>NC_092052.1:97321479-97672267 GCF_003086295.3 Arachis hypogaea | reverse complement strand
CTCTGCATCACCCATCATAGTCCACTCATATTTTGTAACCATAGGCTACTGGTTTAGTATTTAAACAACTTTTAGAGACTTATTTTGTATCTCATGACATTTTCAGATCTAAACTTTGTATTCTCTGACGGCATGAGTCTCTAAACCCCATTGTTGGGGGTGAGGAGCTCTGCTGTGTCTCAATGAATTAATGCAAGTATTTCTGTTTTTCATTCAAACACGCTTGTTCCTATCTAAGATGTTCATTCGCGCTTAACTATGATGAAGGTGATGATCCGTGACATTCATCACCTTCCTCAAACCATGAACGCGTGCCTGACAACCACCTCCGTTCTATATACGATTGAATGAGTATCTCTTAGATTCCTTAATCAGAATCTCCGTGGTATAAGCTAGAATTGATGGCGGTATTCATGAGAATCCGGAAAGTCTAAACCTTGTCGGTGGTATTCCGAGTAGGATTCAAGGATTGAATGACTGTGACGAGCTTCAAACTCCTGAAGGCTGGGCGTTAGTGACAGACGCAAAAGGATAGTAAATCCTATTCCAACCGGATCGAGAACCAACCGGTGATTAGCCGTGCTGTGAAAGAGCGCGTGAGCGTAGTTTTCACTGGAAGGATGGAAGGTAGCCATTGACAACGGTGATCCACCAACACACAGCTTGCCATAGGAGGACGTGCGTGCGTGAGTCAGAAGAAAGAGGAAAGCAGAGATTCAGAAGACAAAGCATCTCCAAAACTCCAACATATTCTCCATTACTGCACAACAAGTAACCTTTAATTTATGCTCTCTTGGTTATTCATAATTCAACTGATAAACATAATTGACTTCCTGACTAAGATTTACAAGATAACCATAGATTGCTTCAAACCAACAATCTCCGTGGGATTCGACCCTTACTCACGTAAGGTATTACTTGGACGACCCAGTGCACTTGCTGGTTAGTGGTACGCGTTGTGAAAAGTGTGATTCACAACTCGTGCACTAGAGCTAAAGATCTTCCTCTTGGAAGATCCACCATCAGAAGCAGACTGAGCTTCTGGACCGTCCAACTTAAGGACGTAAAAGCAAAGTGCTAGGTGGGAGACAACCCACCATGGTATGATCATCCCTTTTCATTCCTAGTTTTATTTTATTTTGTTTTTCATAGTACTCGCCGTAATTTCTGCATAATCATCTGCATTATGCATTCTGCATTCTGCATTCTGCATAAAAAAAGGGGGTGAACAACGTGCGCGCACAAGACGCGTGCGCATCATACATGACTTCGCAACAAAAGGGAACTGACCCGAGAGTTGTGAAGGAGTAGCGCTGGAAGTGTGCTTTACACACAAGCAAGACCACGCGTACGCATACCTCATGCGTGCGCGTCGCTTGAGTTTTCGCCCACCCACGCGTACGGGTCCATCACGCATATGCGTGACCCTGGAAATCGGCATAAATGGGTGTTTTACCCGAAAGTTATGCTGGCTTGGGGTTGGAATTATGCTAGAAGCACAATCTTTATCACGCGTACGCGTCCCTGACGCGTGCGCGTCTGATGAGCGGATATTTTATACGCTTTTTGGGGTTAATTTCATATAGTTTTTAGTATATTTTAGTTAGTTTTTAGTTTATTTTCATCAGTTTCTAGGCAAAATTCATATTTTTGGACTTTACTATGAGTCTGTGTGTTTTTCTGTAATTTCAGGTATTTTCTGGCTGAAATTGAGGAAGCTGAGCAAAAATCTGATTCAGGCTGAAAAAGGACTGCTGATGTTGTTGGATCTTGACCTCTCTGCACTCGGAATGGAATTTCCGGAGTTACAGGAGTCCAATTGATGCGCTTCTAATTGCGTTGAAAAGTAGACATCAAGGGCTTTCTAGCAATATATAATAGTCCATACTTTGCTCAAGGATAGATGACGTAAACTGGCGTTCAACGCCAGTTCCATGTTGCAGTCTGGCGTCCAGCGCCAGAAACACGTTACAAGTTGGAGTTCAACGCCAGAAACAGGTTACAGCCTGGCGTTGAACGCCCAAAACAGCCCAGGCATGTGAGAAGCTTTAGTCTCAGCCCCATCACACACCAAGTGGTTCCCAGAAGTGGATTTCTGCACTATCTATCATAGTTTACTCATTTTCTGTAAACCTAGGTTACTAGTTTAGTATTTAAACAACTTTTAGAGATTTAATTTTTATCTCTTGATATTTTAGATCTGAACTTTGTACTCTTTGACAGCATGAGTTTCTAAACTCCATTGTTGGGGGTGAGGAGCTCTGCTATGTCTCGATGAATTAATGCAAGTATTTCTGTTTTCCACTCAAACATGCGTGTTCCTATATAAGATATCCATTCGCACTTCAACATGAATGAGATGAACGTGACAATCATCATCATTCCCCCATGAACGCGTGCCTGACAACCACTTCCGTTCCACCATAGAATGAATGAATATCTCTTGGATCTCTTAATTAGAATCTTTGATGGCAGCATTCAAGAGAATCTGGAAAGTCTAAACCTTGTCTGTGGTATTCCGAGTAGGATTCAGGGATTGAATGACTGTGACGAGCTTCAAACTCGGGAGTGCTGGGCGTAGTGACAGACGCGAAAGGATAGTAAATCCTATTCTGGTACGATTTAGAACCTGCAGATGATTAGCCGTGCGGTGACAGCGCACCTGGACCCTTTTCACTGGAATGATGGATGGTAGCCATTGACAACGGTGATCCACCAACACACAGCTTGCCATAGGAGGACTTGCGTGCGTGAATCAGAAAACAGAGAAAAGCAGAACTTCAGAAGACAAAGCATCTCCAAAACTCCAACATATTCTCCATCATTGCACAATAAGTATTTATATTTATGCCCTCTCACTTTTTACAATTGAACTTGAAAAACACTGTTGTTGGCATCCTGACTAAGAATAACAAGATAACCATAGCTTGCTTCAAACCAACAATCTCTGTGGGATTCGACCCTTACTCACATAAGGTATTACTTGGACGACCCAGTGCACTTGCTGGTTAGTTGTGCGAAGTTGTAAGAGAGTAATGTGAACATTGACATTACAATTTCGTGCACCAAGTTTTTGGCGCCGTTGCCGGGGATTGTTTGAGTTTGAACAACTGACGGTGAATCCTGTTGCTTAGATTAGGAAAATTTTGTCTTTTGGGTCAGAGTCTTCTATATTCTTTTCAAAAAAAATTTTTCAAAAAAATATTTTTTTTTCTTAGTTATTCAAACTACTTCTTGAAAACAAGTGTTACATTTACAGCTCAATTGGCTAGAGCATTGGTCTATGTTCTTGATGATTAGGCACCGGTTTTATTAAAAATCTTTTTCAAAAATAATCTTTCTTGATCTTGTGCCAAACTTTAAGTTTGGTGTTTTCTTGTTAATCTTTCTATAATTTTCGAAAATTTTAGTTTGGTTTTCTAAAAATTTTAAGTTTGGTGTTCCTTCTTCATGTTCTTGTTGTTCTTGTGATTCTTCAAGGCGTTCTTGAGTTTTCCTTGTGTCTTGATCTTAAAATTTTTAAGTTTGGTGTTCCTTGGTGTTTTCCCTCCAAAATTTTCGAAAACAAGGAGCATTAGATCTAAAAAATTTTAGATCTTGTGTTATTTTATTGTTTTTCTCTTTCCTCATTAAATTCAAAAATATCTTTTCCCTCTATTTTAAAGTAATTTTTCGAAAATCAATTTTAAAAAAATTCAGATTTTTTCTATTTCAAAATTTAAAACCTTTTTCAAAAAAAATTCATATCTTTTTCAAAACTTCCTAACTACTTTCTCTCTCCTCATTTTTTCGAATATCTTTACCCATTTTTATTTATTTTATTTTAATTTATTTTATTTTCGAAATAAATAAATAATTAAATAAATAAAAATATTTCTTCTCTATTTTACATCATCTCCCTTTCTCCATCATGGATCTAAGCGGAAATGAACAGTCCAGAAGGACTCTGGAGTCAAATGCTAACCCCTCTACTGCTTCATATGGGAGTAGTATCTGCATACCCTCCATTGGAGTCAGTAGCTTTGAGTTGAATCCTTAGCTCATTATCATGGTGCAGCAAAATTGCCAGTATTCCGATCTTCCACAAGAAGAACCTACAGAGTTTCTGGCACAGTTTTTACAAATTGCTGACACAGTACATGATAACGAAGTAGATCAGGATGTCTACAGATTATTACTGTTTCCATTTGCTGTAAAAGACCAAGCCAAGAGGTGGTTAAATAACCAACCTAAGGCTAGCATAAGGACATGGAAACAGCTGACAGAAAAATTTCTGAATCAATACTTTCCTCCAAAACGGATGACACAGCTAAGGCTGGACATCCAAGGCTTTAAACAAGGAGATAATGAATCTCTTTATGATGTCTGGGAGAGATATAGAGAGATGCTACGAAAATGCCCCTTTGAAATGTTTTCAGAGTGGGTTCAGTTAGACATCTTCTATTATGGGCTTACAGAAAGGGCTCAGATTTCTCTAGATCACTCAGCTGGTGGATCTATCCACATGAGAAATACAATTGAAGAAGCTCAAGAGCTCATTGATACAATTGCCAGAAATCAGCATCTGTACTTAAGCAGTGACCCTTCCATGAAAGAAGAGGCTAAAACAGTAACTGCTGAACTCAGTCCTGTAGAACAAGCTGCGGAATTCAATCAGCAATTGGACTTTCTAACACAGCAGTTAGCCAAATTCAAAGATAGACTACAAGAGACAAGGATGGCTAATATAAATATGGAAGAACAATTGAAGCAAACAAAACAGCAGCTGTCAAAACAAATAACAGAAGAATGCCAAGCAGTTTAATTAAGAAGTGGGAAAACATTAAATACCCTACCTCAAGGCAGCAGGAAGCCAAGAAATGAGCAAACCACCCAAAATCCATCTGAGGACAGTAAGAGCCCAGGAAAAAATAATTCTGGCATTAAAATGCCAGAAATTGGGTGGAAGGCTGGCGCTGAACGCCCAGAACATGCTTAGGACTGGCGTTCAACGCCAGAAACAAGCAAGGAACTGGCGTTGAACGCCCAAAAGAAGCACAGTTCTGGCGTTCAGACGCCAGGAACAGATGAGGAATTGGTGTCTAACGTCACTCCAGCTTCTAATTCTGGCACTCAAATGCCAGAGAGGGATCAAACACACACAAGTGCTGATGACAACCCCTCTAAAAAGGCTTCTTCAATTATTTCTGTAGGAAATAAACCTGCAGAAACCAAGGTTGAGGAATATAAAGCCAAGATACCTTATCCTCAAAAACTCCGCCAAGAGGAGCAGGATAAGCAATTTGCTCGCTTTGCAGATTATCTCAGGACTCTTGAAATTAAGATTCCGTTTGCAGAGGCACTTGAGCAAATACCTTCTTATGCCAAGTTCATGAAAGAGATCTTGAGTCATAAGAAGGATTGGAGAGAAATTGAAAGAGTTCTCCTCACTGAAGAATGCAGTGCAGTCATTCTGAAAAGCTTTCCTGAAAAGCTTAAAGATCCCGGAAGCATTCTGATACCATGCACATTAGAGGGAAATTGCACCAGGACAGCTTTATGCGATCTTGGGGCAAGCATCAACCTAATACCTGTATCCACTATCAGAAAGCTTGGTTTAACTGAAGAAGTTAAACCAACCCGGATATGTCTCCAACTTGCTGATGGCTCCATTAAATACCCATCAGGCGTGATTGAGGACATGATTGTCAGGGTTGGGCCATTCGCCTTTCCCACTGACTTTGTAGTGCTGGAGATGGAGGAGCACAAGAGTGCTACTCTTATTCTAGGAAGACCTTTCCTAGCAACTGGACGAACTCTCATTGACGTCCAACAGGGGAAAATAACCCTGAGAGTCAATGAGGATGAGTTTAAGTTGAATGCTGTCAATGCCATGCAGCATCCAGACACACCAAAAGACTGCATGAAAGTTGATCTTATTGACTCTCTGGTAGAGGAGATCAACATGGCTGAGAGTCTCGAATCAGAGCTGGAAAACATCTTTAAAGATGTTTCACCTGACCTAGAGGATTCAGAGGAATTGAAAGAGCCTCTGAAATTTCCTCAGGGAGAGGAAAAACCTCCTAAACCCGAGCTCAAACCATTACCACCATCCCTGAAATATGCATTTCTGGGAGAAGGTGATACTTTTCCAGTGATCATAAGCTCCGCTTTAGATACACAGGAAGAGGAAGCACTAATTCAATTTCTAAGGACACACAAGACAGCTCTTGGGTGGTCCATAAGTGACCTTAAGGGCATAAGCCCAGCTAGATGCATGCACAAGATCTTATTGGAGGACAATGCTATGCCAGTGGTTCAACTACAAAGGCGGCTAAATCCTGCAATGAAGGAAGTGGTACAGAAAGAGGTCACCAAATTACTGGAGGCTGGGATTATTTATCCTATTTCTGATAGCCCCTGGGTGAGTCCTGTTCAAGTTGTCCCTAACAAGGGAGGCATGACAGTGGTTCATAATGAAAAAAATGAACTGGTTCCTACAAGAACAGTTACAGGGTGGCGCATGTGTATTGATTACAGAAGGCTCAATACAGCCACCAGAAAGGATCATTTTCCTTTACCATTCATAGACCAGATGCTAGAAAGACTAGCAGGTCATAATTATTATTGCTTTTTGGATGGTTATTCAGGCTACAACCAAATTGCAGTAGATCCCCAGGATCAAGAGAAAACAGCATTCACATGTCCATCTGGAGTATTTGCTTACAGAAGGATGCCTTTTGGGCTGTGTAATGCGCCTGCAACCTTTCAGAGATGCATGCTCTCTATTTTCTCTGATATGGTAGAAAAATTTCTGGAAGTCTTCATGGATGACTTCTCAGTATATGGAGACTCATTCAGCTCCTGTCTTGATCACCTGACACTGGTTTTGAAAAGATGCCAAGAGACCAACCTGGTTTTAAACTGGGAAAAATGTCACTTTATGGTGACTGAAGGGATTGTCCTTGGGCATAAAATTTCAAACAAGGGAATAGAGGTGGATCAGGCTAAAATAGAGGTAATTGAAAAATTACCACCACCTGCCAATGTTAAGGCAATCAGAAGCTTTCTGGGGCATGCAGGATTCTATAGGAGGTTTATAAAGGATTTTTCAAAAATTGCAAAATCTCTAAGCAACCTACTAGCTGCTGACACGCCATTTGTGTTTGACACAGAGTGCCTGCAAGCGTTTGAAACTCTAAAAGCTAAACTGGTCACAGCACCAGTTATCTCTGCACCAGACTGGACATTACCATTCGAATTAATGTGTGATGCCAGTGATCACGCCATTGGTGCAGTACTGGGGCAGAGGCATGACAAGCTTCTACATGTCATTTATTATGCTAGCCATGTTTTGAATGATGCCCAGAAAAATTACACAACCACAGAAAAAGAATTACTTGCAGTGGTTTATGCCATTGACAAGTTTAGATCATACTTAGTAGGATCAAAGGTGATTGTGTACACAGATCATGCTGCTCTTAAATATCTACTCACAAAGCAGGATTCAAAACCCAGACTCATAAGATGGGTGTTGCTTCTGCAAGAGTTTGATATAGAAATAAGAGACAGAAAAGGGACAGAAAACCAAGCGGCCGACCATCTGTCCCGGATAGAACCAGTGGAAGGGGCGTCCTCCCCCTCTATTGAGATCTCTGAAACCTTTCCGGATGAGCATTTGTTCGCCATTCAGGAATTACCATGGTTTGCAGACATTGCAAACTACAAAGCTGCAAGGTTCATTCCCAAGGAGTACATCAGGCAACAAAAGAAAAAATTAATTACTGATGCAAAGTACTACTTGTGGGATGAACCCTATCTCTTTAAGAGATGTGCAGACGGCATAATCCGTAGGTGTGTGCCTAAGGAAGAAGCACAAAGGATCTTATGGCATTGCCATGGGTCACAATATGGAGGTCATTTCGGAGGTGAGCGAACAGCCACCAAGGTCCTCCAATGTGGTTTCTACTAGCCTACACTTTACAGAGATTCCCAAGAGTTTGTACGTAACTGTGACAGTTGGTAGAGAGCTGGTAATTTACCTCACAGTTACGCCATGCCTCAACAAGAATCTTGGAGATTGAGTTGTTTGATGTCTGGGGTATTGATTTCATGGGCCCTTTTCCACCATCATACTCAAACACTTATATTCTGGTGGTAGTTGACTATGTATCAAAATGGGTAGAGGCCATTGCCACACCCACCAATGATACTAAAACAGTACTAAAGTTCCTTCAGAAACATATATTCAGCAGATTTGGTGTCCCTAGGGTACTAATCAGTGATGGGGGCACTCACTTCTGCAACAAACAGCTTTACTCTGCCATAGTCCGGTATGGGATTCGCCATAAGGTGGCAACTCCATATCATCCATAGACAAATGGACAACCTGAAGTTTCTAACAGAGAACTAAAAAGAATCCTGGAATGGACTGTAAGTACCCGTAGAAAGGATTGGGCACGAAGCTTGGATGATGCTCTGTGGGCTTACAGAACAGCATTCAAGACTCCTATAGGGACCTCTCCGTACCAACTTGTGTATGGTAAGGCATGCCACCTGCCCGTGGAACTGGAACATAAAGTCTACTAGGCAACCAGACTCCTAAACTTTGATGCCAAATTAGCTGGAGAAAAAAGATTGCTCCAGCTGAATGAGCTAGAGGAATTCAGATTCACTGCTTTCGAAAATGCCAAGCTTTATAAAGAAAAATAAAAAAGGTGGCATGACAGAAAGCTGTCATCTAGAATCTTTGAACTAGGACAAAAGGTTCTGTTGTTTAACTCTAGGCTCAGGCTATTCCCCGGGAAACTGAAGTCCCGGTGGAAGGGACCATATGTGATTACAAGTGTATCACCATATGGTTATGTGGAGCTTCAAGATACTGATTCTGATAAGAACTTCATTGTTAATGGACAGAGAATCAAGCACTATCTTGAAGGCAATGTTGAGCAAGAGTGCTCAAGGCTGAGGCTAGATTAAAAACTCAGCAAGGTCCAGCTAAAGACAATAAAGAAGCGCTTGCTGGGAGGCAACCCAGCCATGGGGCATCACTTCCTCTAGGCATTTTGCCCTATTCTTGATTTTATTTGTTTATATAAAGTTCATTGATACTAAGGTAAAGAGTCAATTGTATAATTTTACAAGGTTACAGAAGGATTTTGCACACAAAACAGAGAAAAAAGAGCTCACTGGCAAGAAAATGCCAGTAAAAGTCTGTTTTGGGCGTTCAACGCCCAAAAGAAGCATCCACTGGGCGTTGAACGCCAGTAAGGATAGCCATCTGGGCGTTAAACACCAGAAAGAAGCATCTTTTGGGCGTTGAATGCCAGAAAGAAGCTCCTTCTGGGCGTTTAACGCCAGATTTACAGCGTCCTGGGCGCTCAGAAAAACGCCCAGTGACAAAGGAGTTCCTGGCGTTCAACGCCAGAAAGAAGCAACAGCTGGGCGTTGAACGCCCAGGAGAAGTAGCAGTTGGGCGTTGAACGCCCAAAAAATGTAGTGTTTGGGCGTTCAAACGCCAGGATGGTGGGGAGGAGGTAAATTCATTTTTTTCTTCATATTTTTCAGTTTAATCTTAATTTTCATGTTTCAATTCATGATTTCTTGTATAAACATGTTACAAACCCTGATTTCTAAAATCCCTAATTTCTAAAAACCCTACTTTAAAAATATCAAATGTATCTTAATCCATAAGCACAAATCATTTTTTCAATCCAATTCAACTCTTTTTCAAATTTTCAAAACAAATCTATCTCTTTTCATTCTAAAATCTTTTCAACTAATCAATATCTTTTTTTAAAATCTCCATATTATCTTTTTTAAAAATCCAAATTTATCTTTTTTAAATATCTTTCATATCTCTTCAATTTTAAATTATATCTTTTCTTATCATACTTATTTCTTTTTAAATCATATCTTCTATCTTATCTTTCTCCCTATTTTCGAAAACCCACCCCCCTCCCTTTTAAAAACACATTCGGCTTCCTTCCTCTCATCCACCATTCAACACTAGCTCTCCTTCTATCCCTCTTCTTTCTTTTCTTTTGCTTGAGGACAAGCAATCCTCTAAGTTTGGTGTGTTTATCCGTAATCACTAAACCATACCCACTAAGATCATGGCTCCTAAAGGAAAACAACCCACTCCAAGAGGCAAGAAAGAGAGTGTTCCAAAACCACTTTGGAATCAAGGGAGGTTCTTAACCAAAGAACATTCAGACCATTACTACAAAATAATGGGTCTAAGATCTGTGATCCCGGAAGACAAGTTCGATCTGAAAGAAGATGAATATCCGGAGATCCAAGAGCAGATTCGAAACAGGAACTGGGAAGTCCTAGCTAATCCTGAAACGAAAGTGGGAAGGAATATGGTTCAGGAATTCTACGCTAATCTGTGGCAAACAGATAGGCAGAGAATATCTGGAGCTGCCCTCTATGACTATAGGACTGTGGTCAGAGGAAAGATTGTTCACATCCACCCTGAAAAAATCAGGGAGATCTTTAAGCTACCTCAGCTGAAAGATGACCCAGACTCCTTCAATAGGAGAATGATGAGAACAAACAAGGGCCTGGATAAGATTCTAGAGGATATATGCATCCCTGGAGCCAGGTGGATCACCAGCACGAGGGGTGTCCCAAATCAACTCAAGAGAGAAGATCTCAAACCAGTCGCCAGAGGATGGCTGGACTTCATTGGGCGTTCTATATTGCCCACCAGCAACCGTTCTAAAGTCAATATTAGAAGAGCAGTGATGATCCATTGCATTATGTTGGGAAAAGAGGTAGAAGTTCATCAACTGATCCCATCTGAATTCTACATACTTGCCAACAAGAACTCCAAGGATGCCAGGTTGGCTTATCCAAGCCTAATCTCTATGCTCTGCAAAGATGCTGGAGTAAAGATGGGAATAACAGAGTATATCTCAGTGGAGCAACCAATCACTAAAATCACAATGGAAAAACAACAAATGCAGGATGACCCCATCAAGAGGAGGGCGCAAGAATTCCTACCAGAACTCCCTCAATTTGAATACTGGGAGCATCTTGAGGCATCTGTCACTAAGTTGCAAGAAACCATGGACCAAATAAAGGAAGAACAGCAAAATCAAAATAGCATGCTTTGCAAACTGCTCAGAGAACAAGAAGTGCAAGGGCGTGAATTAAGAGAACTAAAGCGTCAGAAACTATCTCTTGAAGGGCCAAGCACTCCACAGACTAAAGAGGCATCCGCTTCCCAAAGTCAAGGTTGTTGAGTTCTGATCTTAACCTTAACCCTGTGATAATTTTTTTTATTATTTGAGTTTTACCTTAGGAGTCATATAGTAGTAATTAGTATCTATATTTTGATTTTATCTCCAATTGAGCTATAATTTATTTTTCTCATCATCATTAAACATGAATAAAATAGAAGATTTTCTTTAGGATAAGGAGGCAATATTTCTCGAGTTTTTAATACAAGAAATTCTGATTAATTACATGTGGTGGCAATGCTTTCTGCCTTCTGAATGAATGCTTGAACAGTGCATATGTCTTTGGAATTTGATGTTCTTGAATGTTAAATATGTTGGCTCTTGAAAGAATGATAAACATGAGACATGTTATTGGTAATCTGAAAAATCATAAAAATGATTCTTGAAGCAAGAAAAAGCAGTGAATACAAAGCTTGCAAAAAAAAGAAAAAAACAAGCAGAAAAAGCCAATAACCCTTAAAACCAAAAGGCAAGGGTAATAAAAAGGATCCAAGGCTTTGAGCATCAGTGGATATGAGGGCCTAAGGAAATCAAATCCTGGTCTAAGCGGCTAAACCAAGCTGTCCCTAACCATGTGCTTGTGTCGTGAAGGTGTCAAGTGAAAATTTGAGACTAAGCGGTTAAAGTCAAGGTCCAAAGCAAAGAGAAGAGTGTGCTTAAGAACCCTGGACACCTCTAATTGGGGGCTTTAGCAAAGTTGAGTCACAATCTGAAAAGGTTCACCCAATTATGTGTCTGTGGCATTTATGTATCCGGTGGTAATACTGGAAAACAAAGTGCTTAGGGCCACGGCCAAGACTCATAAAACTAGCTGTGTTCAAGAATCAACATACTAAACTAGGAGAATCAATAACACTATCTAAATTTTAAGTTCCTATAGATGCCAATCATTCTGAGCTTCAATGGATAAAGTGAGATGCCAAAACTGTTCGGAGGCAAAAAGCTACTAGCCCCGCTCATTTAATTAGAATCTGAGCTTCACTCATAAACACTGAGATATTATTGTTTCTTGACTCATTTGTATTCTATTTTATTTATCTAGTTGCTTGAGGACAAGCAACAGTTTAAGTTTGGTGTTGTGATGAGCGGATATTTTATACGCTTTTTGGGGTTAATTTCATATAGTTTTTAGTATGTTTTAGTTAGTTTTTAGTTTATTTTCATCAGTTTCGAGGCAAAATTCATATTTCTGGACTTTACTATGAGTCTGTGTGTTTTTCTGTAATTTCAGGTATTTTTTGGCTGAAATTGAGGGAGCTGAGCAAAAATCTGATTCAGGCTGAAAAAGGACTGCTGATGCTGTTGGATCCTGACCTCTCTTCACTCGGAATGGAATTTCTGGAGCTACAGGAGTCCAATTGATGCGCTTCTAATTGCGTTGGAAAGTAGACATCTAGGGATTTCCAGCAATATATAATAGTCCATACTTTGCTCAAGGAAAGCTGATGTAAACTGGCGTTCAACGCCAGTTCCATGTTGCAATCTGGCGTCCAGTGCCAGAAACACGTTACAAGTTGGAGTTCAACGCCAGAAACAGGTTACAGCCTGGCGTTGAACGTCCAAAACAGCCCAGGCACGTGAGAAGCTTTAGTCTTAGCCCCAGCACACACCAAGTGGGCTCCAGAAGTGGATTTCAGCACTATCTATCATAGTTTACTCATTTTCTGTAAACCTAGGTTACTAGTTTAGTATTTAAACAACTTTTAGAGATTTAATTTTTATCTCATGACATTTTAGATTTGAACTTTGTACTCTTTGACAGCATGAGTTTCTAAACTCCATTGTTGGGGGTGAGGAGCTCTGCTGTGTCTCGATGAATTAATGCAAGTATTTCTGTTTTCCATTCAAACATGCGTGTTCCTATCTAAGATATCCATTCGCACTTCAACATGAATGAGATGAACGTAACAATCATCATCATTCCCCCACGAACGCGTGCTTGACAACCACTTCCATTCCACCGTAGAATGAATGAATATCTCTTGGATCTCTTAATCAGAATCTTCGTGGTATAAGCTAGATTGATGGCAGCATTCAAGAGAATCCGGAAAGTCTAAACCTTGTCTGTGATATTCCGAGTAGGACTCAGGGATTGAATGACTGTGACGAGCTTCAAACTCGCGAGTGCTGGGCGTAGTGACAGACGCAAAAGGATAGTAAATCCTATTCCGGTACGATTGAGAACCTGCAGATGATTAGCCGTGCGGTGACAGCACACCTGGACCCTTTTCACTGGAAGAATGGATGGTAGCCATTGACAACGGTGATCCACCAACACACAGCTTGCCATAGGAGGACTTGCGTGCGTGAATCAGGAAACAGAGGAAAGCAGAATTTTAGAAGACAAAGCATCTCCAAAACTCCAACATATTCTCCATCATTGCACAATGAGTATTTATATTTATGCCCTCTCACTTTTTACAATTGAACTTGAAAAACACTGTTGTTGGCATCCTGACTAAGAATAATAAGATAACCATAGCTTGCTTCAAACCAACAATCTCTATGGGATTCGACCCTTACTCACGTAAGGTATTACTTGGACGACCCAGTGCACTTGCTGGTTAGTTGTGCGAAGTTGTAAGAGAGTAATGTGAACATTGACATTACAATTTCGTGCACCAGCGTCATTTTCACTTTGCCCCCATCCACGCGTGCGCGTACCTGACGCGCACGCGTTGTTTGCCTTTTAAGCCCTCATGCGTATCAAACCAAGAGTTAGGCGCGTGCGGGGCTTCCTTCGCTCGATTCGCACAAACCGAGTGCACGCGTACGTGTCCCAGACGCTTACGCGTCACTTGAACTTCATGCGACCCACGCGTACGCGTGCTGTACGCGTATGCGTCGCATGCGACGCCCAATTAAAGCAATTCACTGCCTGATTTCACTTACTCCCTCCCCCAATCCTTATTCTTTCTCAATTCTAATTCTTTCTTCTTCTCCCTTCTTTCTTCCTTATTCTTTCTTACCTTCCATTACCTTCTTCCCTCTTTTCTCTTCTACCTCAGGTTCTTTCTCTTATCCCCCCTACTTTTCTTCTTCTTTTAAATTCTTGCATTTATTTATTTTTTTCTATTCAATATTTCTTTTTTATTCATGTTTTCTTTTTCTTTCTTTCTCATGCATTTTTACGTTGGTGTTGGAATTTTATTTGGATAGTACCTTATTTTCATTAAGCTTATGGATATTATGAGGAGTTATTTGACAATTTCCATTTATATTTGGCTCTCATATACATTTGGATTATATTATTTTCATTCCTATTTCAAGTTGCATACCAAGTGTTTGTGAAAAAGCTCTTATGGCACTTTGAATCCTATTTTATTTTCCTCTTTTACTTACATGCCTATTTTTCACAACACTTGTACTCCGCATGTATTTGGGATTATCATTCACAATTGTCATCATTATAAATACTCTTTTATTTGGCACATTTATTACATGATGCTTGAGTTATGCTTCTCATGCCTAGTACTCGCATGCTTTTACCCTCTTGCATCTAATTATTATGAATTGCCTTCTTGCTCTTAATTGATGTCTTATCTACATATTGTAGCTACCATGTATTTAAGCTATTATCTTCTCTTTGGCATTCATTATCACTTGGAATTTCTCCCTTCTGGTTCCTTAGTTATCTATGTTTAATATTCTTCCTTTTCTTTCTTCTTTAGACATGGGTACCAAGAAAGAAAAAGAGAAGGCCACTGACAAGACACCAGCAAGGAGAGGAACCAAGAGAACTCTAGCTAAAGAGCTTCCATCTACCAGCGTCAAGCCGCCAACAAAGCGGGTGAAAAAAATTATTAAAGTTGATGAATCCAAGAAAGCCTTTCCCGCACGGGACTCCACATGATTTACCAACCGTTATTGCGAACAGATGTTTCCCATCCTAGCTGAGAGGAACTACAACAATGAGCATCTGCTAATTGTCCCAACACACTTTATTGATTTTGTGTAGCCCTGAATTGAGAGGAGACAGTGGGGATTTTTAAGGAGATAGTCGCAGGAAGCCAACTTATCCTGTGTAGTTGAATTCTACTCCAACTTCTACTCGCCTACTCTGTAGACTGTCTATATTCGTTAGCAATAAGTCCCTGTTTCCGAGAGTGCCATACAGAGCATATTAGACCTTCCACCTAGTCCAAAGGGATTGGATGCATACCAAGAAGCTTCTCTTTGGCGCCAGATGTATTAGTTCGACTGGGCTAGTGTCCTTGGAGTCATAGCCAAACCTGGCAGCACCTGGATCTATGGGCCGCATTGGTCGAAACCCAAGAGCATCTCCACCCAGTCACTTACCTTGGAGGCTCGCGTGTGGGCATAGATTATGTCCCACTATATCTTTTTGAGCACTCACGAGTCGACCTTCACAGCAGACATGGCTGTTCTTCTCTGTGCATCCTGACAGACCAGCCTCTCAACCTGTCCCGACACATCCGGCAAGCCATGGGACACGTACAGATTGCAGGTAACCTTCCTTTCCCCGCCTTGGTTTCAGATTTAGTCTCTGCAGCTGGTGTGTCCTATCGGGCAGGAGACACGAAGGTCATGATCCTTAGGGCCGACCAGTATGTCTGGAATGGGAAGTACATCAGGCCACCAGTTCCTTCTGCGAGCTGGCCTGCAGGCCCATCTTTGGATACTCCTCCTTCTTCCACTCTAACTTCATCCACACCACAAGCACCATTCAACCATCAGATGTTCCTTCATATCCTTGAGAGGTTCGACCGGCAAGACTGGCAGATAGAGTAAATGGAGCGCCGTAACTAGCACCGATACAACTACCTGAAGGAACTCATACTTGGTACTCACCCACCTCCAGAACAGAAGGACACCCCTGACTCCCCTTCATCCAATAGTACAGGAATCCAGGATGAACTAGACAGTGGAGGCGATGCTTCCAGCCCTACCTTGCTCCTTACTGATGGCACGGACGACCGTGCCAAGCCTTAAATGTGCGGAGGTCAGTCCTTGACTTCCGAAGGTAACTTCTCTCTCTTAACACCAACATGTTAGTTTTTCTTTTGTTAAATAGGATAGATTGCATGATAATAATTGCTTGCATGAATGTTCTGCTTGGTTGAAGTAATAAATTTCTTTTTCAAGACCCTATTTTATGATATTTCACTAATTTAATTTCAAAAATTGTGTTAAACTTGTTTGAGGATTATAATTTGGAACATGAATTATAGCTAAGAACATACAACCTGTGAGATTTTGAGCTTAATTATATGGTTACATTATTTAACCATGAAAATTTTATTCGTGTGTGTCTCTTCTCTACGATTGCAATCTTTGCTTTGTTTCATTCTATATGTCCATTGTTTAGTGTATTCATATACTTGCATATGATTGAGGCCATCATTTGTTATTAGCTCACTTATTCCAAATAGCCTACCATTTCAATTACTTTTGTTTGCCACTTTGAGCCTTTTAATCCCCCTTTATTCTATATTTTATCACATCACTAGCCTTAAGCGGAAAAATAATTAATTACACCAATTGAATCTTTGGTTAGCTTAAGATAGAGATTGTGTGTCAATCAAGTATGGGGAACTGTGGGAACTTGGGTTGATGAAAGTGTACAGTATTTCATTGACAAAATATTGGGAATTTGGGTACCTACTCATGTGAGACCAGAAAAATAAAAAATCCATGTGCATTGATAAGTTATGTTTACTTTTATCTTAAAAAAAATAATATTAAAAATAATAAAAATAATATTCAAATAAATAAATAAATAAATAAATAAATAAGGGGACAAAAATCACCCCAATGCCAAGTTTAATAAAAGATCAATGCATATATGATAAATTAAAGAGAAATTTGGTACATGAGTATGTGAAATATACAAAAGCGGGAATTATGGGTACCTAGGCATGATTTTAGAGTTACATAGAGTGTGTGTATGTTAGGTGAAGGCTTAGGTTAATCAAGGATTCATATTATAGCTCACTTGGCCATACATATATCCTCACCCCTTACTTTAGCCCCATTACAACCTTGAAAAGACCTCATGATGTTTGTATTGGTCTACTAAATTTTTGTTGATTGGTTAGATGAAGAACAAAGTTTTAGAAAGCATGATTAGAGAAGAGTAGAGTGAATTAACCCTAGACACTTGAGAGATTAGAGTGCATATACACTACCAGTGAGGGTTCAATGCTTGATTCTATGTTCTCTGCTTTCATGAATTAGTGGAATCGGATTTATTTTTTATCTTGAAGAGCTTATTTACTTTTAACCAAGTAGACAGAAACATCTTAGCATATAGTTGCATTCATAGGTTGTATCTCATGAGTCTTACTTTCCCCATTCATTCTTTATATCTCCTTGAGCTTAGCATGAGGACATGCTAATGTTTAAGTGTGTGGAGATTGATAAACCACTATTTTATGGTTTATCTTGTTCTAATTTGAGTGGTTTTTATCAAGTCTTTGCACACTTATTCATACAGTTTGCATGATTTTACAATTCCTTCCCAGATTTTGTTCTATGACTGAAAACATGCTTCCTAGATCTATAAATTGTATATTATTAATTCCCCTTTATACCATTCAATGCCGTGATCTGTGTGTTAAGTGTTTTCAGGCTTTACAAGGCAGGAATGGCTTAAAGGACGGAAAGGAAGCTTGCAAAAATGGAAGGAGCACAAGAAATAAAGGAGATAAGCAGCAAGGAGCGACGTGCACGCATGGCTCACGCTTGCGCGTGAATCGGAGTTCGTGCGGCGACGCGTGCGCGTGCCTGACGCGTACGCGTGACACGCGAAATTGACCAGTGATGCGTACGCGTGACATGCGCTCCCTGCAGAAATCGCAGAAAATGCTGGGGGCGATTTTGGGCTGAGTTTGGACCCATTTTTTAGTCCAGAAACACAGACTAGAGCCAGGGGACAAGCAGAGACTCAACACACATTCTCATTCGCATATTTTTTAGTTTTAGATCAGAATCTTAGAGAGAATACTACTTCCTCTAGGTTTTCTTTACATTCATAGATTTCTAGTTTTATGCTTTTGATTTGGATATTGAGAAGAGTCACTACCTCCGTTGAAGTTTTCATTATTCTAGTTTGTTTCCTTATTCCCTTACTCTTTTAATTTCCATTAACCCTATTCAGATACGTATGTTTATGATTTTGGGATTTATTAATGTAAAGTACTATTTTTACCTTTAATTAATTTTCAGTTATTATTTAATTTATTATGTCTTCGTTTTATTCCCTTTATATGCATGTGATCGTTGTATTCATGTCAATGGAGTAGACTCCCAACTTGACTTGGGAGTTGATTAAAAGGAAACCCTTTTGTTGGAATACTCAAATGTTAATTTTAATTCGAAGTTGTTGACTGGCTCTCTAGTCTCTGACTCTAATCCTTCCTTAGGAGAGGATTAGGACTTGGGATTTAGAGTTGGTTAGTTAGTTGCTTGACTTTCCTTTATTCAGTAAAGGATAACTAAGTAGAACAACAACCTCTTACTATTACACTTGGGGGAATCCAACAAGGATAGAACTTCCGATTAATCTTCTCCCAGTCAAGGCTTTTATTTTAATTATACAAATTCTCTCGTTAATTTTCATTGCTTCAATTTACAATTATTTCTTTTTCTGTTCTCCAACTCTAAAAATTATCAGAAAAATTCCTGACTGATAAAATAGCACTCTTTTGTCAACTCGTTGGGAGATGACCTGGGATTTCTACTCCCAGTATTTTTATTCTAAAATTGTGACAACCGTTTCTAAATTGATAAGGGGATTTTTCGTCGGTAAGAACTGTACTTGCAACGCTGTTCTATTTATAATTTCTTAATCGGTAATTTTTTGCCACGTTAGTGGCCCAGCGTGAAGGGTTCCTGAACCTGTTGTTGAAAAGAAAATCTGTAGGGGGTGAGAACATCGTCCTCGTAGGTTCTCAGTAGAGAAGGGAATGCCATAAAAGTAATGAACAAAATGCGAATAATTGACTTCACTCAATAAAACTGTTTTTATCAATCCTTGGAAAATACTCCTTAATTTTACTTTAGATAATTAATTACCTTCTTTAAGTTTCTAAACTTAAAACAAATCTTAATCACAATATTAGTTCTTAATCACCTCAATATGCAAATTAATAGCACAAGAGGCCCAATTGGACACATAAACAAGGCACAATCATATAGAAATTAAACAAGTAAACACAAGCAAATGCAAATGCACAAACCTTATGATGCATGTTTAGTCCTATCGCAGATAACAAGCTCATTTGTCGATTTTGACCCGCACTCGAAGCAATCCAACTCGCAAGTCGGATAAGGCATTCCAGCGACATAACCTCTACAAGTTTCTACTTCTTGTAGGTGCTGATTCTCCAGCTGAAGTATGTCGAACATGACCTCTGCAAGTACTTGCAGGTGCTGATTCTCCAGCTGAGGCATGTGACCCCTTCTCCTGGAAGCCATCCCATATTTACGGGTATCCCGCACAATCAATTCAGCACAAAGTCCCAATCAAACAACCCTTTCTTAATTATCTTTTCCTAATCATCGTTTCTCATTTATTTTCTTTTTGTCATACCTTCACATCACCAAATAATCAATCACAACTCCGCATTACCAGAATGGTACACTCTCAGTCGTTCATCATTCATAACATCAAAATGTATAGTTTTTAAGTATCCAAACTTCTTTAACATATAAAATTCCTTTTCTTAATAAACCGAACTCGAATCATAACTTTAAACAAAATCTTCTCTTAATAGATTGAACTTAAAACATAATACTTTTCTTAATAGATTGAGCTAAAATCAAGACTCTTTCCGTAATAAATCAAAATCGAATAATATTCTTAAATTAAATTTTCTTTTAAATAATGCTTTAAACAAAGTTTCGGAGTTTCATAAAAATTTCGATAGCATCTCCTCTAAAATTCAGACTATGCCACCCTTTAAGGGTCCCGACCAAATCATTTTCAATTCTCAAAAATCATTTATGATAAATCAAACAAACCGAATCCAATATCAAAACATTTATAAATCTGAAACCTAACTAGTTTCAATATCTAAATAATTTCCAACTTTCCATTCATTACCAATAAATCAAACTAACATTTTCTCAAACTCTTTCCAACGGTTTCAAAACCAAGTCATTCCTTATTATAAATGTATAAATCAAACTTTCAATATAAAATCCTTTTCTTAACATGAGTAAATATGTAAAACAGATATTTTCCAATGTAGAATCATTTCTCAAAATAAGCCTATAAATCAGATTTCTAATACAAAGATCATTTCATAATATAAATGTATATATAAATCAGACTTCCAAAATAACATCACTTTTCCGTATATTTTTAAAAGAACTCGGACAGAACCTCCCCTTAAAATTACACTTCACCTCCCTTATGGGCTCCCTTACTTTCATAATTCCTCAATTCCTCTTTATCTGAACCAGCACTCAACCAAGTCGATTACCAAATCAACCAAGCAAATACTTTCACCCAATCTACATAATTCAAACCAATATACTATATTCTCAATTCATACATCATTTAACCAAAATGTAAGCAGAACATATTCACGGCCACAAATCTAGTAATTCTCATCACAACCAGCTAAATACAAAATTTTCAGCATTCTCAAACAATTAGAAAAGAAAACACATATTCATCAAATTCAATCATTTTCACAGTCGCAAATCCAACTCACACTCATCATTCAATTAGTTCAGACAATCATGAATTATTTGGAATTATGCAGTAAACCTTATAGGCATTCTTAATTCAAGAACTTTAATTTTAAAAACGAAACCCCCTACCTCAGTTAGTCAAAACTGTCAAATTTAAATGCAATGATCCCCTTCTTTTTTTAGTTTACAGCAGCCAATATGGTTAGAACAGTAGCAGTCGCCTCAATTCCCCCAGGGCAGCAACAACAGCGACAATCGCGCCCATTCCAATCACCTCTGTAGCGGTGACATCAGTGGTTCTGGATAAAGACCGCATTATTAAATAGAAACAAATACTATTGTATTCAGAACAAAAATATGGTAGAGAAATAAAATCCGGAGGCAGAGCACAAGCAAGAGTGTTACACTTTCAAAAATGGAATTAAAACACAAGGGAAAGTGTAAACCCCGAATAATTAGTGAATTTAACAAATTTACTACTCGCAGTTGTTTTTCTACAATGACAGCAGAATTTTGAAAAATCTGTACATGTTTCAATTATGGTCGGAATGCCCTAGAACCAAGTTTTATTTTCTAAATCCGTGATGTGACAATAACTAAGGGGATTAAAGAGAGTATAATGACCAATTAAAAATGTCTAAATGGTAAATTGTTAAGGAAGGTTTGAACGTTGTTAAGACTGAGGAGACCTGTAAGGGTGGTTTTAGTGGTATTTTTGCGGAGATTATGTCTGAATTTCTGTAAAAGTTCAAGGACTTAGTTAAATGAAAGTGTGTAAATTGTCCCCAAGAAGGTTTAAAAGTAATTGGTGATATGGAGGTATGTGTAGCTAAGCGGTGATATGGAAATATATTTAGTCATGTGGTGATACAGAGGAGTGTGTATGTATAGTTAAGCGGTGATGTGGAGGTATGTTTAGTAATGTGGTGTTCATATCCTGGACTGAGCTATACAGTCTAGGTTGGACGGAGACAAAGCGACCGACCACTTGCTAGGTCGGTCGTCACCGACCTCTTCCCAAAAGAGCTCAGCCAAATTGCCATAGAGGCCCAAGCAGGCCCAAACAGAAGGATGCAGCCCAGTCTAAAGGCGGCTGAAAAAGATAGGTGACCTCGCCCAAGTTAAGATAAGATAACTAGCTTATCTTAAGAAGGGTCACTCCACACTACTATAAATACACTGGAGCCCCCAGGTATAACTGATACTCTGATTCTACACAAAAACCTGCCTAAAGCCCGTGCTAACTTAACCATCGGAGTCTCTTACAGGTACCACCACCCTCCGGTGACCGAGGATCAGCAAGCATTTCATTTTCCAGCAAATCGGATGCAACAGCTCTGATCACATCAGAAGATCCCATCTGAGATCAACCTTCGGTTTTAGGTAACCCTCGGAACATTGGCGCCATTGCCGGGGAACCTGAAAGTCATCCTATCACTATGGCAGATGACCATGAAAATGATCACAACTCTAGTTTGGTGGACAGAACGCCAAATAAGAACACGAACGTCACCTCCAAGGACACACCTCAAAACGAGGAGGATAAGCAACCTTCAAACACAGAAATCTTGGAAGCTATCCATGAACAACAGAATCGCCTTAAACAGCTTGAACAAGAAGCTGACCGGCAGCAGAAGGTCGAGCGAGACCTTCGTAGAGAAACAAGACGGCGTCGAGAGTTGGAGGCAAGCTCCTAAAGCTTGAAGCTGATCTTAAAACTAAGACCACTCGATCCAGCCACGAAGATAGCCCCCACAAGGACCAAGACCCGTTCACAAAGGAGATCATGAAAGCTAAAGTTCCAAAGGACTTCAAAGCCCCCGACATGACCCTGTAGGATGGTACATCTGATCCATGCCATCATCTCAGCAACTTCAGAAGTCGGATGTATCTTACGGATGCCTCAGATACAATCTGTTGTAAAGCTTTCCCGACCACTTTGACCAAGACGGCAATAAAGTGGTTGATAAACCCCAATTTTGTGGTTTATCTTGTGCTTATTTTAGGAGATTTTATCACCTTTTCCCACATTTATTCAATGAAATAGCATGGTTTTGTAATTCTCCCTTAAATTGTGCTTAAGTGTAAAAACATGCTTTTTAGGCCCTTAAATTGGTGATTTTAATTCACTTTAATTCCATTCGATTTCTTGATGTGTTTGTTGAGTGATTTCAGGTTCATAAGGCAAGTATTGGATGGAAGAAATGAAGAGAAAAGCATGCAAAATGGAGAATCCATGAAGAAATGAGCATTTGGAGAATTAAGGGCCACGCGCACGCGTCATGCACGCGTACGCGTGCATTGGAGATTTTGCAATCGATGCGCACGTGCCATGCACGCTTACTCGTGGATAGGAGTTTTTGCCATCGACGCGCACGCATCACCCACGCGTACGCGTGACACTCGGCACGTGACCCACTTAAAGTGATATCGCTGGGGGCGATTTCTAAGCTGCCCAGGCCTAAATCCAACTCGTTTCTGAGGGTATTTCATGTGGAATTCAAGCTTGAGCAAAGGGGGGAGCACTTAGTTAGTCATGATGAGCCTTTAGTTAGTTTTCTAGAGAGAGAAGCTCCCTCTTCTCTCTAGAAGTAGGTTAGGGTTAGGTTAATTTTTCTTAGATCTTGAATTGATTACTTGTTTTTATCTTGTTTCTTTTATAATTTCTTGTTTCTACTACTTCATTCTTCTTAGGTCTCTTGTTAATTTTACTTTTATGCCTCTTTTATGTTCATACACTCATGTTGGATTTGGATTTAGATTCCTTTTAATTCAATTTGATGTTTGATGTTCTTTTATTGATGATTTGAGTTTTTGATTTACTTTTCTTGCAATTGGTAGTTGGTAGATATATAATTCTTGCATTTTAATATGCTTTCCTTTTATGCCTCCCAAGTGTTTGACAAAATGCTTGGTTGGATGTTAGAGTAGATATTGTGCATTCTTAGCTTGGGAAGAGTAATTAGGCAATCTTGAGTCATGAAAACCCAACCTAAGTTGGTGATCTAGAGTTGTTAGTTAATATTATTTCCATTGACTCTAGTCTCTTGCTAATTCAATTAGTAAGTTGGTTAGGATTTTTGGATTGAGTTTAACTAGTCTTGTTTGACTTTCTCTCATGGAAGATAACTTACACCTTCTTCCAACATTGGAGATGACGAAATAAGATAAATTCTTGTTTATTATTATGACGTGATTAACTAGTCTTGTTTAACGTTCTCCCTATGTGAAGATGACATGATACCTTCTTCTATTTGTGGAGTTGACTAAATAAGATGAATTAATCATTGTATGACTAGGATAGAAAGCCTATGATCTCAATTCTTGCCATGAATGTCTCTCTTTATTAATTGCTTTTTTTAATTGCTTACTTTCTTTACTTTTCTTGTCATTTATTTTTCTTGCCCTTTTTATCAATCAAACCCCTTGTTCCTTCATAGCCAATAATTGACCACTTCATTGCAATTCATTGTGAGACGACCCAGAGTTTAAATACTTCGGTTAATTTTCATTGGGGTTTGTACTTGTGACAACTAATATTTTTTTGCATGTGAGGATTATTTGTTGGTTTAGAACTATACTTGCAACAAGATTTCAATTGAGAAATTCTATATCAACAAAAAAATCTCATTATCAAAATGGCGCCGTGATGCACCTCGTGGACTATGTTGGTATAGAATTTCTCAATAAAATCCCGTTGCAAGTACAGCTCTTCCCAACAACAATCCTCGAGTATCAAATTTAGAAGGAATTGGTTGTCACAAGTTCAACCCCGATAAAAGTACCGAAGTATTCAAACCTCGGATCGTCTCACAAGGAATGGGCAAACATGTGCTTCAACATTGGTTAGAAATCCGGGGTTGCAAGTCATGAGCAAGAAATTAAACTAGGAATCTTAACAAGCAAGTAATCTTGGAATGCAAGAAACTAATTCAAACAACTAGAGAAAATTGTAAATAATTCCAAACTCATAAAATAACATCCAATGTAATTCTATTCTAAACTAAATAAGTAACTATAACTGAGACAAGGCAATTGAGGTTTTTGGATTTTCAAATAGGAATGATAAAAGCAACTCTTGGCTAGACATGGGAATTGGGGTCACTATCCTTGTCTAATAACCATATCTTGACAATTATGAAGAACCAAACTCATTAAGTTTACTTCTATACTTGAAGTATGTTAAATGGTTTGGTCAACATCAACCCATAAGGTCCAACCTAACTACTAATTAACTTAGTAGTAGGCTAGTGTCAATGGTTATCAAATTGACCACTAAGGGTTCCCAAATCATCAAATCTATTAGACCCAATGACTCAATCTTTCCCAATTCCGTTAGCCTAGGCCAAGAGTAAAGAGAACTACTCCATAATCAAAGGAAACATTTCATCAAACACATGGTAAGCATTAGTAAAAGACCTATTCAAATTGCAATTAAATTGGAACTAACATGTACCCACTAAAAATTATCAACATACAATCACTCAAATAACACAATTAATCATGGAAATTATCAATGCAACAATAACAAATCAAGATCTACAAGATTCATGAAATGGGTACAAAATAACAAACAACAAGGAAACATAAAAATAACACAAGATCTAAGCAAAATTATACTAGAGAATTCAAATTAAACAATTAAAACTAGTATTTGACAAGATCCAATTTAGAATTCAACAAGGGAAGATCAAATTAAAACTAAATCTAGAGAGGAACAAGGGTTTCTCTCTCTAGAGGAACAAAGAACCAAAAACTAGCTAAAATTGTGTCTAAGTGTAAAATGATTGATCCCCCCCTTTCCCCCTAGCATCCTTGGGTCTTTTCCATGCAGAAACAGCTTGAATTTAGGCCTGATGAGTCTCAGAAATCGCCAGGCACGATTTCTTTTAATGAGATCACGTGCAACTTTCTGCGCGTGCGCGCCATGCGTGCGTGCACGCCGATTGCTTTTGTGATCCACGCGTGCGCACCATGTATGCGCGCGCGTCAATGGGATTTCTCTGATCCGCGCAGATGCGTCCATTCTCGCGCGCCACTTCCAGCTATTCACATCCATGCGTGCGCGTGAAGTGCGCGTGCGCACCCATTCCGAAGTTCCCAAAATCCAAGTCTTCATGTTCCTTCCTTTTGTGCATGCTTTCTTTCTCTCTTCTAGGCCAACCTTGCCCTATAATTTCTGAAATCACTCAACAAACGTATCATGACATCGAATGACAATAAAAGAGGATCAAAATATAGCAATTCTAAGGCAAAATAAGCATGTTTTTCATCATGGAGCAATATTAGGAAGGGAACACAAAACCATGCAAGTCTAGTGAATAAGTGTGAGAAATATTGACAAAAACCCCCAAATTCAACACAATATAAACTACAAAATTGGGGTTTATCAAATCTCCCCATACTTAAACCAAGCATGTCCTCATGCTTAAAATAAAAAGACCAAAGATCATTGTAAGAAAGGGTTTATGAAATGCAAATTTCCTAAATAAATGCATGCAACTAATGTAAAATCATCTATCTAGTTAGACAAGGGTAAATCTATCCTCCAAGAACACATATGAGCATACGGGGTGAAAATGATATGTAGTTCATGAATCCTACCAATTTGAACATCAACATGAAGTGCATATAACTTGGTAGATGAACGCTTGTGAAAGCCGGGAATAAGGAGTTGAGCATCGAACCCTCATCAGAAGTGTATCCGCTCTATTCGCTCGAGTGTATAGGATTCTTCACTCAATCCTCTCCTAATCATGCTTTTCAAGATTTATCTTTCATCTAACAATTAACAATTACTTAATGCATGCTTACAAGTATCATGAGGTCTTATTCATGTGTTGTAATGGGGCTAGAGTGAAGGTAAGGATGTATATGATCAAGTGAGCTTAAAATTTGAGTCCTTGATTAACCTAAGATCCAACTAGACACATAGCACAACCTATACGACTATAATACAATATCTAGCTACCCATGGGTTTCGCTTTTTGCATACTCATGCATTCTTTTCAATTCACATCCCATGTGCATTGTTATTATTACCTTGTCTTGGGGCATTTTTGTCCCCTTCGATTGCTTCCTCTTTTTCTATTTTTTTGTTTCTTCTATATATATATATTTTTTTCTATTTCTTTTTCTTACATTCTCATATATACACATACAATTTCTTTTTCTTTTTGGTCCCCTCTTTCTTGGGATTTCATGTATAAAAGTTTCAATGCATATGGTTCAATCACTCAATACATGAGTATGTTCCCACTTTCTAAAATTTTCAAATTCAATTACAAATACACACCTTTACATCTACCTAAGTTCCCAAGTACACTCTCCCATTTGAATGACACACACCCTAACTCACCTAAGTTAATCAAGGATCCAAATCTAGGGACATTCATTATTTTTCGCTTGGGTTTGTCGATGTGCTCTTTTTAGAACAAAAAGGGTTTATCATGGGCTCAAAATTGGTTAGCAATGGTAGATAAAAGGGTTAAGGCCATTTGGAAAAAGTGACTGTTGAAATGATGGCCTCAATCATATAAATGCATTCATACACAAAGTAATGGACATATAGAATTGACAAAGCAAGGATTACAGTCATAGAGAGAGAACAATACACACAAGAATGAGAATTAATGGTTAGAAGAAGCAAGTTTTCCGCAAATATTTTTTTAAAATTGGTAGGGTACCCCAAAACACAGTTTCTTGGGGAAGAAGTTATTATTTTGACCAAGCAACACTATAGAAACTAACTATCATGCAAGGAGTATTTACAAGCAAAACTAACTACACATTCAATGTAGCAAAAGATAAATCCATGGGTGTTGAAAGGAAGAGATTTTTACCCACGGAGATCGGTCGAACGACCTCCCCACAATTAAAATTTAGCACGGTCCTCCGTGCTACCAACAATGCACAAAGGATGGTCGGGACTGGAACCTTCACTATCCCCTCCATCACTTGGGTTTGAGGTGGATGTGAATATTTCGGGTTTCTCCATGCTAGGGGTAACACAACGCAGAAGCTTCTTGATGTAAGTGTATCGGCGTTGGTTGCGCCGCTCATATCTATCATTCTTCTATCTATCTTCCAGTGTAGATCTTCTATCCTTTGATGTGTGGATCTTTGCCGTGGTGGTGATGATGATGTGGAAGGAATAGTAGATGGAAGGGCTATGTTAAGGCCTGGGTTGTTCATGGGAAGATGTAAGTATTTTCCGCTTGGGACCACGTCGCCCTTAGCCGGAATTATGGCCTTCGTATCCATGTCTTCCCAAGGAACACCCGCAGCAGCAACTAAATCGGATACCAATGCTGGAAATGGAAAATTGCCCCAGGCGTGGACTTGTCCCATCGCTTGCTTGACAAGAAGTGGAATGTTCACCGGTCTCTCTATGAGAACACACCAAATAAGCAAGGCAAGATCCGCCATGAAGGACGACTTGTGGGTGCTAGGTAGCACATAGTGGGATAGGATCTGGGCCCAAGCTCTAGCTTCTACAGTGAGGAAGCGAGCGTCAATGCACTTGGGCCTCATCCGGAGTCGACCATGAATCCAAAATGCCTTTGGTTCAGCAATGACTCGGAGAATCGAGTCCCAGTTAAATCTAAACTTTTCTCGCTGACGCAAGACCTGTTGGTAGCCATCCATGTCACTTGGTACCGGTAAGACATTAAGCACTTGCTGAATAGACTCTTCTGAAATTGATACTTGCTTCCGGCGCACGTATACCGATTGAAGAGAGGAAAGATGGTAGTTAGTGTAGAACTCAACCACCCACGAGAGGTTGATCTCTTGTGGTTTTCTTAGAAGAAACTCCCATCCTCGTCGTTTAATGTGGGGTAGAATACAAGGAGCAACCTTGTCCAGCGGAGCGAGTAGATGTTCAGCATGATAGTTCCTCTCAACCATGGCGGGGAACACAAGTTCACAGAAGCGGTTTGGGAACTTTAAAGAATCCTTTGCCGGTTTGCTCTTCTCGTTCTCATCAATAGGAGCCGGCGCCTTCGCCTTCTTAGATAGGGGTTTAGCTCCCAATGAAGAGTGCGCCTTAGAGTTTGACCTTTGGGGTGTCCTCTTTGCGGCTGATTTCCTTGGAGCTTTCTCCTTACCTTTCTTGGTGGCCATCATAAAAAAGAAAGGGAAAAAGGAAAGCATTAAACCCAAAGAATCATCTCAACAAAAACATGCAAGTGAAAGATAGTGCCCACAAGAAATATTACAACAAAGTAATCATAGAGACATGGGTCACAACACTTGGCATGGGATGCAAGAGGGAATGAAGCATGCAAAATGGCATGAGAAGTATAATCTCAAGCATCCATAAGAAAGAGCAAGTCATGTTCAATGAGTATCTAATTAGCAAGTAATAAGCACAGTGGACTCAATGCATTCAGAAGACAACAAGTGAGTGAGGAGAAAGCACCAAATTGAAGATACATGATTGAAATAAACCAAAATGGAATATGTGCATTCCACGAACACTTGGTGTGCAATTACCAAGCAATGAGCAATTATGAGATACTCAACCAATTTGAATCCCAAAATGAAAGAGCACTCATCACATAACATCACTTACATGACAAAGACAATGAGAGACAACAAGAAGAACTATTAAAGCAAATTAAAACTCAAATTCAACATCCATGAAAAAACAAGAAAAAGGAAAAGTAAGGAAACAAAAAGCAAGTAGTATAATCATGTAACTAAAAGAGAAAATAAGTAAATCAACAAGAAAAATCTAACTAGAAGAAGAGATTATGCAAAGAAAGTAATAGATGAGATATGGAAGACGTAGAACCTTAAGAAGGAGAAAAGAAGAAAGTGAAGTTCTCTTCTTGTGAGAATGAGAAGGAGAGAAGAAGTGCAGGGCCACTGGAAGTGGTGGTGGTCGCCGGTAAGTAACCGGAAACGGTGGTGGTGGATTGTGGAAGAAGAAGAAGAAAAGAGAGGTGATGGAGAAGGAAGAAGAAAGAAATAAGAAAGAAAGTGGGATAAAGGCAGGGCGCGCAGCTTTAAAACTGATTTGCGCGACCGGCGCGCGCGCACGGTGCGCTGGCGCGTCGGTGAAGGTGGAGCGAGGGACGCGTACGCGTCAAGGGCGCCTACGCGTGAATAAAGATGTGCCCCTGGCATAGGATTGGCACAAAGTTGGCCTAAGTCTCGGGTAATTTGTACCAGAGTTAGCATGCAGCACAGGCGCGCGGATGCGCACATTGCGCGGACGCGTGCCTGAGTGAATTGGTGACCGGCGCGGATGTGCGCAGTACGCGGACGCGTCGGTGCGGGCACAGCTTAGGCACAAGCATGGCATAACTCTCTGATTTTTGTACCAGGGAGTTCTTGTAGCACCATCGGTGCACGCGAGCGCAGTGCGCTTGCGCATCGATGGTGAAATTGCAAGGGGCACGCAGGTGGCACGTACGCTGGCACGTGGGTGCCTAGCACGAAATGGGCACAAAGTGGGCATGAGTCTCAGGTTTTTCGCCCAGGAGTTTGAAATACACCTCCAGCACACACGCGCACGGTGCGCTCGCGCGCGGATGCCCTTTTTCCTTGCTTTTTTTAACACAACATAGAGAAAAGCTATTCTACACATTCTTGGCATGTGTTTAAGCTAGTAGGCAAGAAAACACTTATAAATTCATACACCATTCAAGACAAAGCATTTTCTCCAACTTCAATAATTCATCCATACCAAGAATGATGAAAACTATATGAACATCCTATCTATCCAACAAGAACAATAAAACTAACAATCCTATGCAATCAACAACATCAAGAAGTCACAAAATTCACAAGAATCTAAAGCTAAAAACAAGATGGTATACACAAGGAAGATCTTACCACGGTGGGGTGCCTCCCACCAAGCACTTTTCTTTAACATCCTTAAGTTGGACGCTCAGTCGCTTAAGCTTCTCCTCTTCTAGGTGCATCCGTTAGCAGGAACACCTCTAGATCTTTTGGGATCTTGTAGCTATGGTACTTCTTCACTCTATGTCCATTCACCTTGAAAGTTTCTTCACTCTTAGGATCAAACAATTCCACCACTCCATAGGGCTTTATCTCCTTCACCTTGAAGGGTCCTTCCCACCTAGAACGGAGCTTGCCAGGCATGAATCTAAGCCTCAAATTGTAGAGGAGAACCTCATCACCTTCTTGGAAATCCTTCTTCCGGATGTGATGGTCATGAAATGCCTTAGTCTTTTCCTTGTAAATTTGGGCATTCTCATACGCTTCATTCCTCAAACACTCGAGCTCCTCTAGCTATAATTTTCTGGCTACACCCGCCTTGGTTGGATCCATGTTGCACTGCTTTACCGCCCAATAGCCGCTCAATTTCCACCGAAAGGTGGCATGCCTTACCATAGACGATCCGGAAGGGACTCATCCCTAACGAAGTCTTGTAGGCCGTCCTATACGCCCATAGTGCATCTCCTAGCCGGAAGCTCCAATCCTTCCTTTGTGGATTAACCACTTTCTCCAAGATTCTCTTGATCTCCCGGTTGGACACTTCTCCATTAGTTTGCGGATGATAAGCAGTGGCAACCTTATGCAATACCCCATAGAGCTTGAGCAGTGCTTCTACTTTCCTATTACAAAAGTGGAATCCTTGGTCGCTCACGATTGCTCGTGGTGACCTATAACGGAATACAATGTGATTTCTAATAAAAGAAACAACGGTATTGGCGTCGTCAATGCGAGTAGGTATTGCTTCTATCCACTTTGACACGTAGTCAACCGCTAACAGAATATATAGATACCTACTTGAGTTGGGAAACGGTCCCATAAAGTCAATGCCCCATACATCAAATATCTTACAGAACAACATAGGTTGCTGAGGCATCTCATCCCTTTGGGACGTGTTTCCCGACTTCTGACACTGATGGCAAGACACACAGAACCGGTTAGCATCCTTGAATAATGTTGGCCACCAGAATCCACAATCCAACACCTTTTTAGCTGTCCTTTGTGGGCCAAAGTGGCCACCACATTCGGACGAATGGCAAGTTTCAAGAATAGGTTGAATTTCAGATTCTGGCACACATCTTCGAATTACTTGGTCCACGCCCCTCTTCCACAAGTGAGGGTCATCCCAAATGTAGTATTTGGAATCACTCTTCAACTTGTCCCTTTGGTTTTTAGAATAGTTGGGAGGAAAAATTTTCGCAACCAAGTAGTTCGCCATTGGGACAAACCAGGGAAAACTATCCGACACAGCATGCAAACTATCCAATGGGAATGAGTCATTGATCGGAAATGGGTCAAATTTTAAATTCTTAAGGTGGCTTAAATGATCCGCAACCAAATTTTGAGCCCACTCCGGTCCCTAATCTCAATGTCGAATTCTTGCAAAAGCAAGATCCAACGTATGAGTCTAGGTTTTGACTAATTCCTTGTCAATAAGTACTTTAAAGCTGCATGATCCGTGTATACCACTATCTTGGACCCTAGCAAATAAGATCTGAATTTATCTAAAGCATGAACAATAGCTAGGAGTTCCTTTTCCGAAGTGGTATAGTTGGATTCTGCTGCATCCAGTGTTTTAGAAGAGTAAGCAATGACATAAGGGAATTTACCATCGCGCTGTGCAAGTGCGGCACCTACAGCATGGTTTGATGCATCGCACATTATCTCGAATGGCAACGTCTAATTGGGGCCTTGCACAACTGGTGCTGTTGTAAGAACTCTCCTTAGCTCTTCAAACGCTTTCACACATGCACTGTCAAACTCAAAATCCACATCTTTTTGGAGTAGGCGCGACAATGGCAAAGCAATCTTGCTGAAATCTTTTAATAAAGCGCCTATAGAATCCTGCATGTCCCAAAAATGAGCGGACTTCCCTCACAGATGAGGGGTGAGGTAAAGTGGTGATAACGTCGACCTTGGCCGGGTCTATTGAAATGTCTTCATGAGATACTACATGCCCTAACACTATACATTGTCTTACCATAAAGTGATATTTTTCAAAATTCAAGACAAGGTTGGTGTCAACACATCTAGCTAAGACCTTGGCCAAGTTCTCTAAGCAACAATCAAATGAAGTTCCATAAACACTGAAGTCATCCATAAAAACTTCCAGACAATTCTCCATTAGATTGGAAAAGACACTGGTCATACACCTCTGAAAAGTAGCAGGTGCATTACATAGGCCAAATGGCATCCTTTTGTAGGCAAAGGTGCCAAAAGGGCAAGTAAATATTGTCTTTTCCTGATCTTCAGGAGTAATGTGAATTTGGAAGTAACCAGTGAATCCATCAAGAAAGCAATAATGGGATTTACCCGCCAAACGGTCCAACATCTGATCGATAAAAGGCAAAGGGTAGTGGTCCTTTCTTGTAGCGGCGTTCAACCTTCTATAGTCGATGCACACTCGCCACGCATTTTGTACTCTCTTGGTGACCACTTCGCCATCATCCTTTTTAACCGCAGTGATGTCTGATTTCTTGGGAACAACCTGGACCGGGCTCACCCATTCACTGTCAGAAATTGGGTATATGATACCCGCATCAAGTAGTCTAGTGACCTCCTTCTTTACCACATCAAGGATGGTCGGGTTGAGCCTCCTTTGCGGTTGCCTAACCGGTCTAGCTCCGTCTTGGAGAAATATACGATGCATGCACTTGCGAGGGTCAATCCCCACAATATCAGCTAGGCTCCAACCAATTGCCTTCTTGTACTTTCTTAGAACATCTAGGAGCTTTTCTTCTTCTTCACTAGAAAGATCACTAGCAATAATAACCGGAAACTTTTGGTTGTCCTCTAAGAAAGCATACTTCAAATGAGATGGAAGAGGCTTCAGTTCACTCTTTGCCTCAAGCTTCATCAAGCCCACAAAGTTCACTCTCATAAACTTTCTCTTGTTCATCCTCTTGGTCATCCGTCTCTTCAACAATAGGGTAGCATAGCTTGTTGTGGTCTTCTTCGTGCACTTCCGCTACCACTTCATCAATTACATCACATCGGAGAACGGAATGCTCTTCGGGAGGATGCTTCATGGATTCTTCCAAATTAAACTTGATAGTCTGGTCTCCAACCTCAAAGGAATATGTGCCGGTGAAGGCATCTAACTTGAATTTAGAGGTTTTAAGGAAGGGTCTACCAAGTAGAACAGAGGATGAGCTTCTATTTTCTGTTGGAGGCATTTCAAGGATGTAAAAGTCAACCGGAAAGACCAAGTCCTTGATTGCCACAAGTACATCTTCTGCTATTCCCATCACAGTGATCACACTCTTATCGGCTAATGCAAACTTTGCCACCGACTTCTTTAATGGAGCTAAATTCAGCCGCACAAAGATAGAAAGTGGCATGATGCTTACGCAAGCTCCTAGGTCACACATACAGTCATGAAAAGTGCACCCACCAATACAACAAGACACCAAACAAGGTCCAGGGTCACCACATTTCTTTGGAATATGTTCCATCAAGGAAGAAATTGAACTACCCAAGGATAATGTCTCCAACTCTCCTATCCTATCTTTGTGTGTACACAAGTCTTTCAGAAAATTTGCATACTTCGGAATTTGTTGGATAGCATCAAGAAGCGGTATGGTTACCTCAACTTTCTTGAACACTTGAAGCATGTTTAAATCGAATTCCAGAGTCTTCTTTGCTTTCTTCACCAACGAAGGGAATGGGATAGGAACGAACTCATCCACTATAGCTTTCCTCTTCGGTTCTTTAAGGCTTACTCCTTTTTCATCATGCCTTTTGTCTACCACCTCCTCTTCATGTGGAGCTTCAACAACCACTTCTTCCTCATGAATGTCTTCCATGACCCTAGGAGGTATCTCCTCCAATGTAGTCCCCGACCGTAGAGTGATGGCATTGAGACCGCCCTTGGGGTTTGGTTGGGATTGGGAAGGAAGGCTAGAAGAGCCTGAGGGTTGGTTGGTATTATTAGAGGAGGACACAGACATCTTCGAAATCATGTCGATAAGATTGGCCAATTGAGCACCCATGGTATCAAATTGAGCCTTGTAGCTCTCGTCCCGTTTCTCCATAGCAGCTCTAAGCTCATCAAATTGATTGGTGGAAGATGAAGAGGATTGGTTGGATTGTTGTCTATGGTGTGGTGCTTGGTATTTGGTGTAGTTGTTTTGGTTTTGGTTGTGGTGATTTTGGTTGGCTTGGTTGTTGTTGTTGTGGTGGTATTGAGATGAAGATTGGTTGTTATTATAATGAGAAGAAGAATTTTTCCATCTTTGGTTTTGATTGCTCCCTTGTGCATTATCCCTCCATCCTTGATTTTGATTACTACCATGAGAGTAGTTATTTTGGCCTTGAGAAGGATAGGGTGGACGGTTGTTATAGTTCACATTGGCCACGACAAGGGCATGCTCCTCTTGAATTTGGTGGCATTGATCGGTGTAATGTGTGGTGCTAGAGCACAAACCACAAATTCTAGGAGGGCCTTCAAGTTGAGCAACTTGAGGTGGGGCTTGGATGGCTTGGATGGAGTAGTATTCCTTTTGATCTTTTTGTATTTGCGTGAGGATAGTGGTCATGTCCCCAAGCGCCTTGGTTAAGCTTGCTTCGGAAGGGGATGGTTCTACCACACCCTTGAGAGTATTACTTCTTACCCTTACATGTTGTGTAGCCTCGGCAACATCATTTATCAATTTCCAAGCTTCTCCCTCTGTCTTGTTTTTTGAAAGGGAACCGCCACTAGAAGCGGTGAGCAATCTTCTATCTTCCACACAAAGACCTCCGGTAAAGTAGCTAATGAGCAAGTGAGTGTTCAATCCATGATGTGGACAAGATTCCAATAGCCTCTTGAACCGAGTCCAATACTCATACAAACTCTCTTGATCCTTTTGATTATACCCGAAATCTTCTTCCGGATGTAGTCGGTCTTCTCCGGTGAGAAGAATTTATCTAGAAACTCTCTTCTCAAGAAATCCCAATTAGTCACAATCTCATCCGGTTGTGAATAAAACCACATCTTTGCTTGCCCTTCAAGAGAGAAAGGGAAGGAAAAAACCATAATAGCCAACTCATCAGCTCCATGCCTTCGAGCCGTAGAACAAGCAACTTGAAAATCTCTTAGATGTCGGATGGGATCTTGACCCGGCAACCCATGATACTTAGGAAGCAGATTTATCAAGCTACTCTTCAACTCAAAGTTTGGATCAAGGTTGGGATACCTTGCTTGTAAAGGTTGAAGTATGATATCCGGAGCTCCTTGCTAATGCAAAGTGATCCGTCGTGGCTCCGCCATGTATGGCTCACCTGTAGGATGCACAGATGTATTAGTAGTGCCAACAGAAGAATATGAAGTAGCGGACTCCAAGTAACTCTTGGTGCCGTCTAGTGATTCGGTATGTTCCTCAAGAGAGGCCGAAGTACTAGCCATATAATCTAACTGCCGTCTAGCTTGCCGAGTGTGTAACAAAGTTCTTTCAATCTCAGGATCGAACTCGGCTAAACTAGAATTCGGTTGAGACCGAGTCATAAAACTTGGGAGTCATAGCACACATACAAAAGAAATCTAAACTACAGCTAAGTATTAAAAGAAAGTAAACTATCTACAATATTCACATATGCACATAACCAATATCAAGGCATATGTTGCAACCATTCCCCAGCAACGGCGCCAAAAATTTGATGCACCTCGTGGACTATGTTGGTATAAAAATTCTCACTAAAATCCCATTGCAAGTATAGCTCTTCCCAACAACAATCCTCGAGTATCAAATTTAGAAGGAATTGGTTGTCACTAGTTCAACCCCGATAAAATTAACCGAAGTATTCAAACCTCGGGTCATCTCACAAGGAATGGGCAAACATGTGCTTCAACATTGGTTAGAAATTCGGGGTTGCAAGTCATGAGCAAGAAATTAAACTAGGAATCTTAACAAGCAAGTAATCTTGGAATGCAAGAAACTAATTCAAACAACTAGAGCAAATTGTAAATAATTCCAAACTCATAAGATAACATCCAATGTAATTCTATTCTAAACTAAATAAGTAACTATAACTGAGACAAGGCAATTGAGGTTTTTGGATTTTCAAATATGAATAATAAAAGCAACTCTTGGCTAGACATGGGAATTGGGGTCACTATCCTTGTCTAATAACCATATCTTGACAATTATGAGGAACCAAACTCATTAAGTTTACTTCTATACTTGAAGTATGTTAAATGGTTTGGTCAACATCAACCCATAAGGTCTAACCTAACTACTAATTAACTTAGTAGTAGGCTAGTGTCAATGGTTATCAAATTGACCACTAAGGGTTCCCAAATCATCAAATCCATTAGACCCAATGACTCAAGCTTACCTAATTCCCTTAGCCTAGGCCAAGCGTAAAGAGAACTACTCCATAATCAAAGGAAACATTTCATCAAACACATGGTAAGCATTAATAAAAGACCTATTCAAATTGTAATTAAATTGGAACTAACATGTACCCACTAATAATTATCAACATACAATCACTCAAACAACACAATTAATCATGGAAATCATCAATGCAACAATAACAAATCAAGATCTACAAGATTCATGAAATGGGTACAAAATAACAAACAACAAGGAAACATAAAAATAACACAAGATCTAAGCAAAATTATACTAGAAAATTCAAATTAAACAATTAAAATTAGTAATTGACAAGATCCAATTCAGAATTCAACAAGGAAAGATCAAATTAAAACTAAATCTAGAGAGGAACAAGGGTTTCTCTCTCTAGAGGAACAAAGAACCAAAAACTAGCTAAAATTGTGTCTAAGTGTAAAATGATTGATCCCCCCCCCCTTTCCCCTAGCATCCTTGGGTCTTTTCCATGCAGAAACAGCTTGAATTTGGGCCTGATGAGCCTCAGAAATTGCCAGGCACGATTTCTTTTAATGATGTCACGTGCAGCTTTCTGCGCGTGCGCGCCGTGCGTGCGTGCGTGCCGTGCGTGCGTGCGCGCTGATTATTTTTGTGATCCACGCGTGCGCACCATGTGCGCGCACGCGTCCATCAGATTTCTCTGATCTGCACGGATGTGTCCATCCTTGCGCGCCGCTTCCAGCAATTCACATCCACGCGTGCGCGTGAAGTGCGCGTGCGCTTCCATTTCGAAGTTCCCAAAATCCAAGTCTTCATGTTCCTTCCTTTTGTGTGTGCTTTCTTTCTCTCTTCTAGGCCATCCTTGCCCTATAATTTCTGAAATCACTCAACAAACGTATCATGGCATCAAATGACAATAAAAGAGAATCAAAATATAGCAATTCTAAGACAAAATAGCATGTTTTTCATCATGGAGCAATATTAGGAAGGGAACACAAAACCATGCAATTCTAGTGAATAAGTGTGAGAAATATTGACAAAACCTCCAAATTCTACACAATATAAACAACAAAATTGGGGTTTTTCACGCCGTTGCCGGGGAAATGTAATGGTGCTATGTTTTTGGCTATTGTATATATTGTGAATAGCTTGATTTTTGGTTTGCTTGTTAGTTTTTGCTAGTTTTAGGATTTGGTTTTCTTTGTTCCTTGTTAGTTTTTATTTTTGTTTTCTCTTTCACCATGAATTCTCATCACTTTGGCTACGAGTGTGATTCAAACTATGTTGTAGGAAATAAAAGCTTCAATGAGGATGTGCATCAAGAATTTGGAAATCAAAGGTGGGAGGAGCCCCAAGCTTATGGACAACTTTCTTGGCAACAACCTCCTCCGGACTCTTATGAGTATAATCCTAATCCTAATGCATACTAATCAAATGTAGTTGATGACCCTTATTGTGATTGTCAACCACAACCACCGCATACATATGACCCTTTCCCTCAACATAGCCCTCAACAACCATACTCAAAAGCCTCATATCACCATCCACCTCTATATGATTCCAACCCATACCTACCATACCAACCACCATATGAACCATATCTAGAGCCACCACCATTCTAACACCAATACTCCCAAGAACCACAAATTCCATACACACCACCTCAAGACTTTCACCAATATGAACCACCTTCCGACTATAATGCCTTTCCCTTAAACAATGAAACCTCTCTTCTACCACCACCTTCATCGGGAGATCTAGTGTGTGAGCAACAAGAACTTCTAGCTAGCTGTATGAAGCACGAAGAAGAGTTCCAGAAAATAGAAGCCGTGCTCGCTACTATAGCGGAAGCTGTTCATACCCTGGGTCAAGCTATATGACCCGGGCTGATTGACGACAAGTCGACCGACCTCTTCAGGTCAGGATTACTCGACCTCTTCTTAAAGAGTTTGGACAAATCACCAAGGAGAAGCCCAAAAAGGGCCCAAACAGAGGAACACGACCCAAATCCAAAGGCAGCCCAAGCCTAGAGAGATAAGGGTGGTTCCCATAAAGATAAGATGGCTTCACTCAAAGATAAGATAAGATAACTATCTTATCTCTAGAAAGGTCACTCCACACCATTATAAATACACTGGAGCACCTAGGTATAACTCATACTTTGATTCTACAAAAAACCTGTTTAATACCCTTGCTAACTTAAGTATCGGAGTCCCTTGCAGGTACAACCACCCTCCAGTGACGAAGGATCAGCAGCATTCGCAGTCCCAACAAGTCAGACACGGACGCTCTGGCTACCACAGCAGATCTCCTCCGAGATCCAACAAGTCGGACACGGCAACTCCGGCCACAACAACAGATCTCGTCCGAGATCGACCTACAGTTTCAGGTAACCCTCGAAACATTGGCGCCTTTGCCGGGGACCTGGAACTCATCCCATTACCATGGTAGACAACCTTGACAACAACCACGACTCCGAATTGGAGGAGAGAACCCCGCATAAGAATGCGAATAATACACCAAAGGATACGCCTCAACCAAACAAAGACAAAAATTCACCAAACACGGAAATCATGGAGGCCCTAGAAGTTCAACAAAATCTCCTCAAACAGCTCAAAAAAGAGGTCGAACATCAACGAAAAGTTGAAAGAAACCTCTAGAGAGAAACTAGGTGACACCGAGAGTTGGAGGATAAACTCCTAAAACTCGAAGCTGACCTAAAAACCAAGACTACACGATCCAGTCATGAAGATAACCCCCGCAAAGATCAAGACCCATTCACTAAAGAGATCATGAAAGCCAAAGTCCCAAAGGACTTCAAAGCTCCCAACATGACCCCATACGACGGCACATCAGATCCAAGCCATCATCTCAGTAATTTCAGAAGCAGAATGTACCTCAACGACGCATCGGACGCTATTCGATGCAAAGCTTTCCCAATAACCCTAACAAAAATAGCAATTAAGTGGTTTGACAGTCTGCCCCCGAGATCCATCACAAGTTTCGATGACCTAGTCAAGAAATTTCTTGCCAGATTCTCCATCCAGAAGGACAAAACCAAGCACGCCCCAAGCTTATTGGTGATCAAACAAGGAGATCGGGAAAGTCTTCGCAACTATATAGAAAGATTCAACAAAGCATGTTTGGACATACAAAGTCTGCCAATAGAAGCAGCCATTATGCGCCTCATCAATGGCCTACGAGAGGGAACTTTTAGTCACTCCATATCAAAGAAACATCCCACATCTCTAAATGAAGTGCAAGAATGAGCAGAGAAGTAGATCAACATGGAGGAAAACTCTCGATTAGGAGAGAAATCAAAATCCGGATTCTCCAACTCCTCCCGGGATAAGGAAAAAGAGTCCAAGAAAAAAGAAGATCAGCATGGAGAAAAGATCAAGAAATACCACAATTACACCCCCTTTCGGGTGTCTCTTGTAGATGTCTATCGAGAAGTATGCCATACTGAGAAAATTTCACCACCTCGAGCAATTAAAAGTAAGAAAAGAGGCAGAAATTGGACAGAATATTGTGAATACCACCGAATCTATGGACATCCCACCAACGAATGCTTCGACTTGAAAAATATCATAGAAAAACTGGTAAGAGAAGGAAAACTAGATCAGTACTTAGCCAGCAGAGCAGACGAACCAAGAAAAAGAAGAAGGGACGAAGATGTCGGACGAACTGAACGGCCACTTCGTACACCGGAGAGGCATGTCCACATGATACATGGAGGATTTGTGGGAGGAGGAATCTCCAAATCATCTCGCAAAATACATCTTAAAGAAGTATATCTTGTTGAGGGAGGAAAAGAAGCACTCGACATCTCCACTATCACCTTTACTAAAGAGGACGTAGCTGGCATCATCTCGGGGCATGACGATCCCATGGTCATCACTATCATATTGGCCAATGCTAACCTCCACCGCACAATGGTGGACCAAGGAAGCTCGGCTGATATATTGTTTAAAACCGCCTTCGACAAACTCGGCCTAGAGAAAAAAGAGCTCAGAGCATACCTGAACAATTTATTTAGACTAGGAGACTCTCCAATCCAACCACTTGGATACATCTCACTATACACAACCTTTGGAGAAGGAAACCGGTCAAGGACACTCAACATAGACTATATCGTGGTCGACGTGAGTTCAGCTTACAATGCCCTAATAGGTTGGACAATGCTAAATCAGATCACCGCAGTAGTCTCAACTCCACATCTATGCATGAAGTTCCCAACTACAAAAGGGATAGCTACTATAAAAGGAGACCAGAAAATAGCGCGTCGCTATTACAACGAAAGTCTGAACCTCATAGGCAAAGGAGAAGAAATCCACACCATCAAACTCGGGGGAATTCGAGGTCGGGAAGAACTTAATCCACAACCTGAAGGCGAGATAGAAAAAGTCCAGATCGGAGATGTCCCAGATAAAACAACCAATATTGGCGCAATCCTAAAAGAGATGTAAAGGAGTTCCTGATACAGTTATTAAATGATAACGTCGACCTCTTCGCATGGAAGGCCGCAGACATGCCGGGCATAAAACCTAAACTAATGTGCCACAAACTGGCAGTATATCCAGGATCTCGACCAGTACAGCAGAGGCGTAGAAATCTCGGACCGAAAAGTTCCCAAGTTGTGGAAGAACAGGTACAAGCTCTACTAGAGGCAGGATTCATAAGAGAAGTCAAGTACCCACTATGACTAGCCAACGTCGTCCTGGTAAAGAAATCAAATGGGAAGTGGTGGATGTGCACCGACTACACCGATCTCAACAAAGCTTGCCCGAAAGATCCCTATCCACTCCCAAGTATCGATGCCCTAGTGGATGCCTCCTCCAGATACAAATACCTCTCGTTTATGGATGCTTATTCGGGATACAATCAAATCCCGATGTATCCACCTGATCAAGAAAAAACCTCATTCTTAACGCCAAAAGCAAACTACTGCTATGTAGTCATGCCATTCGGACTCAAAAATGCAGGAGCCACTTATCAAAGATTAATGAACAAGGTCTTCGCAGACCACATCGGGAACGTCATGGAAGTATACGTGGACGACATGTTAATAAAAACACAAAGTGAAGAGTCGTTACTGTCCGACCTCACCCAAGTATTCGACACTATAAGAAGGCATGGTATACGACTTAACCCTGCAAAATGCACCTTCGCAGTAGAAGCTAGTAAATTCTTGGGTTTTATGCTAACACAAAGAGAAATTGAGGCAAATTCAGATAAATGCCAGGCTATACTCAACATGAAGAGTTCGACTAATGTTAAAGAGGTACAACAACTCAATGGAAGATTGGCAGCCTTGTCTAGATTTCTAGCTAGATCGGCAATAAGATATCTCCCCTTCTATGCCACCCTAAGAAATGGAAAGAGGTTTGAATAGACAACAGAGTGTGAGCAGGCCTTCCATGATTTCAAAAGATTCCTGTGACAACCACCTATTCTAACTCGGCCACGGGAAGGAGAACCACTTGTATTGTACCTCGTAGTAGGAAATCGGGCAATAACCTCAGCACTGGTCCGACATGACGACAGTGGACAACAACCTATATACTTCATCAGCAAAGCATTACAAGGGTCCAAACTGAACTATCAAAAAATAGAAAAATTCGCCTATGCTCTTATACTAACATCTCGACGACTTCGCCCATATTTCCAAGCCCACATCATCAGGGTTCGGACCAACCAGCCCATAAAAGGTATTCTGCAGAAAACAGATTTACCAAGCCAAGGACCCTACCATGAAAAAGTACTTAGACAAAACCAGGTAACAGCTCGGACAACTTGAGGAATATGAAGTCTGCCACATACCCCGGGAACAGAATGCTCAAGCTAATGTACTCTCAAAACTAGCCAGCACCAAACCAGGGGGCAACAATAGAAGCCTCATCCAAGAGATGCTGCAGAACCCGTCAATCTCGGAAGAAGAAAAGGTCCTAGCCATAACAGGTCTGGATCAAGGATGGATGACTCCCATAATTAATTATCTCAAAACAGAAATACTCCTTACAGATAAGAAGGAGGCAAAGAGGTTAAAATGAGTGGCACAATACTACATCATCATAAACAATACTCTATACAAAAGAGGGATTTCAATACCACTGTTAAAATACGTGCCGACTTCCAACACAAAAGAAGTCTTACAAGAAGTACACAGTGGCATCTGTGGCAACCATCTCAGAGCACAAGCTCTCACGAAAAAGGTACTCCGGGCCGAATTCTATTGGCCAACTTTATAAAAAGAAGCAATGGAATTCGTAAAGACATGTCCACCATGTCAGAAGCATGCTAATTTTCATATCGCCCCACCAGAGGAGCTCATCAGCATAACCTCACCTTAGCCATTTGCAAAATGGAGACTCGACCTCCTTGGGTCATTCCCTCAAGGATCAGGACAGGTCAAGTTCCTCATCATCGAAGTAGACTATTTTACAAAATGGATTGAGTCAAAACCCCTAGTCAACGCCACTACTCAAAGAAGTTGAAAATTCTTATATAGAAATATTATCACAAGGTTTGGGTTCCCATACTCCGTCACCACAGATAATGGCACTCAATTCACAGATGCAGGCTTCAGAAAATTGGTGGCCGACTTGAAAATTAAACACCAATTCATATCCGTATAACATCCCCAGGCCAATGGACAGGCAGAAGCCGCCAATAAAGTTATATTAGCCGGCTAAAACGGAGATTAAAGGATGCAAAGGGAGCCTGGGGCTGAAGAGCTCCCACAAGTCCTATGGGCATATCGGACAACTCCACACTCCACCACAAAGGAATCACCTTTCCAATTAGCTTACGGAATAGAGGCAATGTTCCCAGCGAAGGTCGAAGAAGGATCACCCAGAGTAATCTACTACAATGAAGAGGCCAATTTCCTACTTCAAAAGGAGGAACTCGACCTACTTCCAAAAATTTGAGAAAGAGCTCGAATCAAGGAAGAGGCGTTAAAATGTCGAATGGCCTCAAGATACAACCAAAAAGTAGTACAGCGAGGTTTTGCCGAGAACGATCTCGTCTTAATCCGAAATGATATCGGAACAAGTCGACCTGGAGAAAGAAAGCTGGCAGCAAAGTGGAAAGGACCCTACCGAGTCGTAGAAGTACTCGGAAAGGGATACTACAGGTTGACCGAACTCGAAGGGCAAGAGCTTCCAAGGTAATAAAGATCTTAGGATGAGGTGCACTCTATTTTCTGAAAAAGTTTTTTTAACGAGGCACCGAGCCAAGATCCATGAACTACCTGACTTAGAGGGATAAAATTCCCACATGTATATACTTGCATTTTCTTTATTTTGAATAAAGTTTTTAGATTTTCTACAAATCCTCTTATCAAGACGCATTAATCTGAAACGCAAAAAAGTCATCGCCCGATTATAAAGCTACAGATCGGCAGAAAGTGAAAATCAAATTCACTGCTTGATAATGATAAAGACCAACGAAGATGAAAACCTCAAAAGGTCGACCAAACAGGAATCAAACCCAATTTCTACAAAATCGACAAAGATGAAAAGGAGACAAAAACAGAATAATGCAAGAAGTTATCGAAAGTAATCCATAGAAAGGACCTGACGAGGTCTTAATAAAAATGGGTTGCTAAAAATAACTTAAAGACAGGCCGACGTAAAGAAGTCAGACCAGTCGACCACAATAACCAAAGTTATAAAAAGTAAATCCCTGGAAAGAGGTCTGGCCAGCCCTAAAAAAGAGGATTACAAAAAATAACTTAGAAGGTACCAACATGATGAAGTCGGCCCAAACCAAAAGTTATAAGAAGTAATCCATAAAAGAGACCTGACAAAGGTCCAAATGAAATGGATTACTAAAAATAACTTAGAAGGGACCGACATGATGAAGTCAGCCCAAACCAAAAAGTTATAAAAGTAATCCATAAAAGAGACCTGACAAAGGTCCAAATGAAATGGATTACTAAAAATAACTTAGAAGGGACCGACATGATGAAGTCAGCCCAACAAAATCATAAAAAATAATCCATAGAAGAGACCTGACAAAGGTCCAAATAAAATGGATTACTAGAAATAACTTCAGACAAACCAAGATGAGGAAGTCGGAAAAATTGCAGAAATATAAAAAAGTAAATTTGTAGGATTTACAAAAAATGAAGACATCGATCAACAGAAGGTATGCGCCATAAGGGACTCCAAATTGGACCCAGAAAGCCATAACCTTAATCTACAAAGGTAATCAGAAGAGGTCAGAGGATAAAATCCCCACACCCTGAAGATTCCTAGAAAGTGCTAAAGGCAAACAACCGACAAGCATATCGCGAAAAAACAAAGTTGTTATAATAAACAGTCTCAAGAGGCCACCTGAAGTCGACCCCTAGAGACTTGAAAAACTACTTTTTTTTTTCAAAATAAGGTTGCTAAAAAAAGCAACTAAAGTATCCAGAGTCAAAACAAACCACCAAATTACAGAAGTAAAAGTTTAAAAGCCCACAGACTGGGCTGTATATCAGACGCCAAAGAAAAATTACAAAGGGTCCAACGATTTCCCAGTAGCAACATCTCGGGGTGATGGAGGACGAGTTTGAAGGGTTACTGCATCTACCGTCCCATCATCTCGATTTAAGATCTGGACATCAGGATCAGACTTGGGCTTATCGATTTAAGATCTTGATTTTGCATATTGGTTCTCATTTCTTCCCATAATTTTTTTCATGTCCTCACACTCCTTGTAAAGGTTTGCAAGCATAGCTTCCATTTTGGACATTTTGTCATCATCATGTGGTGATAGTTGGTTGAAAGTGGGGTGTTGAGGCTGATTGGCTTGTGAATAGAGTTGGTTGTTTTGTGGTTGTGTGTTCTGAAAGTGGTATGGCTCTTGTGGGTAATGAAATGAGTTTTGTGGACTGTGAAAGGAATTTTGTGTGTAGTAGAATAAATTTTGTTAGTGGTGGAATGAATTGTATGGGTCTGGGAAGGAATTTTGTGTTGAAGCATACTCAAATGATGAAGGATTTTGACTTGTAAAACTGGGAGGTGAAGTTAGATAATTAAGAGGTGATGACTCTTGATGAATGGGGTATGAATGAGTGAAATCTCTTTGATTATTATCTTCCCAGCCACAATTTGAGTAGTGATCAATTTCACCAAAATATGGACCATTTTGTGGCTCTGGGAAGTACCCTATTTCAGCTTCTTGATGCTCCCACCACCATGAGCATAATAATATGAATCATTCTGTGGTGGTGGAGAGTTTCTCATGAATTTTGGTTGACCAGAATATGATGGATGCTTCCTTCTTTCTTGCAAGATGCCCTGTCTCAAACAATAGTCACCAAAAGACATTGGATGCTCCTTTCTTTCTTGCAAAAGGCTCTGTCTCAAACAATAATCACCAAAAGACATTGGAATTTCCATAGTGAGACAATATCACAAACAGCTAGTGGTTAGTGTGCTAAAAAGGAAATGAACAAGGAAAAATTACTCAAAGTGCAGAAAATAGTAGTAACAAACTAAAACAGAAACTATTAACAAAAAAAAAAAGAAAAATTGCTCAATCTAGTTATCTTCCAATTTAATCATTGTCAATACAAAACCAATCCCCAACAACGGCACCATAAACTTGATATTCGAAAACTTGCCTCTCGACAATTTTCCTACCGGTAAGTGTACCAGATTGTCGTCAAGAAAAAACTCAAAAAAGAGTGAGGTCAAATTCCACAGAGATTGGTAGATCGATCAATTATAATTGGAGAATTATGCTAGTTGAGCGAAATCGGAATTGAATTGAGAATTGCAGAAAGTAAAATTGGCGGGAAACTTAAATTGCACGAAATTAAAGAAACAGAAAATTAAATTGCAAGGAATTAAAGTGCAGAAAGTTAAATTGCAAGAAATTAAATGGGAAGGGGGAATTAGCATGAAATTAAAGAGCAGAAAGTAAATAGAATGGGTAGATCAAAGAATGGGGGATTCATTGGGTTTAAGAGATGTACAATTCTCCGGATCAAATTCATTTTCATCTCTTCCACAATCAATGTATTCATTAATCTCCTTGGCAATCTTAAGCGATTAGATCCCAATTCTTTGGCTCACCAATTTCTCTAAGCATGAACAATTGCCCAATTCCTTGATTTAAGTGCTCATGGGAAGAGATGAAGTTTAGTAATTGATTATACCACACAATTTCATAGATCAAAGTGTTGGTAGGATTACATGTCACTATATCCATCCAAACTCCAATCTAATCCAATGTGAGAAAGCATTTCTAGCATGATCTCCTCATTCCTCTTCCAAGGTTCCAAGGAGTTCCAATTATGAATAGCTTATTTCCCAAGATAACTATCCAATTAGATGAAGAACGAAAGCTTTCTAGCAAAATCAAGAGAAAAGAAAGAAGAAGATGAATGAAAACTAATATTGATCCATTGAATTACACAGAGCTCCCTAACCCAATGAAATGGGGTTAGTTGGTCATAGCTCAATTCAATTTACAGAGAAAAGAAAATGCAGATAAGTAAAGAAGTACAAAAGGAAAAATTGCAGAAAAAGAAAGTACATCAAACAAAAGGAAAATTTGCAGAGGAAAATGAAAATCAGGGTCTGAACCCCTAGAGCCCCTACAGGGCCTCCCGAGAAGCTCCTTCAATCTTCAACAACACTTCTATTTATAACCCTCTTCTTATCTTCAATTGGATCAAGTATTTAGATGCGGGCCTTGGCCTTGATTGAAGCAATGAGGAATGATTCTTATAATGGGCATTGGCAACTAACTTTCATATTCTGTATAGGTGCAATTTGGAATTGAATTGGCTTTAACGTTGGTGATCACGTTTGAGGGCAAACGTTGAGCCAAACATCCATTGAAAAATGGTTTCTGGTTTGCTGTCATTGACGTTTGATCCAACGTTGGAGGGCCAATGTTCTACTATTCACGCGTATGCGTGACCTATGCATACGCGTGAATGGTCAAATTTGCCATTTCAAGCGTGCGCGTGGTTGGGCTGAAAAAGTATGTTCATGCATACGCGTCGATTCAAAATTCTCAACTCCAACTTCTGAAATTTTATCACGGATGTTGGAGGCTAACATTTGAGGTAACGTTGGACCTCCAACGTTTGCACATCCACGCATGCACGTCACTAACGTGTGCGCGTGGATGCCAGATTTTCAAGTTCCAAACTGAATGTTGCAAATCAAGCTTTGGGACGTCACTTTGTCCTCTTGTTAACGTTACAAATTTCATGCTCACTATATACTATTATATATGGTTGGAAAGCTCTGACTGTCAGCTTTCTAACCCAACTGAAATCACCTCAATTGGACATCTGCAACTCAAGTTATGCTCCTTTGGAGGGGACAGGGTCGCTGGCGTCGCAGTGCAACATTGGAGGCAACGTTGGACCTCCAACGTTTGCACCAACGTTGGGAACATTTCCAGATTCGGAAGCTCAAACGTGCTGTCCACCCCAAACTATTATATATTATTGAAAATTCCTGAATGTTTACTTTTCAATGCCGTTGGAAGCACATCATTTGGATCTCCACAGCCCGAGTTATACTCCATCGAAGGTGTAGATGTCAGCTGGCCTTACTACAGGTTGGTACCATGTTCGTTTATGCAATTTTTGGGTCGGTTTTCTCACTCAATTTTAGTGTCCACTATGTAGTGCCATATATTATTGGAAATCTCTTGATTCCTACTTTCTAATGCTTTTAGAATCACCACATTTGGAGCTCTGTAGCTCAAGTTATTCTTATTGGAAGTATACCCCTTCAGGCTGTGGGGAGTGACGTTTCCAGCAACGTTGGAGCACCAACTTTGGCTCCAACGTTGCTTCCCTTTGCCTCCTCTCATGGCCTCCTTGTTGCTTCTTTGCCTTTCCTTTTCTTAGCTTCCTTTCCACCTATCATTAACCAAACAAAATGCATCAAATCTTTGCTAATCTCACAAGAAATTGCATCATTCATAATCAACAAGTAAACATAGCAAAATTCTTATGAAAATGCATCAGAATAACAATGTTTGATTAAATCAAGGCATGCACAAATTTATCATCTAAATACTTACTTATTACCTAAGAAATGCATGAAACTGCTCTAAAAAAACTAAAAATGGCTTGTGAAACTAGCCAAGATACCCTGGCATCAGCTACCATAAAGGGGGACCAAAAACTCGCGCGACGCTGCTACAACGAAAGTCTAAACCTTAAAGGCAACCCCAGAGGAAAGGAAACCAATACTATAGAACTCGGGGGAATCCGAGCTCGTGAAGAACTCCACCCTCAACCAGAAGGTTGGACCGAAGAAGTTCAAATCAGAGACACTTGAGACAAAATAACAAACAGAGGGGCGAATCTACGAGGAGACCTAAAGGAGCTGCTAACAAAGCTCCTAAAGGATAATTCTGACCTCTTTGCATGGAAGGCCACCGACATGCCCGGTATTGATCCCAGACTAATGTGCCATAAGTTATCCGTATATCCTGGGTCTCGACTAGTGCAACAGAAGCATAAGAAGCTCGGCCCAGAGAGGTCGCAAGCCGTAGAAGAGCAGGTAAAATCATTGTTAGAGGCAGGGTTCATAAGGGAGGTAAAGTACCCATTATGGCTAGCCAATGTAGTATTGGTGAAGAAGTCAAATAGGAAGTAGCGGATGTGTACCGATTAAACCGACCTCAACAAGGCCTGCCCAAAAGATCCCTACCCACTCCCGAACATAGACACACTAGTCGACGCTTCATCAGGGTATCAATACCTCTCCTTCATGGACGCTTACTCGGGATACAATCAAATCCCAATGTATCAACTCGACCAGGAGAAAACCTCATTCTTAACCCCAAAAGCAAACTACTGCTACATAGTCATGCCCTTCGGACTCAAGATAATAGGGGCTACATACCAGAGACTGATGAACAAAGTTTTTGCTAATCACATTGGGAAGTTCATGGAGGTTTATGTAGATGACATGCTGGTAAAGACATAAAGGGAGGAAACGTTGCTATCCGACCTCCCCAAAGTGTTCGACACCATAAGTAAGCATGGGATGAGACTTAACCTTGCAAAATGCACTTTTGCGGTAGAAGCTGGCAAATTCTTGGGCTTCATGCTCACCCAAAGAGGAATTGAAGCAAACCCAGATAAATGTCATGCCATACTTCGCATGAAAAGTCCGACCTGTGTCAAAGAGGTCCAGCAGCTCAATGGAAGACTAGCGGCTCTGTCTAGGTTCCTAGCTGGATCAGCCTTGAGATCTCTTCCTTTCTACGAAACACTAAGGAAAGGAAGAAGATTTGAATGGACCCCGGAATGTGAACAAGCTTTTCAAGACTCCAAGACATTTCTGGGACAACCACCCATCTTAGCCTGACCTAGGGAAGACGAGGAACTAATCCTATACCTCGCTGTAGGAAGTCGGGCAATAGGCTCAGCACTAGTGAGAGAAGACAAAATACGGACAACAACCTACCTACTTCATCAGTAAGGCTTTGTAAGAGGCTGAACTGAACTATCAAAAGATAGAAAAGTTTGCCTACGTCCTTATACTCACTTCCCGACGACTCCAACCATACTTTCAAGCTCACACCATTAGAGTACGGACTAACCAACCCATAAAAGTTATTTTACAGAAAACAAACTTAGCTGGAAGAATCCTACAATGGGTAGTCGAGTTATCCGAATTTTACCTCAAATATGAAGTTCGGACAACTAGCAAGTCTCAATACCAGGCCGACTTCAACGCAGAGTACACTAACACCCCGAGCACCCCTACAGAGTGGAGCCTTTATATGGATGGCTCCTCAAACAAAACAGAGAGTGGCGCAAGCGTCATTTTAGAGAGTGATCAGGGAACCCAAATCAAGCTCTCATTAAAGTTTGAGCTCTCCGCCTCAAATAACCAAGCTGAATACAAGGCCCTACTGGCTAGTTTGAAGCTGGCTAGGGAGGTAGGAGCTCAGAAGCTTACAATTTTCCGCGATTCACATGTAGTTACCTCACAAATAGAAGGGAGCTACTAGGCTAAGGATCCCACCATGAAGAAATATCTAGACAAAATCAGAGAACAGCTTGGACAATTTAGGGGATATGAGGTCCGATATATACCTCAGGAACAAAATGCCCGAGCTAATGCCCTTTCAAAACTAGCCAGCACCAAACCAGAGGCAATAATAGAAGCCTTATCCAAGAAACACTGCAAAATCCGTCAACCTCAGAAGAAATAAAAGTCCTAAGTATATCAGACCAGGACCAAGGGTGGATGACTCCCATATTTAGCTATCTCAAGTCTGAACCACTTTCCGTAGACAAGAAGGAGGCAAAAAGACTAGTACGAGAAGCGCAGTACTACACCATAGTGCACGACGTCTTATATAGGAGAGGAATCTCTATACCCCTCCTAAAATGTGTCCCGACCTCCGCTATGAGGGAAGTTCTTGAGGAAGTCCACATTGGCATGTGCGGTAACCACCTCGAGGCGCGAGCTCTCTCCAAAAAGGTACTCGGAGTTGGTTTTTACTGGCCAACCCTACAAAAGGAAGCAACAGAGTTTGTCAAAACATGCCCCCATGTCAGAAGCACGCCAACTTTCACATTGCACCACCCTGAAGAGCTCATTTGTGTTACTTTACCCTGGCCGTTTGCAAAGTGGGGGCTCAACCTCCTCAGACCTTTACCTCAGGGATCAGGGCAAGTTAAGTTCCTCATTGTAGGAATAGACTATTTTACGAAGTGGATCAAGGATGAAACTTTAGCCAATGCCACCGCCCAAAGAAGTCGGAAGTTCTTGTACAGAAATATTGTCACAAGGTTTGGGGTCCCATACTCCATTACCACAGACAATGGCACTCAGTTCACCGACACGGGCTTCAGAAACCTGGTAGCCGACTTGAAAATCAAGCACCAGTTTACCTCCGTAGAGCACCCACAAGCCAATAGACAGGCGGAAGCTGACAACAAAGTCATAATGTCCGGGTTAAAACGGAGACTACAGGACGCCAAGGGAGCTTGGGCTGAAGAGCTCCCACAAGTCCTATGGGCATACCGGACAACATCACACTCAACCACCGGAGAATCACCATGCCGCCTAGCTTATGGAATGGAGGCAATGATTCCCATAGAAGTAGAAGAAGGATCCCCCAGAGTGGTCCTCTACAATGAAAACACCAACTCCCAAGCTCAAAGGGAAGAGCTCAACCTACTTCCAAAAGTCCGAGAAAGAGTTCGGATTAGAGAGGAAGCCCTAAAGTGTCAAATGGCTCTGAGGTATAATAAAAAGGTAATCCAGCGAAGCTTCATCACCAACGATCTCATCTTAATCCGAAATGATATCGGAGTAGGTCGGTCAGGAGAGGGGAAGTTAGCAGCTAATTGGAAGGGACCATACCGAGTTACAAAAGTACTAGGAAAAAGCTACTATAAGGTGTCCGACCTCGAAGGACAAGAGCTACCAAGGTAATGGCATGCATGTAACCTGAGAAGGTACTATAGTTAGAAAGTAGTGAAGATCTTAGGTCAAGGCGCACCTTTTTTTCTAAAAAGGTTTTTTAATGAAGCGACAGGCCGAGATCTAAGAAGCTGCCCGACCTAGAAGGGTAAGCACTCTTATATACATTCTTCTTTATGTTTTTATCTCATTATTATTTGAATGAAAGTCGTCAATTCCCTAAAAAGTTTCCTACCAAGACGCATTACTCTAAGCTCATAAAACGCGAAATTTATTGCCCGGTTAAAAGAGGTCGGCAAGGTGAAGCGATAGAAGCAAGATAATGCAAGAAGTTATAAAAATTAACCCAGAAAAAGTGGTTTGACGAGGTCTAAGTAAAATGGGATTACTAAAAATAACTTGAGAAGGCCCGACAGAGAAGTCGGACCAGTGAAAGGATCACTAAAAAGGGACAAAAAGCATCTCGCAAAGGTCAAAGAAAGGTTAATAAACCAAGGCCCGAAATGCTCAGCTATAAAGGTTCAAGCTTGGAAAAGGATCTTACCTAAAGCTAGAACCACGACCTTGAGACGTAGCTAAAAAGTCATCCAAACTATAAAGAAAAGGTTCCCCCTCGGAACACTACCTAAAAAGTTATTGGAATATGACTAAAAGCTCGAGCAACGAAGCCATATAGGTCGACGTCAGCTAAGAAGAGGCGTGACTCAAAGAAACAAATATGACCTCGAAAAAAGAACAAGTAAAAAGCCAAAAGGTTGAAAAACAACTTAAGGCTCAAAAGTGCTTAGCTAAAAGGGTACAACTCCGCTCAAAGAAAGCACGATCTCAAAACAGGGCTACAAAAGTCATTCGAACAAACTAAAAAAGTTCTATGTAAAGAACACTAAAAATTTGTCGAACAGGTTACTAAAAGCCCGGACACTTAGCGACAAGGACAAGTCCGCCAAAGTAGAGGGTTGATAACACAAACTCAAAGCAAGACATGATCCAAAAAGGCAAGGGAAAAAAACCCACATTAACACTCAAAGGAGGACGGACTGGGAAGTACCAAACCTCTATAAAATCCACAAGGGTCACAAAAGTGAACCTCTAAACATTAAAGATTTGATTGACATATTAGCAAAACACATCCTTCAAGTTAAAACATTAAAGACTCAAAGGCTGCCTAAAGGGCAGCCCAAGAGTTTAAAGTGTTTGTTTTTCAAAAAACAAAGTTGCTAGGAAGCAACCAAATGTCAAAAGTCAGCCGCAAAAACTTACATCAATAAAAAAAGTTCAACAAAAGTCCATAAATCGGACTACACCATTACAAAGATATTGAAAGGAGAATATCACAAAGGGGTTAAAATTAACAACTCCATCAGGCCCGTTTAAAATCTCCATGTCAGGCTCGGGCTCAGGGGGGACCACCTCGGCAGAAGGATTTAAAGAGGCTGAAGGTGCAGAAGCCTTGCCCAGTGGCACAAGGGGAGGACCCCCATCATCATCATATGGGGCAGGTACAATCTTGCCATCCTCCACCACATTATCCAAACTGAATAAGGAGAGATCGGCATCGGGAGCAAAACTTGGACCTGAGCCTTCAGAATCTCATACATATCGGTCATACTATTCACCATGTGTCCATGAAGCTCGGCATAATCATCTTGGGCAGATTGAAACCTCTCCTTAGTTTCTAGCAACTCGCCGTAGGTCCGAGTATAACACTCTTCATACTTTTTTCCAGTCTCCTCGGCCAAGTTAGCAGCTGCTTCCGCCACAGTAGCACGCTCCTTCTCTTTCTGCACATCAATCTCCAACTTGGCAACCCTGCATCAAGTTCATCCTTCAGACCTTTAATTCTATCATATTCAGATTTGGCATCGTCCCAAAAAGTCGTAGTGGTATGAACTAGAGACTCCTTGATAACCCGAGACAAGGCCGCGCCAACATTGGCTATCCGAATACTGTTACTTGCAATAAAATCAAGGTGATGGAGAATAGACACATCATCCAAGGGTATCCTACCATGAGGAGCAATCAGCTTCATGGCAAAAGCCACACCATCAAACTCCTCGTTGTTCAGATCATAAGTTCCAACGGTCTTTTGCTTCTTAGGAGGAGGACCAGCAAAGGTATGGGAACAGGTGGCACCAGAAGTATCAATAGGAAGGTCGAAAGAAACTGTTCGAGCTCTAGGGGTCAGAATGATCTTTCTCGGGCCCTGAGAGTCAGAAGTCGGCTTCTTCGGGGGCACTTGAGAAGACCCTTCCCCCAATGTCTTCGCAGTCAAGTTTTGGGCAGCCATCGCCTTCTTTGCCTTCCGGAAGGCCTTCATGGAGTCTGAAGATTTCACCATCTCTGAAAAGGAAGCCAGGAAAACAAGTTACAATAATAAAAAGGGATGAATTCACAAACAATAGAAGAACATTATCTGAAAGAAGTCGGATGCTACCTAGTTCAGCACGGAGAAGGGAAGGATCACCTAGAAACTTCTTTGTATCCAAGTAAGCAGGCTCCCCCAATGCTCCTCTAAAACACCTACAAAAGCTTGTTCTACTTCACTCAGACTCTCCCAAGGATATTTAACCACTACTACATCTTTTTGCCACCATAAAGGGAAAGTGGGCTCATCATTCTCATCCAAGAAAAAAGGACGAGCACCCTCAACAACTCAGACATTGAAATAGTAATTCTTAAAGTCCCGAAAGGACTCATCAAACATAGAAAACACCTTCTTCCCTTGAGTAGCTTGGAAGGAAATCTAAGAGGCTTTCTTCTTAGCCACCCTGGGTTTTGTCCATACAAAAAGATAAAGAAAAAGAGTTTCGGTAGGTTGGATACCCAGTTCTTGACACAACAGCTAAAAAATCTTTATTAAACCCCAAGAATTCGGATGAAGTTGAGAAGGGGCCATATTACAGGACCACAAGAGGTCGGTCTCAAAAGCAGTAAAAGGAAGAGTAATAGCTAGCTGGCTAAAGAAGTAATCGTAACCATAGAAAAAAGGACGCTCTTCCCGAGTTAAGGGAGGGAAACTAACCCTCTCCTTAGGGTCAGGTGACACCAGATCGTAATTCTTCTCATCCTCCCTATTACTACATATCCTATGGAACCTTCTAAGCCTCTCACAGTACTCAGGATCAGCCACAGTTACACACATCAGGACTATTGAATCTAGCCAATCGGCCATACCAGCAGGAACTTTGGTGGACATCTCGACAATATTTTTACGCAAAAACATAGACCAACTATCCCTAAACATAGGAAAAATAAAAAAGTCACTAATAAACAACTCAGACAAAAACAAGAAGTGGGGAAACAACCAAACAAATAAATAACCATAGCAGCAAACGGACACCCCAGGATTTACACAGAAAAAGAGATCAAGTGCTAGAAGTCCAGGGGCATCCTTTGGAGGCAACAAGTACAGAGCATAATAAACCCTAATCCTCTCAAACAGAAGAAAAACATAAAGGAAACAAATAAAATCCCAGATATCAACAAACGAAAAAGTAAAAATATTGTGACTTTCAAAGGAACAAAAGCGTACAATGATCGACAAAGAAAGCTTTATCTTTTTACTAAAAGAAAGCTCAGCAACAATCAAAACTTTGTGCAAAAAGAAGTAAACATGCAACAATCATCATCAGAAGTAAAACAAAATCGGAAAATAATACAAGGAAGTTCAGAATGGAAGAACGAACCTGGAAAAGAAGAAGACAGAGAGACGAATGTGCAAGACACGAACAGCAGCTACTAAAAAGAAAACTCCAAGAAGATATAATCTTGGGGTAGGGGGCAAGCAGAAAGGAAGCTTCTGTTCGCTAAGCAAACGAAATGCACGAACACTCCAAAGAGTAAAAATCCAGAAAAAGGAGAAAAAGCTCAGGACAAAAGTGATAGTAGAGAAAAGAAGGTTCTCTTCGGAAGAAAGGAAAGGGAGTAGGAGAAAAGGGCTAAGTTCAAATTCTTTTCGAAGCAAAGAGGGAAAACGAAATGGTAACGGGTTAAAACCTAATCAATGAAGCTTTAAAAACAATCGCGCGTTTCCAAAGAAAATTAAAATGCACACCAAAGGCACGCCGCAGTTAAAAGAACCTGAAAAAAGCCTCGCATTAAAAAGGTGATACCAGACTCGCACCAGGAGAAACTACTCAAGATCGACCAAAGCCAAGATGCTCGAGCACGACTTCCTCAAAGGGGTCGAAGTTCAGAAAACACGACCTCAAAGGAAGATCGAAGCTCAAGTAGGGGCACTGTTCATACGCTGGACCGAGCTATATGGTCTAGGTTAGATGGAGACAAAGCGACCGACCTCTTGCTAGGTTGGTCGTCACCGACCTCTTCCCAAAAGAGCTCGGCCAAATTGCCGTAGAGGCCCAAACAGAAGGACGCAGCCCACTTTAAAGGCGGCTGAAAAAGATAGGTGACCTCGCCCAAGATAAGATAAGATAACTAGCTTATCTCAAGAAGGGTCACTCCATGCAACTATAAATACACTAGATCCCCCAGGTATAACTCATACTCTGATTCTACACAAAACCTGCCTAAAGCCCATGGTAACTTAAGCATCGGAGTCTCTTGCAGGTAGCACCACCCTCTAGTGACTGAGGATCAGCAAGCATCTCAAGATCCAGCAAATCGGACGCAACAGATCCGATCACATCAGAAGATTTCATCCGAGATTAATCTTCGGTTTCAGGTAACCCTCGGAACATGTAGTGATGTGGAAGGGTGTGTATGTAATTGGTGATGTGGAGGTATGATGAAAAGAATGAAAAAGAGAAACCATGAATGGAAAAGATAATTGAAATGGATAATGAATCATGAAAAGTGTACGACGAAAGGGCTTCGTGCCAAACTGCTAATGCGGAAGTGCCCGCCTGACTGATAGCCTAAGGTTGCTAATGCGGGAATGTCCGCCTAATTGATAGCATATGGAATGTGAATGGGCCTTGTGCCAAATTGCTCATGCGAAAGGGCCCACCTAACTAATAGCCTGAGATTGCTAAAGCGGAAATGTTCGCCTAACTGATAGCCTATTTCTACCGTGATGCCAAGATATCCTAACTGACATGGAAACCCATGATGATAATTGAGCCTGACTGACACGGTAAAGAAACCATATTTGGGGTTCACCCCGAGTAACGTTGGGTTGTGGGTAGACAATTGGCACGTGAGCTCATGACCTACGCTATGAAAGGAATGCATCATGTCATTTGTATATTTTATTTGAGTGTGCATTATCTTGGCTTGCTTAATTGTTTATTCACGTTAATTTCTAATTGCCTACTTGTTATATATGCTTTCTGTATGTGTTTGACTTATCTGCTTTGTCTGTCTATGCAATTTCATCGGAGTTGGAGGAACGGAGGAAAGACGAAGAGATTGAGGGTTTCGATTAGATGTTGACCAAGTTTAGAACCTTAAAGACCTATCCTCGTTTATGGTTTCAGCTTTAGTTCCTTAAGATTTATAATCTAATTGTCGACATTCTAGGATTGCCTTTAGCTTTCCTGGGACCTTGTTTATTATATATGTGGGCACCTTAATCACACTTAGAACCCCTGGTTCTCATCCCATACGATATTGTTATTTTTCAGATGTAGGTCGAGATGCGCCTCGCTAGCCGTCTGAAGTTCTATTGCCGAAGATGGGAGTTTGGGCTTTTATATTATGCTATGTATATATATATATATATATATATATATATATATATATATATATATATATATATATATATATATATATATGTGTGTGTGTGCTTAATCTTCTCCTTTTATGTATTTTACCTTGATGTCTCATAGAGGCTTTTGTTGGAGAACTAGGGTTTATTTTAAGAACTTTAGATATGGGATTATAAGTATGTATGTATGTATGTAAATATTCTCCGGTTGGCCTTAGCTTCACAGCCAGAGCTTGGAGCTTGACTACTTTGTATCCTTGATCCTCTATTCTTATGTATATATGTATCCATTTGCGCTTAAGCTTTTCTTCGTTATGTTGTCACTTCGTGAGTTAGTGCGTGGAATTACACTTTGCACAATTGAACCAGCAAGTGCACTGGGTCGTTGATGAGCGGATAATTTATACGCTTTTTGGCATTGTTTTTACATAGTTTTAGTATGATTTGATTAGTTTTTAGTATATTTTTATTAATTTTTAATTAAAAATCATATTTCTGGACTTTACTAGTAGTTTGTGTATTTTTCTATGATTTCAGGTATATTTTCTGACTGAAATTGAAGGACTTGAGCAAAAATCTGATTTAGAGGCTGAAGAAGGACTGCAGATGCTGTTGGATTCTGACCTCCCTGCACTCAAAGTGGATTTTCTGGAGCTACAGAAACCCAAATGGCACGCTCTCAATTGCGTTGGAAAGTAGACATCCAGGGATTTCCAGAAATATATAATAGTCAATACTTTGCCCAAGTTTAGATGACGTAAACTGGCGTTCAACGCCAGCTTTCTGCCCTATTCTAGCGTTAAACGCCAGAAACAAGTTGCAAAGCAGAGTTAAACGCCAGAAACAAGTTACAAACTGGCGTTCAACTCCAAGGAAGATGATAAACCACTATTTTATGGTTTATCTTGTGCTCAATTGAGTGGTTTTTATCTACTCTTTACCCACTTATTCATATTATTTGCATGGTTTTACATTTACCTTCCTAATTATGTGCTTTGATTGAAAATATGCTTCTTTGATCTTATATTTGCTTATTATTAATCCTCTCTTATTACCATTAGATGCTCTGATATGTGTGTTAAGTGTTTTCAGATATTATAAGGCAGGAATGGCTTGGAGGATGGGAAGAAAGCATGCAAAAATGGAAGGAATACAAGAAATTGGAGAAATTGCTAAGCTGTCCAGCCTGACCTCTCTTCACTCAAATGACTATAACTTTAGCTACATAGGTCCAAATGATGCGGTTTTAGTTGCGTTGGAAAGCTAACGTCCGGGGCTTCGATTTGATATAGAATATGTTATGGTTTCCCTGACGCTAGGCAACGCGACCACGTGATCAATGCGGCCGCGTCGCAGTGACGAAAAACCAGCGTGGCAAAATCCGAACCCAGCGAATTCTGGACTGTTTTTGACCCAGTTCGTGGCCCAGAAAACACATATTAGAGGCTATAAAGTGGAGAATTACATCCATTCATAGGGAGGCTCTCATATTCATAATTTTAGGAGTAGATGTAGCTTTTAGAGAGAGAGGTTCTCTCCTCTCTCTTAGGATTAGGATTTAGGACTTCTCTTAGTTTTAGGAGTGACACTCAATCCCAGGTTCTTTATTTTTATTTACTTTCTCAATTTAATTTATGAACTCCATGTTAGAATTGATTTCTTTATTTAATATAATTTGTGGTATTTTCAGACTTATGATTGCTCTCTTTAATTTATCACTGCCCTTTGTGTATCCAAATTATTTTCACTCAAGTAGACATTTTTCTCTTTTGGCTTTGGTTGAGACATTGGTAACTCTTGAGTTATCAAACTCATTATTGATTGAAAATTGGAATTAATTTGTCCACTTAACTTACCTTCATAGTTAGAGGTTAATAAGGTGGGGGAAGAATCCAATTCTCATCACAATTGATAAGGATAACTAGGATAGGACCTCCAGTTCTCATACCTTGCCAAGAGATTTTATTATTGTTAATTTATTTTACTTGTCATTTAAATATACCCGTGCACATTGCCCAAACTCCAAATTTCTCAAACCCCCCAATTTACAATATTCATAACCAATAATAAGAACATACTTCCCTGCAATTCCTTGAGAAGACGACCCGAGGTTTAAATACGCGGTTATCAATTTTAAAAAGGGGTTTGTTACTTGTGACAACCAAAACGTTTGTATGAAGGGATTTTTGTTGGTTTAGAGACTATATCTACAACGCGACTATTTTTATGACATTCTTTACTGGCAAAAGTCTCAACGTCAAAATGGCGCCGTTGCCGGGGAATTGCAAACGTGTGCCTTAATATTGGTTATTGTAAATATTTGCTTTTTACTTGTTTATTTATTTTTATTTTTGTTCTTATTTTTGCTTTTTCATAAATTAAGAGGTTATTGGTTTTTATTTAGTTATTACAAAATTTTTCAAAAATTAATTCTTAGTGTTCATCTTGATCTTCGCGTTCATCTTGACCTTCAAGCTGTTCTTAGTTGTTTTCTTCGTTTTGATCTAAAAATTTGAAATTTGGTGTCATTTTATTGTTTTTCTCTTTCCTCATTAAATTCAAAAATATTTTTAATTAATTTTTTTTGAAAAAAAATTCAGATTTTTATTTTTAAAATTTTTATCTTATCTTATCTTATTTCAAAAATCAATTTTCAAAATTCAAATTTAAAAATTTTCAAAATTTAATTTTAAAAATTTTCAAATTTCAAAATTCAAATTTCAAATATTCAAATTTCAAAAATTTAAAATTCAAATTTCAAAATTTCAAAATTCAAATTTCACAATTTAATTTTCAAATTCAAAATTTAAATAACCTTTTAATTTAAATTTATTTTTATTTTTGTTTTTAATTTTTTATTTGCTACTATGAACTCTCACCCCTTTGGCTACGAGTCTGGTTACAATAATGTTGCAGGAAGAAGAAATTACAATGAGAACAGGCATCAAGGTTGGAACAATCAAAGATGGGAGGAGCCACAACGATTTGATCAACCCTCATGGCAACAACCACCTCCAATTATCAACAACCACCACCATATGCCTATGAACCCTTTCCTCAACATAACTTTGGACCACCACACTCACAAGCCCCTTTCCGCCATTCACCTCCATATGACCCTAACCTTCAACCACCATACCAACCACCTTATGAGCCATATGAACCATATATAGAACCACCCCAATTCCAACCCAATTACTCACAAGAACCACCACTTCAATATTCACCATCTCCATATCCATCAATCCAAGAGCATTATGATCCTATTTATGAAAACCGAGTGCATCAAGAGGCAAAGGATCGTCTCAAGAAAACAATGGATCGATTTCAGGCAACCACTCAACAACTGGGGCAAGTGATTAATTCAATGGGCTTCTAGACGCTTAAATACACAAGGATCAGCCACAGCCCCATGTGGACAGTCTAGTGAAGAGCATAGCATAAAGGAGATACCAGAAACTCCAGTAGACAAGACAGAGCATGAATTCATACTAGAACAAGTAGAAGAAGCTATCATTGTTCAAGAAGAAGAGTTGGTTGAAGACTTGGGGGATGCATAACCTCCATGGGAAAGACAAGACATAGAGCCTCCTTCCAAGACGGTTGAAATTGATGCTGAAGAGGGTGTACAACCTCCAAAGCATATCATAGTTGAAGACTTGGAAGAGGTTGATCAAGAGATGGAGATTCAAGAAGAAGAAGCACAACCTCCCATGCCCTTGGAAAGCAATGAAGAGAAGATTGAATTGGAAGAAAGCTACCAAGAGGAAGAGGTTGAAATTGAAGAAGCTTGCAAAGAGGTGGTAATTATCAGAGAAGAGCACAAGGGAGTGGAGCTTGCAATTTCATTAAAAACACCTCCCCCTAAGTTGCCATCACCCTTCACAACATTCAAGTGGGTAAAATTCATATCCCATAGCTTTCTAATCCCACTTGAATATGGGCTACTGGAGACGGATGGTCAACTTAGAGCTCTTTGTGGCATTAAGAGTAAGAGGAAGATGACCAGTGGCAAGAATTGTCCTGCAAGGTTCATTATGGTTGGAAGCTTTAAGTTTAAATGCAAAAGTTGGTATAGAGCTCAACTGAATGGGTCTAGGAAGCTGTTTGGTCACTGCAGTGAGAATTCAGATCACCTTTCACCCGGCTGGAAAAGTGTAGATCGAGACAAGAACGGGTGTAAAAGTAAAGTTTGGGATCCTGGAATCTGTTCTGACATTTGTCACCCCGGGAGCCTAAGAATCTGTTTGAAGCTTCTTAAGGGCTTTACATGCTTAGTTTGGGACCCCGGAGGCTACTGGAAATACAAACATTGGTGGGGATTCCTGGATCAATACAAGCACAAGCCACCATAGCAGGAAGCTCATCAAATGTCCAACTTAAGGACTATAACTAAAAGTGCTAGGTGGGAGACAACCCACCATGGTATGATCGTTCCCTTTTCATTAATTAGTTTTATTTATTTTTGAATTTTATTTTATTTTGTTATATTGAACCTGGAGTTTTGCATCACATTCATATTAACATGGCATTCTGCATTTTTCAGATTATAAAAAAAAAGAAGCGAGCACGCGACGCGATCGCATCAGCGACGCGTCCGCGTCGCAAGGGGAGTGAAGAAAAAAATAAATGAACAGAGAGTTTCGCAGGAGCAGCGCTGGAGGCGTGCCAATGGCACAAATCACCCCACGCGACCGCGTCACCTGGGAATAATGGCCTCTCACGCGACCGCGTTACCCACGCGGCCGCGTGACCTGAAAATCGACGTCAACCAGGTGCATGGCCGAAAGTTGAGCTGGAGTTGGGCTGGAATCGTGCTGGAAGCCCAAGCCTCACCACGCGAACGCGTGCCCCACGCGTCCGCGTCATATCCCCCGGATGGCCACTCACGCGATCGCGTCGACCACGCGATCGCGTCACCCAGAATTTTGGCAAAAAGAGTTTCAAACAGAGAGTTGCGCGACCACGAGACTGCACTTGCGCCAATCGCACAAAACAGGCCACGCGATCGCGTGACCCATGCGACCGCGTCGCCTGCGCCGCACAACATATCCAGATCAGCCAATTTTCTTATCTCTTCTTCTCTAATCCTTATTTTTCTTATCTTTTCTTATTTCTTTCTTCTTCCTTTCTTATTTTCCTTCACCTCCATTCTATTTTATTTTCATATTTCATTTATTGCATCTTAATTTTGTGCATATTTTTATTTTCTTTTCTAAAATTAATTATTTTTCTCTTGGTATTAAAATTTTCTTATTTCACTGTTGCAATTTTCTCTTGAATTATTTTGGGTGCTTCATGACTTGTTTAATTCTGATTGAGTAATATTATTCAAATCAATGCCAATCTTTTATATCTGTATTACTTTTGCATTGACATGAATTTATATTATCTCTCCTTCCCCACTCTCTTCCCTATGTTGCAAATTTTTGCACTCTTGATCTGCCATGTACTTCTATTTGTTTTCTCATTTGCATGTTGTAGCTACCATGTAATTGAGACCCTTATCATTTGGCATTAACCCATACTTCTTTTATTTTCTTATCTCTATTTCGGGGTTACTCTTCTTCCCTTTTTCTTTCAGGATGGTCACCCGGAAGGGAAGCGGAAGACATTTTACATGGGGAGACAGACAAGTCCATCTGCACAATCCTTAGAGAAAAGCAACAGTTGAAACAACCCGTCCACCTGCACATCTCAGCATGCACCGAGGACGGTGCAATCTTTAAGTGTGGGGAGGTCGATACCGATCTCCATGGGTTAGTACTTTCTTGTCTCAACACCAATGTTTAAATTTTTCTTTGTAGTTAGTTGTTGCATTTGCATGTTTGATTGCATGATTATTTGAATTTTTGCATATTTTACCACTTGGTTGAAGTAATACCTTCTTTTTCAAGAAAATTTTTAGAAAATTTCACTAATTTGAATAAAATTTAATGTTACACTTTTTTGAAGAGATATTATACTGGAACATGATTTAGAGCTTGAACACACAAAACCTATGAGATTTTGAGCCTATTTGAATTGGTTGCATTTTATCAACCAATAATTTATTTTTGGTGTGTGTTTTTCTCTCTAAAATTGTAATCTTTGTCTTCCTTAATTCTATATTTCCATGGTTTAATGTATGCATGCACTTACATGATTGAGGCCTTTGTTTTACTATGCTTACATACCCAAATGGCCTTACCTTTCATTATCCCTTGCAAACCAATTTTGAGCCTATTTTACCCCTTTGTTCTTTTTATTTAGCACATCATTAACTCTAAGCGGAAAACAATAATGTCCTTAATTTGAATCCTTAGTTAGCTTAGACTAGTGAGAGTGCTTATGATTTAAGTGTGGGAAATTGGGTTTGGAAATATTTGGTTTGAGAATTGAGTATGTTAGAATTTTCTAAAAATGTGAAAGAAATGTTTAGGACATGTTCATGCATTCAATAAATTAATCATATGCATTGAGAAAAATAAAAGAAAATATATATATATATATATATAAGAGAAAAAGAAAATAAAAAGAGCAAATAAGTAAGAGGGGAGAAAATGCCCCAAAGTTAAGTGTTGAAAGCAATGCATATGTACTGTACTTGAAATAAGAATGCATGAATATGTGGAAAACATAGTTAATGGATAGTTAGATGTGGTATTATGATTACATGGATTGTTTAAAGTTAGGTGGAAAGTTTAAGATAATTAAGGATTCAGATTTTAGTCCACTTGGCCAAATACAATCCTACCTTGACCCTAACCCCATTACAACCCTTAAAAGACCTCTTGATATGTGTATTTATGCATTAAATTTATGTTGATTGTTAGATGAAGAGCAAGCCTTAGAAAGCAAGGTTAGTAGAGAATTGAGGGAATCGAACCTAAAACACTTGAGTGATTAGAGTGTATACACTACCAGTGAGGGTTCGATGCTCAATTCCTTGTTCCCTGCTTTCATGAGCTATTTTCTTCTTGCAAGTCTATTTGTACTTCATTTTTATGATTTGAATTAGTGAAATCCAGTTCATATTTATTCTTGGAGAACTTATTTACTCTTAACCAAGTAAGTAAAAGCATTTAGCATGTAGTTGCATTCATAGGTTGCATTTCATACATTTTACCATTCCTCTTCATTTCTTTATAGCTTCTCTTGAGCTTAGAATGAGGACATGCTAGTGTTTAAGTGTGGGGAGATTGATAAACCACTATTTCATGATTTATCTTGTGCTCAATTTAGTGGTTTTTATTAACTCTTTACCCACTTATTCATACTATTTGCATGGTTTTATATTTCCTTCCTAATTATGTGTTTTGATTGAAAACATGCTTCTTTGATCTTATATTTGCTTATTATTAATCCTCTCTTATTACCATTAGATGTCTTGATATGTGTGTTAAGTGTTTTCAGATATTATAAGGCAAGGATGGCTTGGAGGATGGGAAGAAAGCATGCAAAAGTGGAAGGAATGCAAGAAGTTGGAGAAATTGCTAAACTATTCAGCCTGACCTCTCTGCACTCAAACGGCTATAATTGTAGCTACAGAGGTCCAAATGACGCGGTTCCAGTTGCGTTGGAAAGCTAACGTCTGGGGCTTCGATTTGATATATAATATGCTAATGTTCCCCTGACGCTAGGCAACGCGACCGCGTGATCCATGCGGCTGCGTCGCAGCGACGGAAATAAGCGTGTTTGAATTCTTCTCCAGCGATTTCCGGGCTATTTTCGACCTTGTTCGTGGCCCAGAAAACACAGATTAGAGGCTATAAAGTGGGGGATTGCATCCATTCATAGGGAGGCTCTCATATTCACAATTTTAGGAGTAGATGTAGCTTTTAGAGAGAGAGGTTCTCTCCTCTCTCTTAGGATTAGGATTTAGGACTTCTCTTAGTTTTAGGAGTGGCACTCAATCCCAGGTTCTTTATTTTTATTTACTTTCTCAATTTAATTTATGAACTCCATGTTAGAATTGATTTCTTTATTTAATATAATTTGAGGTATTTTCAGACTTATGATTGCTCTCTTTAATTTATCACTGCCCTTTGTGTATCCAAATTATTTTCACTCAAGTAGACATTTTTCTCTTTTGGCTTTGGTTGAGACATTGGTAACTCTTGAGTTATCAAACTCATTATTGATTGAAAATTGGAATTAATTTGTCCACTTAACTTACCTTCATAGTTAAAGGTTAATAAGGTGGGGGAAGAATCCAATTCTCATCACAATTGATAAGGATAACTAGGATAGGACCTCCAGTTCTCATACCTTGCCAAGAGATTTTATTATTGTTAATTTATTTTACTTGTCATTTAAATATACCTGTGCACATTGCCCAAACTACAAATTTCTCAAACCCCCCAATTTACAATATTCATAACCAATAATAAGAACATACTTCCCTGCAATTCCTTGAGAAGACGACCCGAGGTTTAAATACTCGATTATCAATTTTAAAAAGGGGTTTGTTACTTGTGACAACCAAAACGTTTGTACGAAGGGATTTTTGTCGGTTTAGAGACTATATCTACAACGCGACTGTTTTTATGACATTCTTTACTGGCAAAAGTCTCAACGTCAGAAGACCTCTACACGTGAAAGCTTCAACGCTCAGCCCAAGCACACACCAAGTGGGCCTGGAAGTGGATTTCTGCATCATTTACTCATTTCTGTAAACCCTAGTAACTAGTTTAGTATAAATAGGACTTTTTACTATTGTATTTACATATCTGGATCTCTGGTTAGTCTTTGACTAATTTTATGTTCTGAGATCACGTTTAGGGGGCTGGCCATTTGGCCATGCCTGGACCTTGTTCTTATGTATTTTCAACGGTAGAGTTTCTACACACCATAGATTAAGGTGTGGAGCTCTGCTGTTCCTCATGAATTAATGCAAAGTACTATTGTTTTTCTATTCAACTCAAGCCTATTTCTTCTCTAAGATATTCATTCGCACACAAGATCATGATGAATGTGATGATTATGTGACGCTCATCATCATTCTCACTTATAAACGCGTGCCTGACAAACAATTCCATTCTACAAGAAAGCAAGCTTGAATGCATATCTCTTAGCCTCCTGATCTACGATCAGAGTCTTCGTGGTATAGGCTAGAATTATTGGCGGCCATTCTTGAGATCCGAAAAGTCTAAACCTTGTATGTGGTATTCTGAGTAGGATCTGGGAAGGGATGGCTGTGACGAGCTTCAAACACGCGAGTGTTGGGCGTAGTGACAGACGCAAAAGGATTACTGAATCCTATTCTAGCATGATCGAGAACCGACAGATGATTAGCCGTGCGGTGACAGCGTATTTGGACCATTTTCACTGAGAGGACGGGATGTAGCCATTGACAACGGTGATGCCCAATATACAGGTTACCATGGAAAGGAGTATGAATGATTGGATGAAAGCAGTAGGAAAGCAGAGGTTCAGAAAGAATAAAAGCATCTCTATACGCTTATCTGAAATTCTCACCAATGAATTATATAAGTATCTCTATCCTATTTTATATTTTAATTATATTTTAATTATCAAATCTCCATAACCAATTGAATCCGCCTGACTGAGATTTACAAGGTGACCATAGCTTGCTTCAAACCGACAATCTCCGTGGGATCGACCCTTACTCACGTAAGGTTTATTAGGACGACCCAGTGCACTTGTGGTGCACGAAATTGTGATGTCCAGGCTCAAACAATCCCTGGCAACGTGAGCAACTTGGTACGCGCAATCGTAATTACACTTTGATTATGTAAAATTCATGGCTCTTTCTTTCCCTGGCAATGGCGCCAAGAACATGGTGCCAATACCATGGTTCACAACTTCGATACAACTAACCAGCAAGTGCACTGGGTCGTCCAAGTAATACCTTACGTGAGTAAGGGTCAAATCCCACGGAGATTGTTGGTATGAAGCAAGCTATGGTCACCTTGCAAATCTCAGTTAGGCAGATATAAATTGATAATGATGTTTTTGAATAATAAATAATAGAATAGGGATAGAGGTACTTATGTAAATCATTGATAGGAATTTCAGATAAGCGAATGGAGATGCTTTTCGTTCCTCTGAACCTCTGCTTTCCTGCTATCTTCATCCAATCAGTCTTACTCCTTTCCATGGCTGGCTTTATGTGATACATCACCATTGTCAACGGCTACTTTCGGTCATCTCTCGGGAAAATGATCCAATGCCCTGTCACGGCACGGCTAATCGTCTGGAGGCATCACCCTTGTCAATGGCTTCATCTTATCCTCTCAATGAAAATGATCAACGCACCCTGTCACGGCACGGCTATTCATCTGTCGGTTCTCGATCATGCTGGAATAGGATTTACTATCCTTTTGCGTCTGTCACTAACGCCCCGCAATCGCGAGTTTGGAGCTCGTCACAGTCATTCATTCATTGAATCCTACTCGGAATACCACAGACAAGGTTTAGACTTTCCGGATTCTCTTGAATGCCGCCATCATTCTAGCTTACGCCACGAAGATTCTGATTAAGAGATCTAAGAGATACTCATTCAGTCGAAGGTAGAACGGAAGTGGTTGTCAGGCACGCGTTCATAGGGAGTGATGATGATTGTCACATTCATCACATTCAGATTGAAGTACGAATGAATATCTTAGAAGCGAAATAAGATGAATTGAATAGAAAACAGTAGTACTTTGCATTAATCTTTGAGGAACAGCAGAGCTCCACACCTTAATCTATGGAGTGTAGAAACTCTACCGTGAAAATACATAAGTGAAAGGTCCAGGCATGGCCGAGATGGCCAGCCCCCAAAACGTGATCAATAGATCAAAGGATAATCCAAAGATGAACAATGGATTAAAACTGAGACCAAAGATTGTCTAAAAGACTAGTAAAAGGTCCTATTTATAATAAACTAGCTACTAGGGTTTACATGAGTAAGTAATTGATGCATAAATCCACTTCCGGGGCCCACTTGGTGTTTGCTTGGGCTGAGCATGAATGTTACACGTGCAGAGGTCCTTCTTGGAGTTGAACGCCAGCTTTTGTGCCAGTTTGGGCGTTCAACGCTGGTTTTGGCTCCTTTTCTGGCGCTGGACACCAGATTTGGGTAGAAAGCTGGCGTTGAACGCCAGTTTATGTCATCTATTCTTAGCCAAAGTATGGACTATTATATATTGCTGGAAAGCCCTGGATGTCTACTTTCCAACGCAATTAGAAGCACGCCATTTCGAGTTCTGTAGCTCCAGAAAATCACTTTGAGTGCAGGGAGGTCAGAATCCAACAGCATCAGCAGTCCTTTTTCAACCTCTGAATCTGATTTATGTTCAAGTCCCTCAATTTCAGTCAGAAAATACCTGAAATCGCAGAAAAACACACAATCTCATAGTAAAGTCCAGAAATGTGAATTTAACATAAAAACTAATGAAAACATCCCTAAAAGTAACTAGATCCTACTAAAAACATACTAAAAACAATGTCAAAAAGCGTATAAATTATCCGCTCATCACAACACCAAACTTAAATTGTTGCTTGTCCCCAAGCAACTAAAAATCAAATAGGATAAAAAGAAGAGAATATACTATAAATTCCAAACTATCAATGAAACACAGCTTCAATCAAATGAGCGGGACTTATAGCTTTTTGCCTCTTGAATAGTTTTGGCATCTCACTTTATCCATTGAAGTTTAGAATGATTGGCATCTATAGGAACTTCAGATTTCGAATAGTGTTATTGACTCTCCTAGTTCAGTATGATGATTCTTGAACACAGCTATTTCATGAGTCTTGGCCGTGGCCCTAAGCACTTTGTTTTCCAGTATTACCACCGGATACATAAATGCCACAGACACATAATTGGGTGAACCTTTTCAGATTGTGACTCAGCTTTGCTAAAGTCCCCAATTAGAGGTGTCCAGGGTTCTTAAGCACACTCTTTTTTTTTGCTTTGGACCTTGACTTTAACCGCTCAGTCTCAAGTTTTCACTTGACACCTACACGCCACAAGCACATGGTTAGGGACAGCTTGGTTTAGCCGCTTAGACCAGGATTTTATTCCTTTAGGCCCTCCTATCCACTGATGCTCAAAGCCTTGGGATCCTTTTTATTTACCCTTGCCTTTTGGTTTTAAGGGTTATTGGCTTTTTCTGCTTGCTTTTTCTTTTTCTTTCTATTTTTTTTTTCGCCTATTTTTTTTTTCTGCAAGCTTTGTTCTTTGCTGCTTTTTCTTGCTTCAAGAATCATTTTTATGATTTTTCAGATTATCAAATAACATGTCTCCTAGTCATTATTCTTTCAAGAGCCAACATATTTAACATTCTTAAACAACAACTTCAAAAGACATATGCACTGTTCAAGCATACATTCAGAAAACAAGAAGCATTGTCACCACATCAATATAATTAAACTAAGTTCAAGGATAAATTCGAAACTTATGTACTTCTTGTTCTTTTGAATTAAAACATTTTTCATTTAAGAGAGGTGATGGATTCATAGGACATTCATAACTTTTAAGACATAGTTACTAACTACTAATGATCATGTAATGAAGACACAAACATAGATAAGCACATAACATAGAAAACGAAAAAATAGAGAAAGCAAGAACAAGGAGCGAATCCACCTTAGTGATGGTGGCGTTTCCTTCTTGAGAAACCAATGATGTCCTTGAGCTCTTCTATGTCTCTTCCTTGTCTTTGTTGCTCCTCCCTCATTGCTTTTTGATCTTCTCTTATTTCATGAAGCATGATGGAGTGCTCTTGATGTTCCACCCTTAGTTGTCCCATATTGGAACTCAATTCTCCTAGGGAGGTGTTGATTTGCTCCCAATAATTTTGTGGAGGAAAGTGCATTTGAGGCATCTCCGGGATCTCATGGTGATGAGCTTCTTGCGCCTCTTGAGCTCCATGATTGGGCTCTCTTGCTTGCTCCATCTTTTTCTTAGTGATGGGCTTGTCCTCTTTAATGAGGATATCTCCCTCTATGTCAATCCCAGCCGAATTGCATAGGTGGCAAATGAGGTGAGGGAAGGCTAACCTTGCCATAGTGGAGGACTTGTCAGCCACCTTGTAGAGTTCTTGAGGTATAATCTCATGAACTTTCACCTCTTCTCCAATCTTGATGCTATGGATCATGATGGCCCGGTCTATAGTAACTTCAGACCGGTTGCTAGTGGGAATGATTGAGCATTGAATGAACTCTAACCATCCTCTAGCTATAGGCTTGAGGTCCAATCTTCTTAGTTGAACCGGCTTGCCTTTGGAGTCAACCTTCCATTGAGCTCCTTCTACACATATGTCCATAAGGACTTGGTCCAACCTTTGATCAAAGTTGACTCTCCTTGTGTAGGGGCGTGCGTTCTCTTCCATGTTTGGCAAGTTGAACGCCAACCTCACATTTTCCGAACTAAAATCTAAGTATTTCCCCCGAACCATTGTAACATAGTTCTTTGGATCCGAGTTCTTACTTTGATCATGGTTCTTGGTGATCCATGCATTGGCATAGAACTCTTGAACCATTAGGATGCCGACTTGTTGGATGGGATTTGTTAGAACTTCCTAACCTCTTCTTTGAATTTCATGTCGGATCTCTGGATACTCATTTCTTTTGAGTTTGAAAGGGACCTCGGGGATCACCTTCTTCTTGGCCACAACATCATAGAAGTGGTCTTGATGGGCTTTGGAGATGAACCTTTCCATCTCCCATGACTCGGATGTGGAAGCTTTTGTCTTCCCTTTCCCCTTTCTAGAGGATTCTCCGGTCTTAGGTGCCATCAATGGTAATGGAAAAACAAAAAGCTTATGCTTTTACCACACCAAACTTAGAAATTTGCTCGCCCTCGAGCAATAAAAGAAAGAATAGATGAAGAAGAAGAAGAAATGGAGGAGAGGGAGAGTGGGGAGTGTTTCGGCCAAGAAGGGTGTAGAGGGGTGTGTTGTGTGAATTTGATGAAGAATGGAGGGCTTTATATAGGGAAGGGAGGGGGGGGGGAAGGTTTCGGCCATATGGGTGGGTTTGGGTGGGAAATTGGTTTTGAATTTTTGAAGGTAGGTGGAGTTTATGAGGTAGGTTTATGGGGAAGAGTGGATGGATGTGAGTGGTGAAGAGGTGATGGGGAAGAGAGTTTGAGGTGATTGGTGAAGGGTTTTTGGGGAAGAGTGTTTTTGGGGTTGTGTGAAAGAGAGTGGTGAGAAGAAGTGAGTGGAGGTAGGTGGGGATCCTGTGGGGTCCACAGATCCTGAGTGGATCCTGTGGGGTCCACAGATCCTGAGGTGTTCTAGGATTTACATCCCTGCACCCATTAGGCATGTAAAAATGCCTTTGCACACAACTCTGGGCGTTCAGCGCCAGGTTGGTGGCCATTTTGGGTGTTCAACGCCCATTTGTGTGTCATTTCTGGCGTTGAACGCCAGAACCATGCCTGTTCTGGCGTTCAGCGCCCAGAAGCTGCCCATTTTGGGCATTCAGCGCCAGAACCATGCTCTGTTCTGGCGCTGAACGCCAGACAGATGCTCCTCCAGGGTGTGATTTTTCTTCTGCTGTTTTTGATTCCGTTTTCAATTTTTATATTTATTTTGTGACTCCACATGATCATGAACCTACAAAGACATATAACTAAGAAAAATATAGTTAGATAAATAAAAATTGGGTTGCCTCCCAACAAGCGCTTCTTTAATGTCAATAGCTTGACAGTGGGCTCTCATGGAGCCTCACAGATGTGCAGAGCTTTGTTGAGACTCTCCAACACCAAACTTAGAGTTTGGATATGGGAGTTCAACACCAAACTTAGAGTTTGACTGTGGGGGCTTGGGTTGACTCTGCTTTGAGAGAAGCTTTTTCTGCTTCCTCTCCATGGTTGCAGAGGGGGATCCTTGAGTTTTAAACATAAGGGGGTCCTCATTTAATTGAAGGATCAATTCTCCTCTGTCCACATCAATCACAGCTCTTGCTGTGGCTAGGAAAGGTCTTCCTAGGATGATGGATTCATCCTCTTCCTTTCCAGTATCCAGGACTATGAAATCAGCAGGGATGTAAAGGCCTTCAACCTTTACTAACACGTCCTCTACTTGTCCATAAGCCTATTTTCTTGAATTATTTGCCATCTCTAATGAGATTTTAGCAGCTTGCACCCCATAGATTCCCAGTTTCTCTATTACAGAGAGGGGCATGAGGTTTATTCCTGAACCAAGGTCACATAGAGCCTTAAAGATCATGGTGCCTATAGTACAGGGTATTATGAACTTTCCAGGATCCTGTCTCTTCCGAGGCAATGTCAGTTGATCCAGATCACTTAGTTCATTGATGAACAAGGGAGGTTCAACTTCCCAAGTATCAATGCCAAATAATTTGGCATTCAGCTTCATGATTGCACCAAGAAACTTGGCAGTTTGCTCTTCAGTAACATCCTCATTCTCTTCAGAAGAGGAATACTCATCAGAGCTCATGAAGGGCATAAGGAGGTTCAATGGAATCTCTATGGTCTCTAGATGAGCCTCAGAGTCCTGTGGTTCCTCAGAGGGAAGCTCCTTATTGACCACTGGACGTCCCAGGAGGTCTTCCTCCTTGGGATTCACGTCCTCTCCTTCCCTTACAGGTTCGGCCATGGTTCTTATGTCAATGGCCTTGCACTCTCCTTTTGGATTCTCTTCTGTATTGCTTGGGAGAGTACTAGGAGGGATTTCAGTGATCCTTTTACTCAGCTGGCCCACTTGTGCTTCCAAATTTCTAATGGAAGACCTTGTTTCATTCATGAAACTTACAGTGGCCTTAGATAGATCAGAGACTAAGTTTGTTAAATTAGAAGTATTTTGTTCAGAGTTCTCTGTCTGTTGCTGAGTGGATGATGGAAAAGGTTTATTATTGTTAAACCTGTTTCTTCCACCATTATTAAAGCCTTGTTGAGGCTTTTAATCCTTCCATGAGAAATTTGGATGATTTCTCCATGTTGAGTTATAGGTGTTTCCATAAGGTTCACCTAAATAATTTACCTCTGCTATTGCAGGGTTTTCAGGATCATAAGCTTCTTCTTCAGAAGATACCTCTTGAGTACTGTTGGATGCAGCTTGCATTCCATTCAGACTCTGAGAAATCATATTGACTTGCTGAGTCAATATTTTATTCTGAGCCAATATGGCATTCAGAGTATCAACTTCAAGAACTCCCTTCTTCATAGGCGTCCCATTACTCACAGGATTCCTCTCGGAAGTGTACATGAACTGGTTATTAGCAACCATGTCAATGAGTTCTTGAGCTTCTGCAGGCGTTTTCTTTAGGTGAATGGATCCACCTACAGAAGTGTCCAGTGACATCTTTGATAGCTCAGATAAACCATCATAGAATATATCCAGGATGGTCCATTCTGAAAGCATGTCAGAAGGACACTTTTTGGTCAACTGTTTGTATCTTTCCCAAGCTTCATAGAGGGATTCACCTTCTTTCTGTCTAAAGGTTTGAACATCCACTCTAAGCTTGCTCAGCTTTTGAGGAGGAAAGAACTTGGCTAAGAAAGCTGTGACCAGCTTATCCCAAGAGTTCAGGCTGTCTTTGGAATTAGGTGCAGTAAAGTCACCAAGCATCTTCCTTACATTATTATTATTTTCGGCTGCCATCTCCTCTTCCTGTTCGAAAATTTCTGAAAGGTTATCTCTGGATTGTTGTAATTTAGCTTCTCTTAATTTTCTCTTCAGAGTCCTTTCAGGTTCTGGATCTGCTTCAACAAGAATATTCTTGTCCTTGCTCCTGCTCATATGACAAAGAAGAGGGCACAGAAAAATACTAATAATAATAGAGATCCTTTATACCACAGTATAGGGGTCCCTGTGTGAGTAGAAGAAGAGGGGGAGACAAAGAATGTAATATAATGGAAGAAACACAACTGTGAGGAGGGTTGAGATGTGAGATGAGATGTTAGTAAATGAATAAATAAATAGAATAAGATGAGAGAGATGGAATTTTCGAAAATAGTTTTTGAAAAAGAGTTAGTGATTTTCGAAAATAGTTTTTGAAAAAATGTTAGTAATTTTCGAAAATTAAGATTTAAAAATTAAAACAATTAATAAATTAAAAAGAAATTTTGAAAAAAGGGGGAAGATATTTTTAAAAATGAGAGAGAGAGAGTTAGTTAGGTAGTTTTGAAAAAGTTAAGAAACAAACAAAAAGTTAGTTAGTTAGTTGAAACAAATTTTGAAAAGATAAGTTAGGAAGTTGGAAAAGATATTTTGAAATTAGATTTTTGAAAAAGATAAGATGAGAAGATATTTTTGAAAAGATATGATAGAAATTAGTTTTTGAAAAAAAAGATTTGATTTTTAAAATCACAATTAATGACTTGATTCATAAGAAATCACAAGATATGATTCTAGAACTCAAAGTTTGAATCTTTCTTAACAAGCAAGTAACAAACTTGAAATTTTTGAATCAAAACATTAATTGTTATGGTTATTTTCGAAAATTTGGTATAAAAATAAGAAAAATATTTTTGGAATTTTCGAAAATAACTAAGAATTTTGAAAAAGATTTGATTTTTGAAAAAGATAAGATTTTCAAATTGAAAATTTGATTTGACTCATAAGAAACAACTTGATTTTAAAAAGATTTTGAAAAAGTCAACTCAAATTTTCGAATTTGATGAGAGAGAAAAGAGGGAAAGATATTTTTTTGATTTTTGAATTTTTATGATGAGAGAGAAAAACAAGAAAAATGATGCAATGCATGAAATTTTTAGATCAAAACAATGAATGCATGCAAGAATGCTATGAATGTCAAGATGAACACCAAGAACACTATGAAAAACATGATGAACATCAAGAATATATTTTTGAAAAAATTTTTAATGCAAAGAAAACATGCAAGACACCAAACTTAGAATTCTTTAATGCTTAGACACTAAGAATTCAAGAATGCATATGAAAAACACTAAACAACACAAAACAAAAAATCATCAAGATCAAACAAGAAGACTTACCAAGAACAACTTGAAGATCATGAAGAACACTATGAATGCATAAAATTTTCGAAAAATGCAAGATGCACATGCAATTGACACCAAACTTATAACATGACTCAAGACTCAAACAAGAAACACAAAAAATGTTTTTGATTTTTTTTTTTTTGATTTTCTAATTTTTTGGATTTTTTTTCGAAAATTATATGAAAAAGAAAAAATAAGGATTCAAAAATTTTTATCATGAATTCCAGGAATCTTGCCATGTTTAGTCTAAAGCTTCAGTCCAGGAATTAGACATGGCACACTAGCCAGCCAAGCTTTCAATGAAAGCTCCGGTCCAAAACACTAGACATGGCCAATGGCCAGCCAAGCTTTAGCATGTAAATCAGGAACAGTAGCAGGTGGATTAACAACAACTAGCTTGCTCTTGATAACAAATTGCTGCCTCAGTCCAAATAAATTTAGACATGGCTTTACAGCCAGCCAGGCTTCACATGCTTCATGAAACACTAGAATTCATTCTTAAAAATTTTGAATCTAAAATTTTTTTCGAAAACAGGTGAGAAAATTTTGACATATTTTTGAAAATTTTTTTTTTGAAAATAAAATAAAAAGAAAATTACCTAATCTGAGCAACAGGATGAACCGTCAGTTGTCCAAACTCGAACAATCCCCGGCAACGGCGCCAAAAACTTGGTTCATGAAATTGTGATGTCCAGGCTCAAACAATCCCTGGCAACGTGAGCAACTTGGTACGCACAATCGTAATTACACTTTGATTATGTAAAATTCATGGCTCTTTCTTTCCCTGGCAATGGCGCCAACAACATGGTGCCAATACCATGGTTCACAACTTCGATACAACTAACCAGCAAGTGCACTGGGTCGTCCAAGTAATACCTTACGTGAGTAAGGGTCGAATCCCACGGAGATTGTTGGTATGAAGCAAGCTATGGTCACCTTGCAAATCTCAGTTAGGCAGATATAAATTGATAATGATGTTTTCGAATAATAAATAATAGAATAGGGATAGAGGTACTTATGTAAATCATTGGTAGGAATTTCAGATAAGCGAATGGAGATGCTTTTCGTTCCTCTGAACCTCTGCTTTCCTGCTATCTTCATCTAATCAGTCTTACTCCTTTCCATGGCTGGCTTTATGTGATACATCACCATTGTCAACGGCTACTTTCGATCATCTCTCGGGAAAATGATCCAATGCCCTGTCACGGCACGGCTAATCGTCTGGAGGCATCACCCTTGTCAATGGCTTCATCTTATCCTCTCAGTGAAAATGATCAACGCACCCTGTCACGGCACGGCTATTCATCTGTCGGTTCTTGATCATGCTGGAATAGGATTTACTATCCTTTTGCGTCTGTCACTAACGCCCCGCAATCGCGAGTTTGGAGCTCGTCACAGTCATTCATTCATTGAATCCTACTCGGAATACCACAGACAAGGTTTAGACTTTCCGGATTCTCTTGAATGCCGCCATCATTCTAGCTTATGCCACGAAGATTCTGATTAAGAGATCTAAGAGATACTCATTCAGTCGAAGGTAGAACGGAAGTGGTTGTCAGGCATGCGTTCATAGGGAATGATGATGATTGTCACATTCATCACATTCAGATTGAAGTACGAATGAATATCTTAGAAGCAAAATAAGATGAATTGAATAGAAAACAGTAGTACTTTGCATTAATCTTTGAGGAACAGCAGAGCTCCACACCTTAATCTATGGAGTGTAGAAACTCTACCGTGAAAATACATAAGTGAAAGGTCCAGGCATGGCCGAGATGGCCAGCCCCCAAAACGTGATCAATAGATCAAAGGATAATCCAAAGATGAACAATGGATTAAAACTGAGACCAAAGATTGTCTAAAAGACTAGTAAAAGGTCCTATTTATAATAAACTAGCTACTAGGGTTTACATGAGTAAGTAATTGATGCATAAATCCACTTCCGGGGCCCACTTTGTGTGTGCTTGGGCTGAGCATGAATGTTACACGTGCAGAGGTCCTTCTTGGAGTTGAACGCCAGCTTTTGTGCCAGTTTGGGCGTTCAACTCTGGTTTTGGCTCCTTTTCTGGCGCTGGACGCCAGATTTGGGTAGAAAGCTAGCGTTGAACGCCAGTTTACGTCATCTATTCTTGGCCAAAGTATGGACTATTATATATTTCTGGAAAGCCCTAGATGTCTACTTTCCAACGCAATTGGAAGCGCGCCATTTCGAGTTCTGTAGCTACAGAAAATCCACTTTGAGTGCAGGGAGGTCAGAATCCAACAGCATCAGCAGTCCTTTTTCAACCTCTGAATCTGATTTTTGCTCAAGTCCCTCAATTTCAGTCAGAAAATACCTGAAATCACAGAAAAACACACAATCTCATAGTAAAGTCCAGAAATGTGAATTTAACATAAAAACTAATGAAAACATCCCTAAAAGTAACTAGATCCTACTAAAAACATACTAAAAACAATGTCAAAAAGCGTATAAATTATCCGCTCATCAACTTGCTGGTTAGTTGTGCAAAGTTGTGTCAAAGAACTAAGATTATGAACGTGCGTATTAAGTTTTTGGTGCCGTTACCAAGGAATGAACGATCACGATTTCGTGCACCAAGTTTTTGGCGCCGTTGCCGGGGATTGTTTGAGTTTGGACAACTGACGGCTCATCTTGTTGCTCATATTAGGTAATTTTATTTTAATTTTAAGTTTTTTATTTTTATTATTTTTATTTTCGAAAAATATTCAAAAAAAAATAAATTATTCTATGGCTTCAGAATTTTTAAGAATGAATTCTAGAGTTTCATGGTGATATGCTGAATCCTGGCTGGCTGTTAAGCCATGTCTAATCCTTTGGACAGAGGTTTCAACTATCATTAGAAGAGCTTCTTTGTCTTTCTCAGCAATTTAGCTTTTGTATGTAATGATTTGCTAAAGCTTGGCTGGCCATTGGCTATGTCTAGTGTTTTAGACCGGAGATTTCACTGAAAGCTTGGCTGGCTAAAAAGCCATGTCTAATTCCTGGACCGGAGTTTTAGACTAACATTGCATGATTCCTGGAATTCTCATTAGAAATTTTGAAATCCTTATTTTTCTTTTCCAAATAATTTTCGAAAAATCCAAAAAAATTTTATAAAATCATAAAACCAAAAATAATTTGATGTTTCTTGCTTGAGTCTAGTATCAACTTTTAAGTTTGGTGTCAATTGCATGTTTTTATTCTTCTTGCATTTTTCGAAAGTGGGTTCATGTGTTCTTCATGATCTTCAAGTTGTTCTTGATGATTTTCCTTGTTTGATCTTTGTATTTTCTTGTTTTGTGTCTTTTCTTATTTTTCATATGCACTTTCAATTTTTTAGTGTCTAAAGTTTGAAAATTTCTAAGTTTGGTGTCTTGCACATTTTTCTTTTCTTAAAAATTTTCAAAAACATGTTCTTGGTGTACATCTTGACATTCAAAGTATTCTTGGTGTTCATCTTGACATTCAAAGTGTTCTTGCATGCATTACTCATTTTGATCATAAATTTTTATGTTTTGTTTCATTTTTTGTTGTTTAATAGAAAAAGAGAAAAACATAAAAATAATATCTTTCCTTTTTTCTCTCTCCTCATTTAAAATTAAAAAATAAAAAAATATCTTTCCCTTTTTCTTCTCATAAATTTCGAATATTTGAGTTGACTTTTTCAAAAAATTTTTAAAATTTAGTTGTTTCTTATGAGTCAAATCAAATTTTCAATTTAAAAATTCTATCTTTTTCAAATCTTTATTTTTAAAAAATCAAATCTTTTTCATTTTTCTTTCATATTTTCGAAAATTCAAAATTGATTTTCAAAAATCTTTTTTTTATTTTATTCCATATTTTTCAAAATCTTTACTAACAATTAATGTGATTGATTCAAAAAAATTTTTGAGTTTGTTACTTGCCTATTAAGAAAGGTTCAATCTTTAAATTTTAGAATCATATCTTTTAGTTTCTTGTTAGTCAAGTAATCAATTTTAATTTTCAAAAATCAAATCTTTTTAATTTCCAATTCAAATCTTTTTCAAAATGATTTTCAATCATATCTTTTTCAATTTCAATCATATCTTTTTCAAAATCAATTTCAAAATCTATTCTAACTTCTCACCCTTTCAAATTTGATTTTCAAATCTTTTTCAATTAACTACTTGACTTTTTGGTTTATTTTTAAAAGTTTTCTATTTCAATCATATCTTTTTCAAAACCACCTAACTAATTTTCTCTCTCTTATTTTCAAAAACTCCCATCCACTTTTTCAAAATTTTTTCTAATTAACTAATTGTTTTAATTTTTAATTTTAATTTTACTCCTTCTCTTAATTTTCGAACTAAAACTACATTTTAAAATAAAAACAAAAATATTTTTCTTTTATTTTTAAATTAAATTCAAATTTTCTCCCCCCTCTCTCATCACCTTCTATTTATGTATTTATCTACTAACACCTCTCTTCTACTCATAATTCGAACCCGATCTTCTTCTATTCTTTTCCTCTTATACTCACATAAAGAATATCTATACTGTGACATAGAGGATTCCATATTTTCTTTTCTGTTCTCTTCTTTTTCATATGAGCAGGAACAAGGATAAGAACATTCTTGTTGAAGCTAATCCTGAACCTGAAAGGACTCTGAAGAGGAAGCTAAGGGAAGCTAAAGCACAACTTTCTGGAGAGAACCTGATAGAAATTTTTGAAAAAGAAGGAGACATGGCCGAAAATAATAACAATGGTGGAGATGCAAGGAAGATGCTTGGTGACTTTACCACACCAAATTCCAACTTACATGGAAGAAGCATCTCAATCCCTACCATTGGAGCAAACAATTTTGAGCTAAAGCCTCAATTAGTTTCTCTGATGCAACAGAATTGCAAGTTTCATAGACTTCCATCAGAAGATCCTTTTCAGTTCTTAACTGAATTCTTGCAAATCTGTGATATTGTTAAGACCAATGGGGTTGATCCCGAGGTCTACAGGCTTATGCTTTTCCCGTTTGCTATAAGAGACAGAGCTAGAATATGGTTGGACTCTCAACCTAAAGATAGCCTGAACTCTTGGGATAAGCTGGTCATGGCTTTCTTAGCCAAGTTCTTTCCTCCTCAAAAGCTTTGCAAGCTTAGAGTGGATGTTCAAACCTTCAAACAGAAAGAAGGTGAATCCCTCTATGAAGCTTGGGAGAGATACAAGCAACTGACTAAAAAGTGTCCTTCTGACATGCTTTCAGAATGGACCATCCTGGATATATTCTATGATGGTCTGTCTGAATTATCAAAGATGTCATTGGACCATTCTGCAGGTGGATCCATTCACCTAAAGAAAACGCCTGCAGAAGCTCAGGAACTCATTGACATGGTTGCAAATAACCAGTTCATGTACACTTCTAAAAGGAATTTTGTGAGTAATGGGACGCCTCAGAGGAAGGGAGTTCTTGAAATTGATACTCTGAATGCCATATTGGCTCAGAATAAAATATTGACTAAGCAAGTCAATATGATTTCTCCGAGTCTGAATGGATTGCAAGCTGCATCCAACTGTACTAAAGAAGCATCTTCTGAAGAAGAAGCTTATGATCCTGAGAACCATGCAATAGCAGAGGTGAATTACATGGGAGAACCCTATGGAAACACCTATAATCCCTCATGGAGAAATCATCCAAATTTCTCATGGAAGGATCAACAAAAGCCTCAACAAGGCTTTAATAATGGTGGAAGAAACAGGTTTAGCAATAGCAAGCTTTTTCCATCATCCTCTCAGCAATAGACAGAGAATTCTGAGCATAATCCATCTAGCTTAGCAAATATATTCTCTGATCTATCTAAGGCCACTCTAAGCTTCATGAATGAAACAAGGTCCTCCATTAGAAATTTGGAGGCACAAGTGGGCTAGCTGAGTAAAAGAGTCACTAAAACTCCTCCAAGTACTCTCCCAAGCAATACAGAAGAGAATCCAAAAAGAGAGTGCAAGGCCATAACCTTACTTGGTGTGGCCGAACCCAGAGAGGAGGAGAAGGACGTGAATCCTAGTGAGGAAGACCTCCTGGGACGTTCATTGACCAATAAGGAGTTTGCCTTTGAGGAACCAAAGGAATCTGAGGCTCATCTAGAGACCATAGAGATTCCATTGAACTTCTTTTTACCATTCATGAGCTCTAATGACTATTCTTCCTCTGAAGAGGATGAAGACATCATTGAAGAGCAGGTTGCTAAATATCTAGGAGCCATCATGAAGTTGAATGCCAATTTATTTGGTACTGATACTTGGGAGGATGAACCCCCCTTGTTCACCAATGAACTAAGTGCATTGATAAGGCAGACATTGCCTCAAAAGAAACCAGATCCCGGAAAGTTCTTCATACCTTGTACCATAGGCACCATGACCTTTGAGAAGGCTTTGTGTGACCTTGGGTCAGGGATAAACCTCATGCCACTCTCTGTAATAGAAAAATTGGGAATCTATGAGGTACAAGCTGCTAGAATCTCACTAGAGATGGCAGACAAATCATTGAAACAAGCTTATGGATTAGTAGAGGACTTGTTAGTAAAGGTTGATGGCCTTTACATCCCTACTGATTTCATAATCCTAGACACTGGGAAGGATGAGGATGAATCCATCATCCTTGGAAGACCCTTCCTATCCACAGCAAAAACTGTGATTGATGTGGATAGAGGAGAGTTGGTCCTTCAACTGAATGAGGACTACCTTGTATTTAAGAATCAAGGTTCTCCTTCTGTAACCATGGAGAGGAAGCATGAAAAGCTTCTCTCACTGTAGAGTCAACCAAAGCCCCCATAGTCAAACTCTAAGTTTGGTGTTGGGAGGCCACAACCAAAGTCTAAGTTTGGTGTTGAACCCCCACATTCAAACTCTAAGTTTGGTGTTGGGAGGTCCCAACAATGCTCTGAACATCTGTGAGGCTCCATGAGAGCGCACTGTCAAGCTATTGACTTTATAGAAGCGCTTGTTGGGAGGCAATCCAATGTTATTTAATTATATCTATTTATTTTCCATTGCTATTTTATTTTTTCTTTAGGTTGATGATCAGGTGAAGTCACAAAAATTACTAAAAAATCAAAAACAAAATGAAAAACAACATTAAAAATAGCTCACCCTGGAGGAAGAGCTTACTGGCATTTAAACGCCAGTAAGAAGCATCAAACTGGCGTTTAACACCAGAAAGAAGCATCAAGCTGGTGTTAAACGCCAGAAACAAGTACCAGACTGGCATTTAACGCCAGAACAGAGCATGGAATTGGCGTTTAAAGCCAAGAATGGGAGAAAAGTTGGCGTTAAACGCCAGAAACAAGTAGCAAGCTGGCATTTAATGCCAGACATGCATTCTAAGGGCGTTTTGCATGCCTACCTAGAGCAGGGATGCTAAGTCCTTAACCCCTCTGGATCTGTGGACCCCACAGGATCCCCACTTATCCCACCTCTTCTTCTCTCCTCTTCACACCTTTTCATAACACTCTTCCCCAAATACCCTTCACCAATCACCTCCATACCTCTTCCCCATAAATCCCACCTACCTCCAAAATTCAAATTCTTTTCCCTCCCAAACCCAACCCCTCATACACACTATCACCCTCCCTTGGCCGAACCTACCACACATCACCATCTCCTCCATCTCTTCTTTTTCTCCTCCTTTCTTTCTTCTTTTGCTCGAGGACGAGCAAACCTTCTAAGTTTGGTGTGGTAAAAGCATTGCTTTTTTATTTTTTCATAACCAATTATGGCACCTAATGCCAGAGAAACCTCTAGAAAGAGGAAAGAGAAAGCAAAAGCTTCCACCTCTGAGTCATGGGAGATGGAGAGATTCATCTCAAAGGTCCATAAAGCCCATCACTAAGAAAAGGATGGAGCAAAGAGATCATGGACCTCAACAAGAGCATGAGGAAATTCCTCACCATGAAATCCCTGAGATACCTCAAGGGATGCACTTTCCTCCACAGAACTATTGGGAGCAAATCAACACCTCCCTAGCAGAATTAAGTTCCAACATGGGACAACTAAGGATGGAACACCAAAAGCATTCCATCATTCTCCATGAGATTAGAGAAGATCAAAGAGCTATAAGGGAGGAGCAACAAAGACAAGGAAGAGACATAGAGCAGCTCAAGAGCACCATCGGTTCTTCAAGAAGAGGAAGACGCCACCATCACTAAGGTGGACCCGTTCCTTAATCTCCTTGTTCTTATTTTCCTATTTTTCGGTTCTTGAGCCTTATGTTTTATTTATGTTTGTGTCTTTACTATATGATCATTAGTGTTTAAGTGTCTATGTCTTAAAGCTATGAATGTCCTATGAATCCATCACCTCTCTTAATTGAAAAATGTTCTAAAAACAAAAGAACAAGAAGTACATGGTTTCGAATTCATCCTTCAAATTAGTTTAATTATTTTGATGTGGTGACAATACTTTTTGTTTTCTGAATGAATGCTTGAACAGTGCATATGTCTTTTGAATTTGTTGTCTATGAATATTAAAATTGTTGGCTCTTGAAAGAATGACAAAACAGGAGAAATGTTATTTGATGATCTGAAAAATCATAAAAATGATTCTTGAAGCAAGAAAAAGCAGTGAATAGAGAAAAGCCTGCGAAAAAAAAAGAAAGAAAAAGAAAAAAAAGAAGCAAGCAGAAAAAGTCAATAGCCCTTAAAACCAAAAGAAAATGGTAATAAAAAGGATCCAAGGCTTTGAGCATCAGTGGATAGGAGGGCCCAAAGGAATAAAATCCTGGCCTAAGCGGCTAAACCAAGCTGTCCCTAACCATGAGCTTGTGGCATGAAGGTGTCAAGTGAAAAGCTTGAGACTGAGCAGTTAAAGTCCAGGTCCAAAGCAAAAACAGAGTGTGCTTAAGAACCCTGGACACCTCTAATTGGGGACTTTAGCAAAGCTGAGTCACAATCTGAAAAGGTTCACCCAATTATGTGTCTGTGGCATTTATGTATCCGGTGGTAAAACTGGAAAACAAAGTGCTTAGGGCCACGGCCAAGACTCATAAAGTAGCTGTGTTCAAGACTCAACATACTGAACTAGGAGAATCAATAACACTATCTAAATTCTAAGTTCCTATAGATGCCAATCATTCTGAACTTCAAAGGATAAAGTGAGATGCCAAAACTGTTCAGAGGCAAAAAGCTACTAGTCCCGCTCATCTAATTGGAGCTAAGTTTCATTGATATTTGGAATTTACAGTATATTCTCTTCTTTTTATCCTATTTGATTTTCAGTTGCTTGGGGACAAGCAACAATTTAAGTTTGGTGTTGTGATGAGCGGATAATTTATACGCTTTTTGGCATTATTTTTACATAGTTTTTAGTATGATTTGATTAGTTTTTAGTATATTTTTATTAGTTTTTAATTAAAAATCGTATTTCTGGACTTTACTAGGAGTTTGTGTGTTTTTTTGTGATTTCAGGTATATTTTCTGACTGAAATTGAAGGACTTGAGCAAAAATCTGATTTAGAGGCTGAAGAAGGACTGCAGATGCTGTTGGATTCTGACCTCCCTGCACTCAAAGTGGATTTTCTGGAGCTACAGAAACCCAAATGGCACGCTCTCAATTGCGTTGGAAAGTAGACATCCAGGGATTTCCAGAAATATATAATAGTCTATACTTTGCTCAAGTTTAGATGACGTAAACTGGCGTTCAACGCCAGCTTTCTGCCCTATTCTGGCGTTAAACGCCAGAAACAAGTTGCAAAGCAGAGTTAAACGCCAGAAACAAGTTACAAACTGGCGTTCAACTCCAAGGAAGACCTCTACACGTGAAAGCTTCAACGCTAAGCCCAAGCACACACCAAGTGGGCCTGGAAGTTGATTTCTGCATCATTTACTCATTTCTGTAAACCCTAGTAACTAGTTTAGTATAAATAGGACTTTTTACTATTGTATTTACATCTCTGGATCTCTGGTTAATCTTTGACTAATTTTATGTTCTGAGATCACGTTTAGGGGGCTGGCCATTTGGCCATGCCTGGACCTTGTTCTTATGTATTTTCAACGGTAGAGTTTCTACACACCATAGATTAAGGTGTGGAGCTCTGCTGTTCCTCATGAATTAATGCAAAGTACTATTGTTTTTCTATTCAACTCAAGCCTATTTCTTCTCTAAGATATTCATTCGCATACAAGAACATGATGAATGTGATGATTATGTGACGCTCATCACCATTCTCACTTATGAACGCGTGCCTGACAAACAATTCCATTCTACAAGAAAGCAAGCTTGAATGCATATCTCTTAGCCTCCTGATCTACGATAAGAGTCTTCGTGGTATAGGCTAGAATTATTGGCGGCCATTCTTGAGATCCATAAAGTCTAAACCTTGTCTGTGAAATTTTGAGTAGGATCTGGGAAGGGATGGCTGTGACGAGCTTCAAACTCGCAAGTGCTGGGCGTAGTGACAGACGCAAAAGGATTACTGAGTCCTATTCTAGCATGATTGAGAAACGACAAATGATTAGTCATGCAGTGACAGCGCATTTGGACCATTTTCACTGAGAGGACGGGATGTAGCCATTGACAATGGTGATGCCCAATATACAGCTTGCCATGGAAAGGAGTATGAATGATTGGATGAAAGCAGTAGGAAAGCAGAGGTTCAGAAGGAATAAAAGCATCTCCATACGCTTATCTGAAATCCTCACCAATGAATTACATAAGTATTTCTATCCTATTTTATATTTTAATTATATTTTAATTATCAAATCTCCATAACCAATTGAATCCGCCTGACTGAGATTTACAAGGTGACCATAGCTTGCTTCAAACCGACAATCTCCGTGTGATCGACCCTTACTCACGTAAGGTTTATTACTTGGATGACCCAGTGCACTTGCTGGTTAGTTGTGTGAAGTTGTGACAAAGAACTAAGATTATGAACGTGCGTATTAAGTTTTTGGCGCCGTTACCAAGGAATGAATGATCACGATTTTGTGCACCAGTCGTCCTAGTAATACCTGTGTGAGTGAGGGTCGATCCCACGAGGATTGTTATTTGAAGCATGCTATGGTTATCTTGTAGATCTTAGTCAGGCAGATAGAAAAGTTGTTTGTTAGTTTAAAACGCATAAAAGTAAAATAAATAAAATGTTACTCAATTGATGGTGATTGCAATGATATGAAGATGGTTAAGGTTTGGAGATGCTTTGTTCTTCTGGATTAATCCGGTCTTACTGTCTACTTCAACTATGAATGATTTCTTCTATGGCAAGCTGTATGTGATCAACGCCCTTCTTAAGAGATCACTAATGCTCCTCCAGATCTGAATCCCAGGGTTAGTGCGAATCTAGTTTGATTGAGGGTGATACTCCTGCAGCTCATTCTCCTTAGTGATCCTACTCAAAATGCCACAGATAAGGTCGAATCTTTCGGATCAGAGAATGCGGTGCCCTTGGTTCTAGCTTTTACCACAAAGACTCTATCGCCACGCTTTTGTGGATCTGTTGGCACGCTTTACATTTTGCCATGCTTTTAAAGCGTGCCGAAAGATTGACATACAATCAAGATTTTAAGGCGTACCGAAAAGTCAAAACTTGTCGTTATACTTCCAAAGCGTGGCCTAATCCTTTTCAAATAAAAAAAAGAAAAAATAGAAAATAGAAAATAAAATAGAAATGTTAATAAGTTAATCTTTAAAATAAAATAAAATACTAAAAAATTAATCTTTCATTTATTTATATGGATTTTACACATAATAAAATATGAATGTAACATTTAAAAAAAATAAATTCAACTTCCAAAATAAACATTTAAAAAATTATAATTCTATATTAGAAAAAATCTAATCTAATTTACTTCTTCTGGCAACACTAGGCAACATTTCTAATTCACTTCTTCTTGCATATGTGGCCTTAATGGCTGCGTCATTCCATAACTCCTCAATCAATGGCACATATTGGCGTGTAGCAGCGGGAAAGATGGCATCAAGTTTGCCTGATACCATAGTTTTCAACAACTAATCAGGGAATGCTTTCAACCTTGTACCAATGGAATACGTTGTCTTCTCATCAAATTTTGGTCCAGACCCTTTTGTGAGCCATAAGCAAAATCTTTCAATACAAATGGCAAGCTAAATGTTAAATATGCATGCCTCTTATTATCTTATACAGTAATCACTATCCAAATAATAAGGGGGATTTTGTGTTAATTTTGGAAGGAATTATCAATCATGTAAAACCTTAAACAAACATCTAAGCATGCTGCTAACCATTTAGATTTCAGACTCACAAGTACAAGGTGCGCGGTTGATAGACAGTTGAACATTAGGACATGTATTTTTTGGTGCTGAGCCAAACTTTTGCAGGAGAAGTGTATAAAAAGGATAAAAATTGTCTCATACCTGTGTACCAAGAGTAGAAGACTGTGCTTTCTTTAAACGCCCCAAACATTCGTCTTCAAAATGCTCGCGACCTGATGACAAGTCATCTTATACTAGTTTCACTAGCATTTTTACTTGCTTTTATTAGGTTTTATGCACTTTCTTGCACAATAAGTAAGTGGTTGGAGTAGAATTTTAGGATTATTTTGATTCAACCAAACATCATTTATTTTAATACAAAATCATGAGATTTATGCAAGAATTAACTAATTATTATGAGTGATGCAGATTCTTGTGATTTTGGTGAGACTTTGATTGCTTGTTTGGTTGATTTTCGGTGAGAAAATGAAGGAAAGGAGAAGTGCTGCAGTATAACGTTGCATTCAAACAAAGAACGCCACGCTCACTTGCGACGTGCACGCGTACAAGACGCTTACGTGTCAGGAGGCAATTTTCGAAGATCCACGCGTACGCGTGAATGACGCGTACGCGTGGGTATGTTTGGCGCTCGTTTTCAAAGAGAGCGCTACGTTTGATCACTCAGCGTTTTTGCGCAAGATTTAAAATTGGAGGCAAAATTCTAGAAATGACGCGAACGCATCGATGGAGCAGCTGTGATGAAGCACGCGCACGCGTGACTGGCGCTGAAGCATGGAATAGATATTTGCTACCCACGCGCACGCGTTGGCAGCGCTCACTAAGCCAACGTAGCCCTCACTAAGTTAACGCTATCAGTGACGCATATGCGTACATGACGCGTAGGCGTCAATAAGCAAAAATGCAAAAAGGACGCGCACGTGTCAGTGACGCGCACGCGTGGATGAATGAACATTGCGCTCACTTAGAGAACGAAACGTTCCATTGGGAGCTGCAACAAGTGATATTTTGATCCATTTCTTCAAAGGACAAAAAGCCCACTCCAAGTACTGGAAGCCATAATTGGAAAGTGTATAAATAGCTAGGAATTTGATTTCATTGGGGGCTCTCTTTTATTTTTCTTTTAGAATTTTAGAATAAGGATCAGATCTAAATTTTCCTTTCCGTTTTGTTTTCTCTCTTCTGCAACTTTTATTTTCTATTCTTGGGTCTTGAACTTGAATTGAAGAATTCTGCTGAATCTCTTCATCCGAGAGTCATCTTTTGCTTTTCCTTTCATAGTTCTAAGAATTTGAGATCTGATATTAGGTTTTTACTTTCTTCTACAATTTCTTTTTTGTTTTGTTAAGAGAGCAATTGTGATCTAGATTTCCTTTATGTTTTGTCATTCTATTGCGATTGTCAATTTCTCTGTTAAGATTTTAAAGTTGATCTAAGTTTTCATTCTGTTTTTACTCTTTTGCAAATTTCCCATTTCTGTTTTGGTAACAAATTTCTTCGTCTGAGAGTTCTTTATTTTACTTCACTTTACATTTTCTAGTTCTGTTTCAATTCCCAGCACCCAAATCCCTTTATTCTTAATGCAATTTAAGTTTCTTGTCAATTTAGATTCAGCAAATTTCAATACCTTGCACTTTAAGTTTCAGTTATTTATATTTCTTGCAATTTAAGTTTCAGCTCTTTTATTTTCTTGCACTTTAAGTTTCTGCAATTTACTTCCTCTACACTTTAAGATTTTGTCAATTTACCTTCTCCCTTTTTTTTTCTTGAAATTTTACTTCTGTTAATCAAGTTTCACTCAAATCATCAAATATTGCTTAACTGAATTCAACACCTAACTAAAGTTGCTCAATCCATCAATCCCTATGGGATCGACCTCACTCTTGTGAGTTATTACTACTTGATGCGACCCGGTACACTTGCCGGTGAGGTTGTGTGGAATCGTTTTTCCCTCATCAAGTTTTTGGCCCGTTGCCGGGGATTGATTTAGATTGACAATGATTAAGTAGGTGATAATCTAGATTAAGCACTTTTCTTTTTTTTCCTTTTAAGCATATTAACTATTTGACACATTATGTCACCTAACCCTCTAACCACATTCTAGCATTAGAATGTCCATGTTTTATTTGGTTTGTTTGTGATTTTGCAAGTCATGGAGGCTGAGGTGCATGAAGAGGGAGTGAGTAACAATGCTCAACCTGCAAGAAGGGTGTTGGCCTCTTACACTATCCCCAATCCCAGACACTATGGGAGCAGCATCCTCACACCAAATGTTCATGCAAATAACTTCGAGTTGAAGCCTCAACTAATCACTTTGGTGCATAACAATTGTGCTTATGGAGGTGGCCCTCTTGAAGACCCCAACCAACATTTGTCTATTTTCTTGAGGATTTGTGAAACTGTCAAGACAAATGGGGTACATCCTTACATCTACAAATTACTTATATTCCATTTTCTTTGAGGGACAATGCTGCTCAATGGCTGGAAACCTTTCCCAAGGAAAGAATCAACAATTGAGATGATTTAGTGAGAAATTCCTAGCCAAGTTCTACCCACCTCAGAGGATCATCAAGCTGAAAACAGAGGTGCAAACCTTCATACAAAAGGAAGGAGAATCACTCTATGAGGCATGGGAATGATATAAGGCCCTGATAAGGAAATGTCACCAGAGATGTTCAGTGAGTGGGTGAAACTTCAAAACTTTTATGAAGGATTGAGCCTGAAATCAAGAAAAGCATTAGATTACTCCTCTGGAGGTTCACTTCAGATGATGAAAACTGCCCAAGAAGCACAAGATCTCATTGATATGGTGGCCAACAATCAATATTTTTACTCATATGAGAGGCACCATGACACAAATACAAAGAGGGGAGTGATGGAACTTGAAGGAGTAAATGCAATCATGACTCAAAACAAACAGATGCATCAACAAATTCAGCAACAAATGGAGATGATGGCCAAGAGAATTGATGGACTTCAACTTGCTACAGTGAATACACAAAGCCAATCTCAAATCCCACATGGATGGAATCAATCTAAAGGAGGTCTTAGGGCACTCAACTATGAGCAACAAGTCCCTGAACAGGTACAATACATGAATAACACCTCAAGTTCATTCCAACATGACTTCCATGATGATGCACACAATCCATCCTGGAAACCTCATTCTAACTTGAGGTGGGGTGAGCATCAGAATCAAGGACAAAGGGACTTCAACTCCAACAGTTTTGGCAACACAAACAAGCACAATCAATCCCCTACTAACAACAATAGCTACACACAACCACAAGACACACATACCCAACCTCATCACACTTTACAAATCCCCCAAAACAACTTTTTCATACCACCATTTAATCCACAAAATAACTCCTCCAATTTTTCAAACAATTTTCACCAACAACCATCACAACCCACATAGCCCCATCCAGAATCTCAAAGGATCTCCAACTTAGAAATGTTGATGGAAAAACTCATTAAAACTCGAGATGGCCAGGCAAGATCAAGAAGCTTCAATAAAAAATTTTGAGAGACACATGGGACAAATGGCTAAACAAATTATTGAGATGGGTGAGAAGCAAGCAAAAACCTTCCCTTGTGCCACTGAAGACCCAAGAGACAAAGGAAAAGCTACAAAATGGGAGGAGTACAAAGCAATCATAGCGGGAAATAAGAAGACTATGGACAAAGAAGCTATCATTCAGAGAGAACACCACAGAGAAGTTCCACAAGAAGAGACAGTAGAGAGAAGTAAAGAGGATCAGAAGACCAAGAATGCACAAAGCTCAGAAGGAGACAAGAACATCATTGAACCACAACTGCAAGAGAAGAATGAAGGGGTGAATCCATATGTCCCCAAACTTCCATACCTCAAAGGTTCAAGAAAGAAAACGAGGATAAGCAATACTCAAAATTCCTGGACATATTCAAAACACTCAGCATCAATATTCCTTTCTTAGAAGCACTTGAACAGATGCCATTATATGCCAGATTTATGAAAGAAGTGCTAACAAAGAAAAGATCCTTGAAAGAAGGACAAATAGTTGAGATGATAATGGAGTGTAGTGCTATCCTCCAAAGAGGTTTACCAAGAAGAAAGATGATCCTAGAAGGTTATATATACCTTGTACCATAGGAAATATAACTATTAGAAATCATTCTGTGACCTTGGTGCAAGCATAAACTTGATGCCTCTATCTCTTATGAGGAAACTTCAAATTCTCGAGCTGAAATCCACTTGAATAGTGATAAACCACTATTTTATGGTTTATCTTGTGCTAATTTGAGTGGTTTTTATCAACTCTCTGCTCACTTATTCATATAATTTGCATGAGTTTCCATTTTCCTTCCTGATTTTGTGCTATGATTGAAAATATGCTTCTTTGGCCTTAAATTTTCTATGTTTAATCAGTAACTCAGGAGTTATCAAACTCAAACATGAATGATAATTGTTATCTTGTTAATTAAATGAACTTCAATAATCCCAATCTTTTCTTAGGAAATAAATAGGATTCGAAGATCAAACCAATTAATCCCTTGACCATCCTTTATCTTAGTAAAGGTTAACAAAGTGGAATTAAGACTCAATTCTCATCATCATTGATAAGGATAGCTAGGATAGGACCTCTAATTTCTCATACCTTGCCAAAAGCTTATTTACAGTCATTTATTTATTTTACTTGCCATTTAAATTACTTGTTCTTCATTTACTTTAATTGCCAATTAAACCATTCGCTCCTCATTCTCAAAACCCCAATTTACAATCTCCATAACCAATAATAAGAACATACTTCCCTGCAGTTCCTTGAGAAGATGACCCGAGGTTTGAATACTTCGGTTATAAATTTATTTAGGGGTTTGTTACTTGTGACAACCAAAACGTTTGTACGAAGGGATTTTTATTGGTTTAGAGACTATATCTACAACGCGACTGTTTTTATAAAATTCTTTACTTGCAAAAAACCCGACGTCAAAAATGGCGCCGTTGCCGGGGAATTGCAATCGTGTGCCTTATTACTGGTTATTAAATATTTTTCTTTTACTTGTTTATTTGTCTTTATTTTTCCCCTCTTTATTTCTTTTTAGCTACTATGAATTCTCACCCCTTTCGCTTTGAGATTGGTTCTAATGTTATTGAAAGGAATGGAAGTTATAACAGGAACATGCATCAAGGTCAGAGCAATCAAAGATGGATGGAGCCAAGAGGATCTGATCAACCCTTTAGGCAACAACACCCTCCAAGATATCATGGACAAAGACCATTCTACAATGTATACCAAGCAAATACACATGGTGGACAACCTTGTAATTACCCACAAGTCCCACCATGTGCCTATAGACCATCCTCTCAACATAACTCTGAACCACCACACTCACAAGCTCCTTTTCACCATTCGCCACCATATGATCCTCATTTACCCCAGTTCCAATCCAATCATTCCCAAACACCACCACTTCCCCCTGTGCCATATCCAAATCTATCACCCCGAGAATCAGAGGTTCGCCTCAAGGAAACATCAAATAAACTTCAAAAAACCCTTCATCAACTGGAGCAAGCAGTAAGTCAATTATCTTCCAAATGTTTGAACATTCAAGGACCTCCTACAGCCCCATGTGGACAATCTAACGAAGAGCGTAGCATGAAGAAGATACTAGAAATTCCAGTGGACAAGACAGAGCATGGCTTCGTACTGGAACAAGTAGAAGAAGCTGTTATTATTAAAGAAGAAGAGTTGGTTGAAGACTTAGGAGACGCTGAACCTCCATGGGAATCCAAGGTTGTGGAGCATTCTGTCCAGGATGTTACAATTGATGCTAAAGAGGATTGTGCGCAATCCCCAGAGCAAGTCCTTCATGAAGAACTAGACAGAATAACCCAAGAAGCAAATTTCCTTGATGATGATAGTCACAAGTCAAGTTCTCCTAGTAATGAACATGCATCCGCAAGTGAATTCTCTGAGATCGAAGACTCTTCCCCAAGTGAATACAAAGATGATACGGAGGTAGATTTCTCTCAACCTCTAGTCTATGACTTAAGTAATGAGGAAGACATAGATGGCTTTGATCAGGACATGGATATATTTGAAGAATCTTGCAAGGAAGTGGAGAATTTTACAGAAGAGCACAAGGGAGTAGAACTCACTGAACCACGGGAACCACCTATCCCAAGGCCATTACCACCCAATACAATCCTTAACCTTTAACTAAATTTTTCCACTTGAATATGGTTTGCTTGAAATAGATGGCCAGCTTAGAGCTCTCTGCGGCTTTAAGAGTAAGCGGAAAATGGCTCGTACTCAGAGCTGGTGCACAAGGTTCAATAAGGTTCCACGCTTCAACTCGAAGTGCACGGATTGGCATCATGATCAATCGGATGGATTTCGGAAAACATTTGGTTATCCTGGTGAGAATTTAATTTCTAAACCGCCCAGATAGAAAAGTATAGATCAAGACGAAGGCGGATTTAAAAGCAAAGTTTGGGATCCTGGAATCTATTCTGACATTCGTCACCCCGGGAGCTTGACAATCTGTTTGAAGCTGCTCAGAAGCTTCACATGCCTAGTTTGGGACCCTGGAGGCTATTGGCATTCCAAGCATTGGTGGAGATTTCTGGATGAATTTAAGCATAAGCCGCCATAACAGGAAGCTCATCCAATGTCAACTTAAGAACTTTAACTAAAAGTGCTTCGTGGGAGACAACCCACCATGGTATGATCGTTCCTTTTTCAATATTTTTTATTTAGTTTTATTTGTTTTCAAGTTTTATTTTATTATATTGAACCTGGAGTTTTGCATCGCATTCATATTTGCATTCTGCATACAGTTAAAAAAAAGGGTGCGCGACGCGACCGCATCATTCATGCGATCGCGTCACATTGCGAAAAACACTTCCCACGCGAGCGCGCATCACGCGGCCGCGTGACCTGGAGATCGGCGTAAAGATCCAACGTCCAGAAAGTTAGGCTGGAATCGTGTGGCCATTGTGCGTTTCACACAAAATGCCCACGCGATCGCGTCCCTGACGCGTTCGCGTCACATAGGATTACACAACACCCCAAAAGTACACAAGCGCTGAAATGATGCTGGATTCATACGTTTAGCACAATCCCAGCGACGCGATCGCATGCCCCAGGCGATCGCGTCATTTACTTTTTTTGCCCTCCACGCGATCGCGTCAACCACCTTTTCGCCCCAACCACGCGACCGCGTGCCCCACACGATCGCGTGGATTCATAACCCCCCAGTCACGCGAACCCTATAGTCGCACCCCCCTCCCCAAACCCCTCCACTTCCTCTCTTCTTCTCCAACCCCAACCGCCACCCAGCCACCATTACCGCCACCGCCAGACGCCGCCGACCACCCAGACCCCGCCGCCACCCAACCCCCTTCCTCCTTCCCCCTCCTTTCTTCTTCTTCCTCCTTCTTCCCCCTCTCTCCCCACTGCCACGCCGCGCCACCACCACCACCGCGCCGCCGTCACCGCCCAGCACTTCCCACGCCCCTTCCTTCCCCTATTACCCCCTACCCCCATTACCCCCCTTTCCCTCCCTTCCTCCGAACAGCAGCCACCACCGCCGCGCCACCCTCTTCCGCCGTGCTGGACGCCGCTGTCATCATCCCCCGCCACCTCTCTGCCCCACTCTCTTTCCTACGCCTACCAGGTTCCGACGAACGCCACCCTTCTATTCTTCATCGTTAATTCTTATTTTTCTGTTTCTGTTCGTCATTAGGCTAGTTAGATATGCATGTTGTAGTGGATTTTAGGTTGTTAGGTAGCCTAGGATGTAGTTAGTGGCTTTAGGTCTGTTTAATTGCCCTGTTCCTGTTTCTTGTTTTATTCTGCTGTTGCTGTGATGACTGTAATGTTCATATGCTGTACTTTCTTGTTTCTTGCTGCTCTGTACACTGAATTTTCATGTTTATATTCCTTATATGTAATTGCAGCTTTAATTTTAATTCATATGAACTATTTGATTGCTGTTTATTTTCCGGGACAATCCAATTTTAGCCGGAATGCTGCCCAAATTTCTGTAAAATGTTTTCATTCGTGTTTTGGTTTTGGCATTTTGAACTCTATTTTCCTCTACTTTAACCAAACCAATTCATGACTGCCCGGGCATGCTTTCTTATCCTTTTTGATTTCCTGGTTCCTAAACTGCATTTTTGATGTTTGATTCCATTTTTGCTAATTTTATATCCATCTGAATCATCATCAACCTGTTTTTCATGTTTGGTTATGAGTTACCTGTAGCCTTTAATTGTGAATGCTTGTTACTTAGAAACTTATCATTCTGCCACTTACTTTAACCTACTTTTTACTAACTCACTAATGTTAACCTCCTAAACTCTTTTTCAATTCTAACCAACCTAACCTTTAAAAACTTCTCTTATGATTTTCTTTCACTTTCTTTTAACATACTAACCATGACATGATGTTAATTTTTTCTATTTAACATGAATTCAATTACATTTTGGATTGTGATTTATTCTTTTCGAACTTTTAACTCCTATTCAATCCTTAATGCACATTTACTTAGCTCATATTCATTACTCTCCTGCTCCTTTGCCACTATGTGCTTCTTTTGTTAATTGCCCCCTTGTTTTCCTGTTTTTATTATATCCTTGAATTCTGTTTTTTTTTAGGATGTCGGACTCCCACAAAAAAGGGAAAGAAAAGGCAACAACTGGCAAACGGAAACGAGGAGAAGCCTCTATGTCTATCATAGATCTCATGCATGATGCCTCCTTGCGGGAGAAAAATTTTACCCCGCAAGAGAAGGCCGACGAGCTAATCCCTGCTACTGATCCAATAAAGTTTGCAAACTGATACTGTGAGCTGAGATATCCGATATTTGCAGCCTCCAGGAACCTATACCTGGAGAGAACTTTGAAGATCCTAGAAGAACTCCAGCAATACACCTCTGACCAGATCAAACAACGAGGCTGGTTCTTCCTGGAAAGACCCCTGACTGAGGTCAATGCATCTTGGGTTAGGGAATTCTACTACAATTACTTCAAAACCTCCCTAGATGCAGTGAACCTTAGAGGAAAGCAGATTCTGGTCACTGAAGAGGCCATTAAAGATGTTCTGAAGCTTCTGCCTAAAACTGATCAGCTGGATGGTTATCAGAAAGCTGAAGAAGATATGCGCTTCATGAAATTTGATTGGGATGCAGTCAAGGCCCGGATAGCCCTTGACCCGACCGTTCCTTGGATTATAGGTCAGAACACTACCATGCCAAAGGGAATCAAGCGGATTTACCTAAATGATGAGGCTCGGCTATGGCATCAGATACTTAGCAACTTCATTATGCCGAGTACTCACGAGACCAAGATGTCAGCCGCTATGATCACCCTCCTATGGTGTGTGATGGAGGGGAAGGACCTCTACCTGCCACGCTTTATCTGGTACTATATGGCCAGGGTCCACGTCCGAGGCACTCTTCCCTTTCCTTATTTGGTTACACAGCTAGGCCGTCGAGCTGACGTGCTTGGGAGGATGCTGATGAAAGCCACCTGCTGCAGAATACAAGAAGATTATCCCTCACAGCAGGAACTTTCTGGCTTTGGGCTACAGACCTCCTTTTCTCACTGCTACTGCTGACACAGCCACACCATCTGCCGGCCCCTCTTCTTGCACAGCTACCCCTGCCACCCCACTGCACCACCACCTGCCCCAGAGCCCATCTATTATCTAGTGCACTGCCTGTTTCGACGGCTTGACCAGATGGAGCGTCGCAACAAGCGACGCTATGAGCACCTGAAGCTGATGATACGCTCTGGCGACATCCTCTCCGAGCCTGACACACCATCCGAGGCATCTGAGGAGGAGGCAGATGATCACGAGGCAGAGACCCATCCTCAGAGCAAGGCAGAGTAGGCAGGCACCCAGCAGGCAGCATCACACCAGGAGGCTCCGCCTCAGATTCAAGCTGTAGACCCCGAGATCCCTATCCAGTCAGCACCTCCTCTGCAGCAGGCTGATCCTCAGACCGCCACCACAGAGACCCCAGCTACCCACCCTTCCAGTGATGACACCCCTTCACACCCTGCTTGAGTGAGCATCGGGGACGATGCTACATTTTAAGTGTGGGGAGGTCGCCATCTCTGGCGTTCTTTTTTTTTTTTGGTGAACCACTACATACTCTTTTTATTTATTTTGCTATTTTTCTGTATTTTTCTCTTTATTTTTATTTTTATTTTCTCAGTACTTATATATATATATTGATATTTTTATGGATTTATTCTATGTTGCACTTTAGTTCATATTTTAGCCATTTAGTTTTAGTTGCAATTCTAACTTATTAGTTATAGAAATTGTGGATTAATTAGTATAGTTAACTCTTTTTAGCATAAGATAGCTTAGTTTAAATTGAAAAATATAAAAAGGAAGTAAACTAGGGACTTGAACACAATAGAAACAATCCACACACCTTGTATATATAGCATTACATGTTAGTTAGTTAACAACATTTCATCAAGGAGAAACACTAGAACTTTAAAGCCATTCAATATAAGTTTTACATTGAGAATAATGGGAATTTTTAACTAAACCTGCATGACATACATAACTGATAAATAATTTTTGAGCTAGAGAATATACAGCCTGTGAGTTTTGAGCTTAATTGTATGGTTACATTCAAACCATAATATTTTATTCCTGTGTGTTTCGCCCCTTTTTTTTTATTCTAATGTTCTTTATTTTGTTTTAATCTATATGTCCAATTATAGAATAGAAATACATACCAAGAGAGTGATTGAGGCCATTATTTGATTTTAGCTTACTTATCCCAAAATAGCCTACCCTTTACGTCACCTTTGTTAGCCCCCTTGAGCCTTTAAATCCCCTTTTATTCTATCAGCCATATTACTAGCCTTAAGCAGAAAGACAAAATAAAAATCCCAAGTTGAATCCTTGGTTAGCTTAAGATAGAAATTGTGTATGGTTTACATGTGGGAAACCTATTAGGAACATGGATGATAAAAACAAAAAGGTAGAAAAGTTGAAAAGAATAAAATAATTCAAAATAAAAGTTTGGGAAGCATGCTCATGTAAAATCAAAATAATTGAATTACCATGTGCATAAAAAAATAGTGTTATGAATAAAGGGGACACAAAGGAATTCCCCAAATATGAAATAAAGCAATACACATGGGATAAAAATAATAAACATTGAAACATGAGCACGTAACATCAAAAGTGGGAAAATATGGGAGAATAGGTAAAAGAAGCCTTGCTTTACAAAGTATGTATGTTAGGTGAGATCTTAGACTAATTAAGGATTCACTTATTAGCTCACTTAGCCTTAGGGCTTGTTTGGGTGAGCTTTTAAAAAAAGATCTTTTTTCGAGTTATCTTTTTTAAAATCTTATAGATAAGTAAAGTAATTTATGTTTGGATATCTCATGTAAAAGGTCTTTTATTAACCAATTATGTTTGGTATAACATATAAAGTACTTTTTGTTTATTTATTACATGAAAACATCTTTTTTTAAGGAAAAAGATCTTTTAAAAAAGATGTAATTACAGCTTCTCAAAAAGATCTTTTTTGATTTTACTAGTGCTTTTACTTTTACTACTAGAAATTTGCCAAACACGTTAAAAAATAAAAAAAGATCTTTTTTCATTGAAAAAAGATCTTTTTTAACAAAATAATGGCGCCCAAACATACACTTATACATATACCCTTACCTTTACCTTGGCCCCATTACAACCTTAACTAAAGACCTAATGATTTTTGGTATGTCTATATTCTATAATTGTTGATTGGTTAGATGAAGAACAAAGTTATAGAAAGTAAGGATAAAAAGAAGAATAGAGTGATTAACCCAATAAACACTGAGTGACTAGAGAGTAAACACAAAATCCAGTGAGGGTTCAATAGCTCATTAACATATATCTCTGTTTGAATTATTAATTGTCTTGCAAGTTTATAAAATGTTTTTCTCTCCCATCTCAATTGTAAAAGTGCTTTATCATTATCTAAGGTTTGGCTATATATATATATGACTCCTTGAGAATGTGAATTAATTCAACTACATGCAAGCTTTATATACAAGTGAATAACAATTAAGAATTTCATGATGCATCATTCATTTAGGTAGTTGCATTTAGATTAGATTGCATTGCATGGCATTCCACCACTTTAACCTAACATTACTCTTGGACTTAGCATAAGGACATGCTATTGTTTAGGTGTGGGGAGGTTGATAAACCCATATTTTATGATATATTTTGTGCTTAATCTGAGTGATTTATTCAATCCTTCACCCACTTATTCATATTATTTGCATGGTTTTACTTTCCCTTCCTTATTATGTGATGTATGTGAAAAACATGTTTCCTATGCTTTAAAATTAATTATTTTAATTACCTTTATTTCCATTCGATGCCGTGATTAGTGTGTTGAGTAGTTTCAGATCTTCTAAGGCAGGAATGACGTAAAGGATGGAAAGGAAACATACAAAAATGGAAGGATAGCATAAAAAGGAGTTTATGACGAAACTGGCATCCACGCGATCGCATGGGCGACGCGGCCGCATGCCAGCGCGAAAAGGGCAGCGACGCGGCCGCATGACTGACGCGACCGCGCGCCTTAAGCAGAACACATATGACACGGTCGCATGACTGACGCGACCGCGTGACAAGGAAAACTCCGAATGACGCGACCGCGTGACCCACGCGGACGCGTGACAGAGGCCACGCACCAGAAATTGCAGAAAACGCTCCCAGCGAATTCTGAAGCCCTTTTTGGCCTAAATCCAAGTCCAGAAGGCATACACCAGAGGTTATGAAGTGAGGGAATGCATCCATTCAAAAAGAGACACCACTTTAGTTAGTTTTCATGATTTAGATTTAGTTTTGAGAGGGAGATTCTCTCCTCTCTCTTAGGATTAGGATTTAGGATTTCTCTTAGTTTTAGGAGTGACTCTCAATCCTAGGTTTCAATGTTCTTTTACTTTATATTTATCTCTTACTTTCAGATACTTTAATGCTTATATTAGTTATGTTGCCTATTTGGCTTATGAATTCTTCCATGTTACAGATTACATCTTTGAATTAATGTTATTTGAGGTATTTCAATTTAATATTGCTTTCTCTTATTTAAATTATTGTTATTCCCATCTGAAGACATTTTTATTCCAGTAGATTTACTTTTTTTCCTTTTGGTCTTGGTTAAGAAATCAGTAACTTAGGAGTTATCAAACTCAAACATGAATGATAATTGTTATGTTGTAAATTAAATGAACTTCAATAATCCCAATCTTTTCTTAGGAAATAAATAGGATTCGAAGATCAAACCAATTAATCCCTTGACCTTCCTCTATCTTAGTAAAGGTTAACAAAGTGGAATTAAGACTCAATTCTCATCATCATTGATAAGGATAGCTAGGATAGGACCTCTAATTTCTCATACCTTGCCAAAAGCTTATTTACAGTCATTTATTTATTTTACTTGCCATTTAAATTACTTGTTCTTTATTTACTTTAATTGCCAATTAAACCATTCGCTCCACATTCTCAAAACCCCAATTTACAATCTCCATAACCAATAATAAGAACATACTTCCCTACAGTTCCTTGAGAAGACGACCCGAGGTTTGAATACTTCGGTTATCAATTTATTTAGGGATTTGTTACTTGTGACAACCAAAATATTTGTACGAAGGAATTTTTGTTGGTTTAGATACTATATCTACAACGCGACTGTTTTTATAAAATTCTTTACTGGCAAAAAACCCGACGTCAAAAATGGCACCGTTGCCGGGGAATTGCAATCGTGTGCCTTATTACTGGTTATTGTAAATATTTTTCTTTTACTTGTTTATTTGCCTTTATTTTTCCCCTCTTTATTTCTTTTTAGCTACTATGAATTCTCACCCCTTTCGCTTTGAGTTTAGTTCTAATGTTATTGAAAGAAATGGAAGTTATAACAGGAACATGCATCAAGGTCAGAGCAATCAAAGTTGGATGGAGCCAAGAGGATCTGATCAACCCTTTAGGCAACAACACCCTCCAAGATATCATGGACAAAGACCATTCTACAATGTATACCAAGCAAATAGACATGGTGGACAACCTTGTAATTACCCACAAGCCCCACTATGTGCCTATAGACCATCCTCTCACATAACTCCGAACCACCACACTCACAAGCTCCTTTTCACCATTCGCCACCATATGATCCTCATTTACCCAAGTTCCAATCCAATCACTCCCAAACACCACCACTTCCCCCTGTGCCATATCCAAATCTATCATCCCGAGAATCAGAGGTTCGCCTCAAGGAAACAGCAAATCGACTTCAAACAACCCTTCATCAACTGGAGCAAGCAGTAAGTCAATTATCTTCCAAACGTTCGAACATTCAAGGACCTCCCACAACCCCATGTGGACAATCTAACGAAGAGCGTAGCATGAAAGAGATACTAGAAACTTCAGTGGACAAAACAAAGCATGGCTTCGTACTGGAACAAGTAGAATAAGCTATTATTATTAAAGAAGAAGAGTTGGTTGAAAACTTAGGAGACGCTGAACCTCTATGGGAATCCAAGTTTGTGGAGCATTCTGTCCAGGATGTTACAATTGATGCTAAAGAGGATTGTGCACAATCCCCAGAGCAAGCCCTTCATGAAGAACTTGATAGAATAACCCAAGAAGCAAATTTTCTTGATGATGATAGTCACAAGTCAAGTTCTCCTAGTAATGAACTTGCATCCCCAAGTGAATTCTCTGAGATCGAAGACTCTTCCCCAAGTGAATACGAAGATGATACGGAGGTAGATTTCTCTCAACCTCCATTCTATGACTTAAGTGATGAGGAAGGCATAGATGGCTTTGATCAGGACATGGATACATTTGAAGAATCTTGCAAGGAAGTGGAGAATTTTACAGAAGAGCACAAGGGAGTAGAACTCACAGAACCACTGGAACTACCTATCCCAAGGCCATTACAACCCAATACAAGTTTCAAGTGGGTACAATCCTTAACCTTTAACTGGAGGGCCTTCAAGTTGAGCAACTGGAGGTGGGGCTTGGACGGCTTGGATGGAGTAGTATTCCTTTTGATCTTTTTGTATTTGTGTAAGGATGGTGGTCATATCCCCAAGTACTTTGGTTAGGCTTGATTCGGAAGGGGATGGTTCTACCACACCCTTTAGAGGATTACTTCTCACTCTTGTATGTTGTGTAGCTTCGGCAACATCCTTTATCAAATTCCAAGCTTCTCCCTCCATCTTGTTTTTCAAAAGGGAGCCACCACTAGAGGCGGTGAGCAATCTTCTGTCTTCCACACAAAGACCTCCGGTGAAGTAGCTAATGAGCAAGTGAGTATTCATTCCATGGTGTGGACAAGATTCCAATAGCCTCTTGAACCGAGACCAATACTCATACAAACTCTCTTGGTCTCTTTGCATTATGCCTGAAATCTCCTTCCGAATATAGTCGGTCTTTTTCGGTGGGAAAAATTTATCTAGAAACTCTCTTCTTAAGAAATCCCAATTAGTCACAATCTCATCTGGTAGCGAATAAAACCATGTCTTTGCTTGCTCTTCAAGAGAGAAAGGGAAGGCAAAAACCATGATAGCCACCTCATCGGCTCCATGTCTTCGAGCCATAGAACAAGCAACTTGAAAATCTCTTAGATGTCGGATGGGGTCTTGACCCGGCAACCCATGATGTTTAGGAAGTAGATGTATCAAGCTACTCTTCAATTCAAAGTTTGGATCAAGGTTAGGATACCTTGCTTGCAACGGTTGAAGTATGATATCCGGAGCCCCTTGCTCATGCAAAGTGATCCGTCGTGGCTCCACCATATGTGGCTCAACTATAGGATGTAAAGATGTATTATTAGTGCTAACAGAAGAATAGAAAGTAGCGGACTCCAAATCACTCTCGGTACCGCCTAGTAATTCGGTATGTTCCTCAAGAGAGGCCAAAGTACTAGCCATATAATCCAACCGCCGTCTAGCTTGCCGTGTATGTAACAAAGTTCTTTCAATCTCTGGATCCAAATCGGCTAAGCTAGAATTTGGTTGAGACCGAGTCATCAAACTTGAGAGTCATAGAACAAATATAAAAGAAATCTAAACTATAGCTAAGTATTGAAAGTAATTAAACTATCTACAATATTCACATATTCACATAACCAATATCAAGGCATATGTTGCAACCATTCCCGGCAACGGCGCCAAAAATTTGATGTTGCAAGGATTATCGTCAGAGTAGAATTTCTCAATGAAATCCGTGTTGGTAGTATAGCTTCTACCCAACAACAATCCCCGAGTATCAAATTTAGAAGGGATTTGGTTGTCACAAGTTCAACCCCAATAGAAAAATCGAAGTATTCAAACCTCGGGTCGTCTCACGAGGAATGGGCAAACATGTGCTTCAACATTGGTTAGAATTCCGGGGTTGTAAGTTATGAGCAAGAAAATAAATGGGAATCTTAACAAGCAAGCAATCTTACAATGCAAGAAACTAATTCAAATAACTAAGCAAGACATGAGCAATTCCAAACTAACAAGGTAACATCCAGTATGATTCTATTCTAAACTAAACAACTATAACTAAGTCAAGTAATTAAGAATTTGGGTTTTCAAATAGGAATGATAAAAGCAACTCTTGGCTAGGTATGGAAATTGGGGTCACTATCCTTGTCAAATAATCATATCTTGATAATTATGAGGAACCAAACTCATTAAGTCTACTTCTATACTTGAATTACGTCAAATGGTTTGGTCAACATCAACCCATAAGTTCTAACCTCACTACTAATTGACTTAATAGAAGGTTAGCGTCAATGGCTATCAAATTGACCACTAAGGGCTCCCAGATCCTTAAATCCATTAGATCTAATGACTCAAGTTTACTCAATTCCCTTAGCCTAGGCCAAGAGTAAAGAGAACTACTCCATAATCAAAGTAAACAATTCATCCAACACATGGTAAGCATTAACAAAAGACATGTTCAAATTGCAATCAAATTGAAACCACTAATATTATCAACATACAATCATCCAAACAACACAATTAATCGTAGAAATTATCAATGTAATATCAACAAGTCAAGATTCACAACATTCATGAAATGGGTATAAAATGACAATTGACAAGAATTCATAAAACTATCACAAGATCTAAGAAAAATTATGCCAAGGAATTCAAATTGAACAATTAAAACTAGTAATTAACAAGATCCAATTTAGAATTCAACAAGGGAAGATCAAATTAAAACTAGATCTAGAGAGGAACAAGGGTTTATCTCTCTAGAAGAACAAAGAACCAAAAACTAGCTAAAATTGTGTCTTCGTGTAAAATGATTGATCCCCCCTTTCCCCCTAGAATCCTTGGGTTTTTTCCATGCAGAAACAGCTTGAATTTGGGCCTGATGAGCCTTAAAAATCACTAGGCACAATTTCATTTAATGAGGTCACGTGCAGCTTCCCGCGTGCGCCGATTGCTTTTGATCCCGCGTGGCGCCAGTGCGCGTTCGCGTCGATAGGAATCCACTGATCTGCGCGGATGCGTCCACCCTTGCATGCCGCTTCTAGCCATCCTCATCCACGAGTGCGCGTGCGCGCCAATGCTGAATTTTCCAAAATTCAAATCCTCATGTTCCTTCCTTTTGTGCATGCTTTCTTTCTCTCTTCTAGGCCATTCTTACCCTATTAATTCTGAAATCACTCAACAAATATATCACGGCATCAAATGGCAATAAAAGAGGATCAAAATATGGCAATTTTAAGGCAAAATACGCATGTTTTTCATTATGGAGCAATATCAGGAAGTAAACACAAAACCATGCATTTCTTGTGAATAAGTGTGAGAAATATTGACAAAACTCCCCAAATTCTACACAATATAAACCACAAAATTAGGGTTTATCAGCTTGTAGTTTATTAAAACAATTAAAAGAGAACAATAAGTCAAGTTACTTTACCTGTGGTTCTTAATACCATAGAATGAATGCTTGTAGCAACCACACCGTCCTCAAAGCTGTGACTTGGTCCAGCTACAAATCTTAACACCAGTATACAAACCAATAATTTTATAACTATGCAAATTGGCAGTGAACATCAATAAACTAATATAGATCAATTCTAGTTTGCTTGCTTCCCTAAACGAATAATTTACAAAAATGAACCAAATGAACCAAATGCATGATGTATGTAAAATCCGATTAATTAATGGCTAATTAACCCATAAAATAAAATATATTCTCGAAAGTAAGAAATGAGGTTTTTATGGTTTAATGTGGTAGAGAAATTCGAAATGAGAATTTCGACACCAGTTTTAAAGAAAACGACTTAAGATAGGGCTGAACGGGCCAAACCGGGCCAATCGGATCCGTGTTGGGCCCTTGGTTCAGCACAATTCCCCACTTAATGAAGGGCACAGCCCTTCTTCTCCCCCCATTCTAAACACACCCGCTGAAAACACTTGGGGGAGGAAGGAAGAACATGAACCCTTGTTCCTATTTCACTTCCAACTTCAATTGATCATATCTTTTCGCTCCGAGCTTCGATTGACGCACCGTTTGCGACCACGTGACCATAGCGTCGAGCTCTACAAAACCACCCAAGCAATCTTAAGGTAAGTCATAGAGTTCTCTTCGAATTCTCAGCCCTTATTTTCGAAAATTTGTGGGTAAAGTGTTGAGATTTTTGAGCTTCGATGTTGTAGGCTCAAATTAACTTGAAGGGAAGGCTTTCTCTAGCTCCCTTGGTCTTTGGATAAGATTAGTATCTCAACCCTAAGCTAGAGACTTGAGATTTTGTGATTTAGTGATTGAGTTATTATGTTTTTATATGATATTGTGGCTTAGGCTTTGTGTATATGTGTTTTGGAGCTTGATTGGTGGTTTTGGAAAGCTTTGGTATGGAATCCCAAGCTTGGAAATCTGTTGGCGAGGCTTTGGAAACCTTGGAAGTTGATTTGAGAGTGTTTCGGGTGGAACGTGAATCAGTCAAGGTATGGTTTCAGTTTCCTGTATTTAAAATGTAATGTGGTGTAAAAACATAGGCTAGAGACCCTAAGATAGCAGATGAATCATTAATGATGTGGATGGTTTGATATGAATCTTGTTATTGTATGTGAATTTAGTAAATTGCGGAATAATGATAAATGTTGGTACCATTTGTGAAAATTGGGTGTGATATGGTTCGATATGTAGAGTTGGTGATAACATTGAGGATCTTGTTGAGGAGCATGAGTTGAAATGTGAATTTGTTATGTGTGGATGTATATATATATATGTATGGTGATTGGTGGATTGGATATTGTTGGAGATTGAGGTGTGAATTGTTGATTTTGATGTGGGAATTGTCACCTCGAAATTTGGTTAAATATGGTGGATTTGGTGGGTTGATGATTGAATGAGCGGATGTAAGCATTTGGTATTAAAACATTGAGTTTGGCTGGTTTTTGAATGAGTCGGTAAGTGTATGTTTTGAAATTGGGAGTTTATGAGTTTTGGTAAAAATGAAAAATTGATGAACTTCCATGGATCATATCTTGAGTTATTGTTTTTAAAACTTAATAACTTTTATATCAAATAAAAGGCAATTTCATAAGCTTCAAAATGGTTTAAATTTGGTTGAAATCTGAATTTTGTGGAAAGAGATATGATTGTGGGAAGTTCGGGCCAAAAACTTTGAATTCTGCAACTTCTGCAGAATTTGTGATTTCTGGTATATGTGCGGACGCACAGACCTGTGCGAACGCACACTCGGCGAGAATTTGGTTCCCGTGTGCACGCACAGCCTTGTGCTTATGCACACGCAAAGACAGGGCTACTGGTGGCAGTGCCAGCACACCCTGTGCGCACACGAAACCAACGAAAGATTGCGAGCTGTGCGTACGCACAAGCCTGTGCGCACGCACACGTTGGGAATGACACACTGGTGGCAGCGCTAGCATGCATTGTGCGCGCGCCTCCACCCTAAAGATTTTGCTTTCTGTGATGCGCACGGACCTGTGCGTACGCACACATCTAAAAAATATTTCTAGCTGTGCGCACGCACACCTCTGTGCGTCTGCACGCGACCCAGTTCTTTTCTAAAATTTGTTTTCATGCTCTTCACATTTCCAACAAGCTCGTAACCTTCCGGAATGTTATTTCACACTTATAAACCCCCAGTTTCATCCCTTAAGTCTTAATTTGATGTTAAATGCCTAGTGATTGAGAGAAGGCTAGGAAAGAGGTAACTTGTGGGGGAAGAAAAGGGATGTAATGATGAGTATGATGTATAATGATGATGTGAGCGGTTGGGAAGAATGGTGGAGTGCTGAATATGTTTTGAGCTGAAAGGGCTGAGTATGGAATTATGATTGGTAGGCTGGAATGGCTGAGATGTATACTAATGTATGGCTGTCATTATTGCATATATGCTGAATTGATGATTATTATGACTGTTGCACTTCACCTATCTGAGATACGAGTTTCCCTGGGTGAAAGTAGTGGCTAGCCACCACGTGCTCCAGGTGGAGACTCGATACTCTGCTGACCCTATGTCGCAAGTGTGGCCAGACACTGTGAAAGTTCCGGATGAGCTCGCCCCCGTGAATATTGATGCACGGAAACTTGTCTCTCAACAAATCTCCCTTGGCAAGTATACCGAATTGTCGTCAAGTAAAAACTCACAATAGAGTGAGGTCGAATCCCACAGGGATTGATTGGTCAAGCAACTTTAATCAGATGAATATTCTAGTTGAGCTAAGCAGAAATTGAGTTGATATTTGCAGAAACGTAAATGGCGGGAAAGTAAATAACAGAAAGTGTAAATGATGGAGATAAAGAGCAAAATGTAAATGGCGGAAAGTAAATTGCAGAATCTTAAATGGGGATTTAGGGAAATGAACATAAAAGTAAATGGCAGAAAGTAAAGAGAATGGTTAAGATCAGAAATGAGGGATTCATTGGGCTCAGGAGATGTTGTGTTCTCCAGATCAAGTTCATTCTCATCTCTTCCTCAATCAATGCATTCATTGATCTCCTTGGCAATCTTAAGTGATTGGATTTCAATTCCTTCGCAACCCAATCTCTCAAATCTTGATCAATAGCCAATTCTTGGTCTAATTGCTCATGAGAAGAGATGAAGTATGGTCACTGATTATACCACATGTATTCCCAAATCAAAGTATTGGTAGGATTATATGTCACTATATTCATCCAAACCCCAATTTGGTCCAACATGAGAAAGCATTTCTAGGATGATCTCTTCATTCCTCTTCCAAGGTTCCAAAGAGATCCAAGTATGAATAGCTTCTTTTCCAAGACAACTACCCAATAGGATGAAGATTGAAAGCTTTCCAGTAAAATCAAGAGAAAAGAAAGAAGAAGAATAATGAAAACTATTATTGATCCATCAAATTACAACAGAGCTCCCTAACCCACTGAAAGGGGTTTAGTTGTTCATAGCTCTGGAAATGGAAAGCATAAATGAAAAGTACATTTTCCAAATAAAACTAGAAGTTGCAGAGAAAGTAAAATATACAGAGTGTAGTTCTCCAAAATGCCAAAATCCGCTTCCTAGTTCAAAACTACTCCTATATATACTACTCTTCTGATCTTCTAGTTGGCTCTTCAAGTCTTGGATATGGGCCTTTGGATCTTTAGTTGAAGCAGTTACAGTCTTCAGTGGGCTCAGCTTTGCTTGCAGAAAAAGTGTGAGTTAGGCATGGACGTCAGTTAGGACGTTAGTGGTGTTAACGTTAAGTGAAAATGTGGGTTCGAGAACGTTAGTGATGATCACCTTTTTCACTAACATTCCAAGCCAAAAATGATCCACGTTAACTTCAACGTTAGTGGCATTAACGTGACCACTAACGTTGCCTCTTGGTCATTCGCAAACGTTATTGGCATTCACCTTTTCCAATAACATTGCTTATTGCCCCTTTTCCCCACCTTAGAGTTCACGTTAGTATAACTAACGTGACCCTTAACGTGGGCATGCCTAAGCTTCGAGAGCGTTAGTGACACTTACCTTTGTCACTAACGCTTCAAACAGCCCTTCTTCCCACGTTAGTGCCTCACGTTAATTGCATTAACGTGACCACTAACGTGGTGGTGATTGCCATCTCCAACAGTAGTGACAAAGGTGAGTGTCACTAACGTTGGCCCATCATTTCTTTCTTCCACGTTAGCATCCACGTTAATGTAATTAACGTGGCAACTAACATGGGCAATATTGGCTTAGTCCAACGTTAGTGACAAAGGTGAGTGTCACTAACGTTGGTGATTCCTTGCTCCTCCCATGTTAGAGTCCACGTTAATGTAATTAATGTGACTCTTAACGTGGCCAATTGTGCCCTTTTGGAACATTAGTGGTATTCACTTTTACCACTAACGTTGGAGCTTCCCTTTTCCTCCACGTTAATGTAATTAACGTGGCTACTAACGTGGCCTATGATGGCTTTCGAAGGCGTTATTGGTGATCACTTTTTCCATTAACGTTGCAAGCTAGCTCCCATTCCACGTTAGTGGTCACGTTAGTTAGACTAACGTGGCTTTAACGTGGCTCTTCCTTGCTTTCTTTGTCCTGAAATCAAGCAAATAAAGTGCATCAAAGCTTGGTTCTAAATCATGAGATCATGCATCATCCATTTTATCATTCAATTCATGCATAATTCTCATAAAATCATGTAAAGTTCACAATGTTTGCTTGAATTAAGATGTAAGTGAATATCTACCCAAAACTTGCTTATTTACTAAGAAAATGCATGAAACTACCCTAAAACAGTAAAGAAAAGGTCAGTGAAACTGGCCAAAATGCCCTGGCATCACAATACTAAACTTAAAGCTTGCTTGTGCCTAAGCAAGTACTGAAACATAAGAATGATGAATGAAAGAACAAGAGAAATAAGTTCTTATTATAGAAGTAAAGCTCTTGGTTTATGGGGTTTCATGCATAGCAACTTAGGTTCATTCCTTTACTGGTTTCCAGGTCCTTATCATGCTCTTGAATGCTTGCTTGATTGCATCTTATGAGATCCTTATTCTTTGATCCTCCCTTTTTTTCTTAGGGTTTATTGCATCCTTAGGCTAAGTGCTCTGTGAGGGGGCAACTCTTTAAAGTAAGCTTTCATCCAGCACTCCCGAACCAGTTGGTTCAAGGTGCTAGGTGTTGAAACACCCCTAAGGGTTTACTGATGAGCGGATAATTTATACGCTTTTTGGCATTGTTTTTACATAGTTTTCAGTATGATTTACTTAGTTTTTAGTATATTTTTATTAGTTTATAATTAAAATTCACATTTCTGGACATCACTATGAGTTTGTGTATTTTTCTATGATTTCAAGTATTTTCTGGCTGAAATTGAGGGACTTGAGCAAAAATCAGATTCAGAGGTTGAAGAAGGACTGCAGATGTTGTTAGATTCTAACCTCCCTGCACTCAAAGTGGATTTTCTGGAGCTATAGAACTTCAAATGGCGCTCTCTCAATTGCTTTAGAAAGTAGACATCCAGGGCTTTCCATTAATATATAATAGTCCATACTTTAATTAAGGATAGATGACGTAAACTGGCGTTGAACGCCAGTTCCATGCTGCATTCTGGAGTCAAACGCCAGAAACAGGTTGCAAAGTGGAGTTAAACGCCAGAAACAAGTTACAAACTGGCGTTCAACTCCAAGAGAAGCCTCTACACGTGTAAAGCTCAATGCTCAGCCCAAGCACACACTAAGTGGGCCCCGGAAGTGGATTTCTGCATCATTTACTCATTTCTGTAAACCCTAGTAACTAGTTTAGCATAAATAGGACTTTTTACTATTGTATTTACATTTTTTTGAACATCTTTAGTTTAATCTTTAGATCACGTTTGGGGGCTGGACTCTCGGCCATGCCTGGACCTTCATCACTTATGTATTTTCAACAGTAGAGTTTCTACACACAATAGATTAAGGTGTGGAGCTCTGCTATTCCTCATGAATTAATACAAAGTACTACTGTTTTTCTATTCAATTCAAGCTTATTCCTATTCTAAGATATCCATTCGCACCCAAGAACATGATGAATGTGATGATTATGTGACGCTCATCATCATTCTCACTCATGAACGCGTGCCTGACAAACACTTCCGTTCTACATGCAAACAGGCTAGAATGAATATCTCTTAGATATCTAATACAGGGGACCGAGTCCGAGATATTAGAATCTTCGTAGTATAAGTTAGAACCGATGGATGGCCATTCTTGAGATTCAGAAAGTCTAAACCTTGTCTGTGGTATTCCGAGTAGGATCTGGGAAGGGATGGCTGTGACGAGCTTCAAACTCGCGAGTGCTGGGCGTAGTAACAGACGCAAAAGGATAGTAAATCCTATTCCAGCATGATCGAGAACCGACAGATGATTAGCCATGCAGTGACAGCGCATTGGACCATTTTCATAGAGAGGATGGGATATAGCCATTGACAACGGTGATGCCCTACATAAAGCTTGCCATGGAAAGGAGTAGGAATGGTTGGATGAAGACAGTAGGAAAGCAGAGGTTCAGAGGAACGAAAGCATCTCTATACGCTTATCTGAAACTCTCACCAATAAATTACATAAGTATCTCTATCCTATTTTAATTATCTTTTAGTACACTATAATCTCTTAATACATTTGAATCCGCCTGACTGAGATTTACAAGGTGACCATAGCTTGCTTCAAGCCGACAATCTTCGTGGGATCGACCCTTACTCACGTAAGGTTTATTACTTGGACGACCTAGTGCACTTGCTGGTTAGTTGTGCGAAGTTGTGACAAAGAATTAAGATTATGAACGTGCGTATAAAGTTTTCAGCGCCGTTACCAAGGAATGGAACCGTCACGATTTCTGCGCACCAAGTTTTTGGTGCCGTTGCCGGGGATTGTTCAAGTTTGGACAACTGACGGTTCATCTTGTTGCTCAGATTAGGTAATTTTATTTTATGTTTAAGCTCTTTTATTTCTTATTTTCGAAAAAAAATCTATTTTTCTTTTTTTCGTTTTTCCCAATTAATTTTTGAAAAATACAAAAAAAAATTTACAAAATAATAAAATCAAAAATATTTTTTTGTTTCTTGCTTGAGTCTGGAGTCAACTTTTAAGTTTGGTGTCAATTGCATCTTTTTAATTTTCTAAAAATTATTTTCGAAAATTTCATGCATTGCATTCTTCATGATCTTCAAGTTGTTCTTGGCCAGTCTTCTTGTTTGATCTTCATATTTTCTTGTTTTGTGTCTTTTCTTGTTTTTCATATGCATTTTCAATTTGTTAATGTCTAAAGAATAAAAATTTTAAGTTTGGTGTCTTGCATGTTTTCTATTCTTGAAAATTTTTCAACAATAAGTTCTTGGTGTTCATCTTGACATTCAAAGTGTTCTTGGTATTCATCTTGATATTCATAGTGTTCTTGCATGCATCACATGTTTTGATCCAAAATTTTCATGCATTGAGTCTTTGGGTTGTTTTTCTTTTTCTTCATTGAAAGTTCAAAAATAAAAAAATATCTTTCTCTTATTTCTCTCATAATTTTCTAAAATTTGATTTGATTTAGTCAAAAATTTTTAAAATTTAGTTATTTCTTATGAGTCAAATCAAATTTTCAATTTAAAAATCTTATCTTTTTCAAATCTTTTTCAAAAATCAAATCTTTTTCATTTTTCTTTCATAATTTTCGAAAATTCCAAAATGATTTTCAAAAATATTTTTCTTATCTTATTTCATAATTTTCAAAATCTTTTTCTTGTGTTTATGTCATATTTTCGAAAATATTACTAACAATTAATGTGATTGATTCAAAAATATTAAGTTTGTTACTTGCCTATTAAGAAATGTTCAATCTTTAAATTTTAAATCATATCTTTTAGTTTCTTGTTAGTCAAGTAATCAACTTTAATTTTCAAAATCAAATCTTTTTAAATTTCTTTTTCAAATCTTTTTCAATCAATCCTATCTTTTTTCAATCACATCTTTTTAAATTTCAATCACATCTTTTTCAAAATTAATTTCAAAATCTTTTCTAACTTCTTATCTTTTCAAAATTTATTTTCAAATCTTTTTCAATCAATCTTATCATTTTGTTTCAATCATATCTTTTTCAAAACTACCTAACAAACTCTCTCTTTCTAATTTTCGAAAATCCTTTCCCTCTTTTTCAAAATTTCTTTTTTTTTTATTTAACTAATTGTTTTAATTTTTAATTTAATTTGATTTCAACTTTAATTTTAGAAATTTAACTTTAAATATCATTTTTAATTTAATTAATTTTCGAAATTCCATCTCTCTCATCTCCTTCTAATTATTTATTTATTTATTTATTTACTAACACTCATCTTCCTCTTGGTGTTCGAATTTCTCTTCTTCTATTCTTATCTTCTTCCACTCACATAAAGGAATCTCTATACTGTGACATAGAGGATTCCATATTTTCTTTTTTGTTTTCTTCTTTTTCATATGAGCAGGAACAAGGATAAGAACATTCTTGTTGAAGCTGATCCTGAACCTGAAAGGACTCTGAAGAGGAAGCTAAGGGAAGCTAAAGCATAACTCTCTGGAGAAAATCTGACAGAAATTTTTGAAAAAGAAGGAGACATGGCCGAAAATAACAACAATGCAAGGAAGATGCTTGGTGACTTTACTGCACCTATTTCCAATTTACATGGAAGAAGCATCTCAATTCCTGTCATTGGAGCAAACAACTTTGAGCTTAAACCTCAATTAGTTTCTCTGATGCAACAGAACTGCAAGTTTCATGGACTTCCATCCGAAGATCCTTTTCAGTTCTTAACTGAATTCTTGCAGATCTGTGATACTGTTAAGACCAATGGGGTTGATCCCGAGGTCTACAGGCTTATGCTTTTCCCATTTGCTGTAAGAGACAGAGCTAGAATATGGTTGGACTCTCAACCTAAAGACAGCTTGAACTCTTGGGATAAGCTGGTCACGGCTTTCTTAGCCAAGTTCTTTCCTCCTCAAAAGCTTAGTAAGATTAGAGTGGATACTCAAACCTTCAGACAAAAGGAAGGTGAATCCCTCTATGAAGCTTGGGAGAGATACAAAGAACTGACCAAAAAGTGTCCTTCTGACATGCTTTCAGAATGGACCAACGTGGATATATTCTATGATGGTCTGTCTGAATTATCAAAGATGTCATTAGACCATTCTGCAGGTGGATCCATTCACCTAAAGAAAATGCCTGCAGAAGCTCAAGAACTTATTGACATGGTTGCAAATAACCAGTTCATGTACACTTCTGAAAGAAATCCTGTGAATAATGGGACGCCTATGAGGAAGGGAGTTCTTGAAATTGATACTCTGAATGCCATATTGGCTCAGAATAAAATATTGACTCAGCAAGTCAATATAATTTCTCAGAGTCTGAATGGATTGAAGGAATCATCCAACAGTACTAAAGAGGCATCTTCTGAAGAAGAAGCTTATGATCCTGAGAACCCTGCAATAGCAGAGGTGAATTACATGGGTGAACCCTATGGAAACACCTATATCTCTCGTGGAGAAATCATCCAAATTTCTCATGGAAGGATCAACAAAAGCCTCAACAAGGCTTTAACAATGGTGGAAGAAACAGGTTTAGCAATAGCAAGCCTTTTCCATCATCCACTCAGCAAAAGACAGAGAGTTCTGAGCAGAATCCATCTAGCTTAGCAAATATAGTCTTTGATCTATCTAAGGCCACTTTAAGTTTCATGAATGAAACAAGGTCCTCCATTAGAAATTTGGAGGCACAAGTGGGCCAGCTGAGTAAAAGAGTCACTGAAACTCCTCCTAGTACTCTCCCAAGCAATACAGAAGAAAATCCAAAGAGAGAGTGCAAGGCCATTGATTTAACCATCATGGCCGAACCTACAAGGGAGGAGGGGGACGTGAATCCCAGTGAGGAAGACCTCCTGGAACGTCCAGTGATCAACAAGGAGTTTCCCTCTGAGGAACCAAAGGAATCTGAGGCTCCTCTAGAGACCATAGAGATTCCATTGAACCTCTTTATGCCATTCATGAGCTCTGATGAGTATTCTTCTTCTGAAGAGAATGAAGATGTCACTAAAGAGCAAGCTGCCAAGTACCTTGGTGCAATCATGAAGCTGAATGCCAAATTATTTGGTAATGAGACTTGGGAAGATGAACCTCCCTTGCTCATCAATGAACTGAGTGATCTGGATCAACTGACATTGCCTCAGAAGAAACAGGATCCTGGAAAGTTCTTAATACCTTGTACCATAGGCACCATAACCTTTGAGAAGGCTCTATGTGACCTTGGGTCAGGGATAAACCTCATGCCACTCTCTGTAATGGAGAAACTGGGAATTTTTGAGGTACAGGCTGCCAAATTCTCATTAGAAATGGAAGACAAATCCATGAAACAGGCTTATGGACTAGTAGAGGATGTGCTAGTAAGGTTGAAGGCCTTTACATCCCTGCTGACTTCATAATCCTAGACACTGGGAAGGATGAGGATGAATCCATCATCCTTGAAAGACCCTTCCTAGCTACAGCAAAAGCTGTGATTGATGTGGACAGAGGAGAATTGATCCTTCAACTGAATGAGGACAACCTTATGTTTAAAATCAATGATCTCCTTCTGTAACCATGGAGAGGAAGCATGAAAAGCTTCTCTCACTGCAGAGTCAACCAAAGCCCCCACAGTCAAACTCTAAGTTTGGTGTTGGGAGGCCACAACCAAACTCTAAGTTTAGTGTTGAACTCCTATATCCAAACTCTAAGTTTGGTGTTGGAATCTCAACAATGCTCTGAACATCTGTGAGGCTCCATGAGAGCTCACTGTCAAGCTATTGACATTAAAGAAGCGCTTGTTGGGAGGCAACCCAATGTTATTTAATCAATTTTATTTTATTTTCTCTTTATTATTTTGTGTTTTATTAGGTTGATGATCATGTGGAGTCACAAAAACTACTAAAAAATCAAAAATAGAATGAAAAATAGCATTGAAAATAGCACACCCTGGAGGAAGAGCTTACTGGCATTTAAACGCCAGTAAGGAGCATCTGGCTGGCATTTAACGCCAGAACAGAGCATGAAACTGGCATTAAACGCCAGAAATAAGTAGCAGTCTGGCGTTTAAATGCCAGGATTGCACCCAGAGGAAAGCTGGCGTTAAATGCCAAAAACAAGCTCCATTTGGGCATTTAACGCCAGAAACAAGCATAGAGCTGGCGTTTAACGCCAGAAACAAGCGTGGAAGTGGCGTTAAACGCCAGAATTGCACAATAAGGGCGTTTTACATGCCTAATTGAGGCAGGGATGTTAAGTCCTTGGCCCCACTTGATCTGTGGGCCCCACAGGATCCCCTCAGGATCTATGGACCCCACAGGATCCCCACCTAACCCTATTCTCTCCTCTTCACACCTTTACATAACTCTCTTCCCCAAATGCCCTTCACCAATCACTTCAATCACTCACATCCATCTTCTCTTGCCCATAACCCACCTACCTTCAAATTCAAAATATTTTCCCTCCCAAACCCAACCCTAAATGGCCGAACCCTAAACCTCTCCCCAATTCTATATAAACCCCTCATTCCTTCTTCTATTTCACACAACACAACCCTCTCTTCTTACATTTGGCCGAAACCTACTCTCTCTCCCTCTCCTCCATTTCTCTTCTTCTTCTACTTCTTTCTTTCTTCTTTTGCTCGGGGACGAGCAAACATTTTAAGTTTGGTGTGTAAAAGCATAGCTTTTTGTTTTTCCATAACCATTTATGGCACCTAAGACCAGAGAAACCTCTAGAAAGAGGAAAGGAAAGGTAATTGCTTCCATCTCTGAGTCATGGGAGATGGAGAGATTCATCTCAAAGGTCCATCAAGACCACTTCTATGAAGTTGTGGCCAAGAAGAAAGTAATCCCTGAGGTTCCTTTCAAGCTCAAAAGGAATGAGTATCCGGAGATCCGACTTGAGATTCAAAGAAGAGGTTGGGAAGTTCTCACCAACCCCATTCAACAAGTCAGGATCCTAATGGTTCAAGAGTTCTATGCAAACGCATGGATCACAAGGAACCATGATCAAAGTGTGAACCCAAATCCAAAGTATTGGCTTACTATGGTTCGGGGAAAATACTTAGATTTCAGTCCAGAAAATGTAAGGCTGACGTTCAACCTGCCAATGATGGAAGAAAACGCATGCCCCTACACAAGAAGGGTCAAATTTGATCAAAGGTTGGACCAAGTCCTCATAGACATATGGGAGGAAGGAGCTCAATGAAAAATTGACTCAAAAGGCAAGCCGATTCAATTAAGAAGGCATGACCTCAAACCAGTGGCTAGGGGATGGCTAGAGTTTATTCAACGCTCAATCATTTCTACTAGTAACCGGTCTGAAGTTACTATAGACCGGGCCATCATGATCCATAGTATCATGATTGGAGAAGAGGTGGAAGTTCATGAGATTATACCTCAAGAACTCTACAAGGTGGCTGACAAGTCCTCCACTTGGGCAAGGTTAGCCTTTCCTCACCTCATTTGCCACCTCTGCAATTCGGCTGGAATTGACATAGAGGGAGACATCCTCATTGAAGAGGACAAGCCCATCACTAAGAAAAGGATGGAGCAAATAAGAGATCATGGACCTCAACATGAACATGAAGAAATTCCTCACCATGAAATCCCTGAGATGCCTCAGGGGATGCACTTTCCTCCACAGAATTATTGGGAGCAAATCAACACTTTCCTAGTAGAATTAAGTTCTAACATGGGACAACTAAGGGTAGAGCACCAAGAGCACTCCATCATCCTCCATGAAATTAGAGAAGATCAAAGAACTATGAGGGAGGAGCAAGAAAGACAAGGAAGAGACATAGAGGAGCTCAAGAGCACCATTGGTTCTTCAAGAAGAGGAAGATGCCACCCTCACTAAGGTTGACTCATTCCTTAATCTCCTTATTTATTTATTTTCCTATTTTTCGATTTTTAAGCTTTATGATTATTTATATTTGTGTCTTTACTATATGATCATTAGTGTCTAAGTGTCTATGCCTTAAAGTAATGAATATAAATCCATCACCTCTCTTGAATGAAAAATATTTTAATTACAAAAGAACAAGAAGTACATGGTTTCGAATTCATCCTTGAAACTAGTTTAATTATTTTGATGTGGTGGTAACACTTTTTGTTTTCTGAATGTATGCTTGAACAGTGCATATGTCTTTTGAATTTGATGTTTATGAATGTTGAATATGTTGGCTCTTGAAAGAATGATGAAAAGGAGAAATGTTATTGATAATCTGAAAAATCATAAAAATGATTCTTGAAGCAAGAAAAAGCAATGAATACAAAAGCTTGCAGAAAAAAAAAGAGAAAAAAATAGAGAAAAAAAGAGAGAAAAAGCAAGCAGAAAAAGCCAATAGCCCTTAAAACAAAAAGGCAAGGGTAATAAAAAGGATCCAAGGCTTTGAGCATCAGTGGATAGGAGGGCCTAAAGGAATAAAATCCTGGCCTAAGCGGCTAAACCAAGCTGTCCCTAACCATGTGCTTGTGGCGTGAAGGTGTCAAGTGAAAACTTGAGACTGAGCGGTTAAAGTCAAGGTCTAAAGCAAAAGAAGAGTGTGCTTAAGAACCCTGGACACCTCTAATTGGGGACTCTAGCAAAGCTGAGTCATAATCTAAAAAGGTTCACCCAGTTATGTGTCTGTGGCATTTATGTATCCGGTGGTAATACTGGAAAACAAAGTGCTTAGGGCCACGGCCAAGACTCATAAAGTAGCTGTGTTCAAGAATCAACATACTGAACTAGGAAATCAATAACACTATCTGAATTCTAAGTTCCTATAGATGCCAATCATTCTGAACCTCAATGGATAAAGTGAGATGCCAAAACTATTCAAGAGGCAAAAAAGCTACAAGTCCCGCTCATCTGATTGGAGCTAAGTTTCATTGATATTTTGAAATTTATAGTATATTCTCTTCTTTTTATCTTATTTGATTTTCAGTTGCTTGGGGACAAGCAACAATTTAAGTTTGGTTTTGTGATGAGCGGATAATTTATACGCTTTTTGGCATTGTTTTTACATAGTTTTCAGTATGATTTAGTTAGTTTTTAGTATATTTTTATTAGTTTTTAATTAAAATTCACATTTCTGGACTTCACTATGAGTTTGTGTTTTTTCTGTGATTTCAGGTATTTTCTGGCTGAAATTGAGGGACTTGAGCAAAAATCAGATTCAGAGGTTGAAGAAGGACTGCAGATGCTGTTGGATTCTGACCTCCCTATACTCAAAGTGGATTTTCTGGAGCTACAGAACTCCAAATGGCGCACTCTCAATTGCGTTGGAAAGTAGGCATCCAGGGCTTTCCAGAAATATATAATAGTTCATACTTTGATTAAGGATAGATGATGTAAACTAGCGTTGAACGCCAGTTCCATGCTGCATTCTGGAGTCAAACGCGAGAAACAGGTTGCAAAGTAGAGTTAAACGCCAGAAACAGGTTACAAACTGGCGTTCAACTCCAAGAGAAGCCTCTACACGTGTAAAGCTCAATGCTCAGCCCAAGCACACACCAAGTGGGCCCCAGAAGTGGATTTCTGCATCATTTACTCATTTTTGTAAACCCTAGTAACTAGTTTAGCATAAATAGGACTTTTTACTATTGTATTTACATTTTTTTGAACATCTTTAGTTTAATCTTTAGATCACGTTTGGGGGCTGGCCTCTTGGCTATGCCTGGACCTTCATCACTTATGTATTTTCAACGGTAGAGTTTCTACATACCATAGATTAAGGTGTGGAGCTCTGCTGTTTCTCATGAATTAATACAAAGTACTACTATTTTTCTATTCAATTCAAGCTTATTCCTATTCTAAGATATCCATTCGCACCCAAGAACATGATGAATGTGATGATTATGTGATGCTCATCATTATTCTCACTTATGAATGCGTTCCTGATAAACACTTCCGTTCTACATGCAAACAGGCTAGAATGAATATCTCTTAGATATCTAATACAGGGGTCCAAGTCCGAGATATTAGAATCTTCGTGGTATAATTTAGAACCCATGGATGGCCATTCTTGAGATCCAGAAAGTCTAAACCTTGTCTGTGGTATTCCGAGTAGGATCTGGGAAGGGATGGCTGTGACGAGCTTCAAACTCGCGAGTGCTGGGCGTAGTGACAGACGCAAAAGGATAGTAAATCCTATTCCAGCATGATCGAGAACCGACAGATGATTAGCCATGCAGTGACAGCGCATTGGACCATTTTCATAGAGAGGATGGGATGTAGCCATTGACAACGGTGATGCCCTACATAAAGCTTGCCATGGAATGGAGTAGGAATGGTTGGATGAAGACAGCAGGAAAGCAGAGGTTCAGAGGAACGAAAGCATCTCTATACGCTTATCTGAAACTCTCACCAATAAATTACATAAGTATCTCCATCCTATTTTAATTATCTTTTAGTACACTATAATCTCTTAATACATTTGAATCCGCCTGACTGAGATTTACAAGGTGACCATAGCTTTCTTCAAGCCGACATTCTCCGTGGATCTACCCTTACTCACGTAAGGTTTATTACTTGGACGACCCAGTGCACTTGCTGGTTAGTTGTGCGAAGTTGTGACAAAAAATTAAGATTATGAACGTGCGTATAAAGTTTTCAGCGCCATTACCAAGGAATGGAACCGTCACGATTTCTGCGCACCACTTACTCCCTCAAGTCTCTCTTCCCCATACATGCACACCACATGCACATGGTTTGTTATTTTCTTTCCTTGAGGCCTTGGTGTCCAGCACCTCTTTGGGTTACTAAATGTTCTGTAGCAAGGTTGCTCTTGAGAGTTGATTTTTAGTTGATAATCCCGGGTTAGTTAACCCAAGTTACCAAGTGATGAAGCACTCCTAAGAACTTATTCATCTAAGCAGATCCTTGGTACAGGATCACCACAGACACATCCCTCAAGATTTAAACCCTTGGTGCCTAGCCTTATTTCTTATTATTTCTTTCTTTTTCAAACTCTTATTGTTTTTTTTTTTGTTTTTCTTATTAGGATCTTGTTGTTTGGTTAATCTCATAGAATGTGCTTTAATCATGTTCTTCAGTACACATAAGTGCCCTCATACCTTATAGGTGATCCAACTTAGCTAATCTATTATCCCACCACCAACCTTGAGAACTTACTCCACAATATGAACCCCACTCTGGTTTTTCTTTTCATAACATTCTCTTTCATTAAATTCAAAGGGCAAGCATACAAGTAGGATAAAAATAAAAACAGGTAACTTGGTGATGCCAGGGCATCTTGGCCATTTTCACTGACCTTTTCTTTACTATTTTTAGGTTAGTTTCATGCATTTCTTTAGGAAATAAGCTAGTTTTGGGTAAATATTCACTTATGCCTTGACTCAAGCATACATTGTGCATTTTACATGATTTCATGAGGATTTTGCATAAGTTTAGTGACAAATATTATGTTGCATTACTCAGGACTTGGACTAGAACTTTGATGCACTTTGTTGCTTGATTTCAGGACCAAAAAGAAGCAAGAAAAGGGGAGGTAACTTGCAAAGATTAATGAGAAAAGTGATTGCCAATAACACTCTCAAAAAGCCATCAATGCCCACGTTAGAGAGTCATGTTAACCAAGTTTTATGATATATTCTCCATCTTTGTTTTCATCTTCAAGAGCTATGAACAACTAAACCCTTTTCATTGGGTTAGGGAGCTCTGTTGTAATTTGATGGATCAATACTAATTTTCATTGTTCTTCTTCTATCTTTCCTCTTGATTTTACTTGAAAGCTTTCGATCTTCATCCAATTGAGTAGTTATCTTGGAAGAGAAGCTATTCAAACTTGGATCTCTTTTGAACTTTGGAAGAGGAATGAAGAGATCAAGCTAGAAATGCTTTCTCATGCTGGACCAAATTGGGTTTGGATGGGTATGTGACTGTAACCCTCTCAATAGTTGGTTTGGGAAATGCATGTGGTATAATCAGTGACCATACTTCATCTCTTCTCATGAGCAATTGACCAAGGAATTGGCTATTGATCAAGATTTGAGAGATTGAATTGTAAGGAATTGTAATTCAATCACTTAAGATTGCCAAGGAGATCAATGAGTGCATTGATTGAGGAAGAGATGAAAATGAACTTGATCCGGAGAATTGCAATATCTCCTAAGCCCAATGAACTCCCCATTTCTAATCTTACCCATTCTTTTTAATTTCTGCGATTTACTTTTATGAGCAAATCCCCCATTCCCATTTACAATTCTGCAATTTATTTTCAGTCATTTACTTCCAGTCCTTTAATTCTAGCATTTACTTTTCTGTTATTTAAATTCCCGCCATTTTATTTTCTATAACTCTCAACCCAAATTCTGGATTCGCTCAACTAGAACATTCTTCTAATTAAAGTTGCTTGATCAATCAATCCCTGTGGGATTGACCTCACTCTATTGTGAGTTTTTACTTGACGACAACTTCGGTACACTTGCCGAAGGGAGATTTATTGAGAGACAAGTTTTCCACGCATCAAGTTTATGGCGCCGTTGCCGGGGATTGATTGTGCATCAACAATGATTAGATTGGAAGATCACTAGATTGAGCGTTTTTTTTGTGAATTTCATTTTTCTGTTTGAGTGATTTACTTTATGTTTTAGTTAAACTTCTTCCCTTCTCCCTCTACCCGTTTGTTTTTCCTTGTTATTTTTAATTCTGTTTGCTAACCCACTAACTGTTTGATATATTGCATCACCCACAACTAACAATAACTCTGACACAAATACTGTCTGCACCTATTTTCTCTACTTGTACTTGTTGGTTGTATGACAGGGAGAAGAAGCGGGGCTTCAACTTCCTTTGATTCTGAACCAGAAAGAACCTTCCTTAGACTAAGGAGGGAGGCAAGAGGAAAACGAGTAGTTGGTGCTGAAGAAAAAGAGGAACAGTTTGAGGAATACTTTGAACCAAACATGGAAGAAAACATGGAAAATCATCATGAAGAAGAGACTCACAACCATGGCAGAGGAGGTGGAGCAAATCATGCTGGGGAGGATAGAAGAGTTTTGGGCTCTTACATTAATCCAAACCCAGGCCATTGTGGAAGTAGCATCCAAAAGCCAACAATCCATGCCAACAACTTTGAACTTAAACCACAGCTCATCACCCTTGTTCAGAACAACTGTTCGTTTGGAGGAGGTGTTCAAGAAGATCCCAACCAACATTTGACCACCTTCCTGAGAATATGTGACACAGTGAAATCTAATGGTGTTCATCCTGACGCCTATAGATTGCTCTTATTTCCCTTCTCACTCAGAGACAAGGCAGCCAAGTGGCTGGAATCCTTCCCAAGGGAGAGCTTAACAACTTGGGAGGATGTGTGAACAAATTCTTAGCAAGATTCTACCCTCCTCAACGAATCAATAGGCTGAGAGCTGAGGTTCAAACCTTCAGGCAACAGGATGGTGAGACTCTGTATGAAGCATGGGAGAGGTTCAAAGACTTAACAAGGAGGTGTCCACCTGATATGTTCAACGAATGGGTCCAGCTACACATTTTCTATGAAGGGCTCTCTTATGAGTCAAAGAAGGCAGTAGACCATTCATCTGGAGGGTCCTTGAACAAGAAGAAGACCATTGAGGAAGCCATAGATGTTATTGAAACAGTAGCAGAAAACGACTACTTCTATGCTTCCGAAAGAGGGAACACAAGAGGAGTGATGGAGCTAAACAATGTAGACGCTCTGTTGGCCCAAAACAAGCTCATTACCCAGCAGCTGGCTGACCTCACCAAGAAGATGGAGATGAACCAAGTAGCAGCAATCTCCACATCATCAACAACACAAGAAGGAGTAAACCAAGAAGCAGAAGGAAGTCAGGAGCAAGCCAACTACATTAGGAATTCACCAAGGAAAAACTATGATCCATACTCCAAGACCTACAACCCTGGATGGAGAAATCACCCGAACTTTGGGTGGGAAAGTGAGCAAGATCAAAACTAAGACCAGAGACGTTACAACTCCAACAACAATGTAGCTCACCAACAATTCACCCAGAGGACATCTCAACACCCCACAACAACAACTCTCCACATACTTATCAAAACCAAAACAGCACATCTGCTCCGAACCACTCATCAATTGATGACAGGCTCTCTAAGATTGAAGCCTTACTTGAAGGAATAAGCCAAGAGATTCAAGAAAATAAGGTGTTCAAAGAGGAGGTGCGAGCCAATATTAAGAACCAGGGAGAAACCATTAGGAAGATGGAATTCCAGGTGGGATATTTAGCTGAGAAGATTCCCAAACCTACTGATAGCTTCCCAAGTGACACTGAGAAAAATCCCAAGGGAGAAGCAAAGAAAGTAAGATGGGAAGATTGCAAAATGGTCACTACAAGTGATCAAGAGATTGAAGACAAGCAGGGCAAAATATGCAAACAACCTGAAGACAACTCAACAAAGGAGGAGGATAGAGATCACAAAGAACCAGAAATCTCACAACAAGAGCTGCTGAAGCTCTATGCACCATTCCCTCAACTGCTCAATGGTGCTGTGGGAAAAAGAATATACTCAAGGTTCTTAGACTTGTTTGCATCTCTGCATGTGAACATATCATTCATCAAGGCAATTCAACAAATGTCTGTATTCATCAAATATATGAAGGAACTTCTTCCCAGGAAAAGCTCACTCAAGGGAGGGCAGACTATAGTGATGAACAAGGAATGTAGTGCCCTTATTCAACCTGAGTTACCTACAAAAAGAAGAGACCCAGGAAGTTTTCATATCCCTTGTGCCATAGGTGAAACTATGTTCGATAGAGCACTATGTGATCTAGGGGCCAGCATCAACTTACTGCCCTTATCCCTGGTGAAGAGGCTGCAGATCAATGAGATAATGCCCACAGATGTCATTATCAGACTGGCTGACAAAACTCAAAAGCAAGCAATAGGAGTGGTGGAAAATGTGTTGCTAAAAGTTGGGAAGTACTTTCTCCCAATATATTTTGTCATTCTGGACATGGAAGAAAGTCACACTCATCCAATCATATTGGGAAGACCATTCCTGGCTACAGCCAGAGCACTTATTGATGTAGAGAATGGGGAGCTAATATTGAGAATCCATGATGAACGACTCAGCTTAATGTTTTCAAACTCTCACAAGAAACAGATCAAGAGGACAAGGAACTGAGCACAAATGATAAAGAGACACTGAAGGAGGAAACAAGCACTGAAGCACAGCCAGTTCATTCTGAGATCCCCTTAACTGACAAACAAGGAAAACAGCAATTGCCACAGCTCAAGGAAAAGTTGGAGGAACCCAAACCTCTAAAGGCAGGTGAAGACAGCATCATAACTCCTTGGAGAAAAGAGGTCACCAAGGGGAAGGCAACCTCAAAAGAAACAAAGAAGAAGGTACCAAGGAGATGGAGGAACAAGAAGATCCCTACAGAAGACTTCTCTCCAGGGGATAGAGTTGTCTCAGCTTACTTCCCAGATATCCCCCCTAATCTCCCTACTGTACCATCTCAATTACCCAAGGTCTTCACTATCAATAGAGTTCTTTCCCTGGAACATATGGAGATCATTGATCCAACCAATGGATACAAGTCCACAGCAAGAGGGAGGACTTTAAGCACTACCAACCACCATGATGAAGGAAAAACGTCAAGCTAGTGACGCTAAAGAAGCGCTTCATGGGAGGCAACCCATGTTTTATATGCTTTCAAATGATAATGAATAAGTCAATCTTTATGAGTTTCAATCCAAACTTAACAAACAATTGGTGAAAATCTTCTTATGCAGAATATAGTGAGGAACAAGTTTGGTGTTCAAAGCAAACCAAGTTGCATGCTAGTCTTGGGAGCTTTGAACACAAAACTTTCATCACAGTGCTTCAAACTAAGTTTGGTGTCACCCCATGGTGCCACCAAAATGCATATAAGGAACCACCAATAGTTAGTTAGTTAGTTGAAATTCATATACAAACAATCAAATCTTTTCTTTCATTTTATTCTAGCCGTAGAGTTTAAGTTTTTTTTATAATATTAATTTCCTTATTTCGAATCTTTATAGGAAAGGAAAAGAAGCATGAAAAGGGATTGATTGGACAATTAAATGAGGGAGATTCAGCCACTTAAAGAAGAGGGGTTACACACTTGTTCTAAAGAGGGAATACGTTGGAAAATGTTGCCATGCAACATTGAAAAAAAAGGGAACATTGTCACTAACGTTGGCCTATGGTGCTAAGTACCACGTTAACTCCCACGTTAACTTGGTTAACGTGGGAACTAACGAAGAAGATGAAGAGTTGTCGACAACGTTAGTGACACTCAACATTGTCACTAACATTGAAGCAACCACACAACCCCCAAGAGTCACGTTAACTTCCACGTTAACTTGGTTAACGTGGAAGCTAACGATGAGAAATGAAGGATGAGCCAACGTTAGTGACACTCAACATTGTCACTAACGTTGGGATGGCTAAAAGATGGCCATGTTAGAAGCCACGTTAACCTAGTTAACGTGGTCTCTAACGTGAGACCTAGGGGCACATTGGAACGTTAGTGACAATGTTGAATATCACTAACGTTCTCGAAGGATGGCAAAGACCACGTTAGAAGCCACGTTAACCTAGTTAACGTGAGCTTAACGTGAAGCAAGAAGGGGCACACTGGAACGTTAGTGACAATGTTGAGTGTCACTAACGTTCTCGAAGGTTGACAAGGCAACATTAAAAGCCACATTAACCTAGTTAACGTGGGTTTTAACGTGAGGCAAAAGGGGTGCATTGGAACGTTAGTGACAATGTTAAGTGTCACTAACGTTCCCGAACTTGGACTTTCACTAAATGATTAACACTCCTTACGCCCTGAGCTTAAGTCTCTGCCCACTCCGCACTTTCTCTCTGCAAGTAAAGCCAAGCCCAAATAAAGAAAGGAACTGCTTCAAACTCAAGATCCAAAGGCCCAAGACTTGAAGAGTGAACTAGAAGCTGAGAAGAGTAGTATATATAGGAGTAGCTTTGAATTGTAAAAGAGTTCTGGAGGCTGAAGAATTACTCTCTGTATTTACTTTCTTGGCAATTTCTAGTTTTATGATGTATTCTCCATATTTGTTTTCATCTTCAAGAGCTATGAACAACTAAACCCTTTTCATTGGGTTAGGGAGCTCTGTTGTAATTTGATGGATCAATACTAATTTTCATTGTTCTTCTTCTATCTTTCCTCTTGATTTTACTTGAAAGCTTTCGATCTTCATCCAATTGAGTAGTTATCTTGGAAGAGAAGCTATTCAAACTTGGATCTCTTTTGAACCTTGGAAGAGGAATGAAGAGATCAAGCTAGAAATGCTTTCTCATGCTGGACCAAATTGGGTTTGGATGGGTATGTGACTGTAACCCTCTCAATACTTGGTTTGGGAAATGAATGTGGTATAATCAGTGACCATACTTCATCTCTTCTCATGAGCAATTGACCAAGGAATTGGCTATTGATCAAGATTTGAGAGATTGAATTGCAAGGAATTGTAATTCAATCACTTAAGATTGCCAAGGAGATCAATGAGTGCATTGATTGAGGAAGAGATGAAAATGAACTTGATCCGGAGAATTGCAACATTTCCTAAGCCCAATGAACTCCCCATTTCTAATCTTACCCATTCTCTTTAATTTCTGTGATTTACTTTTATGAGCAAATCCCCCATTCCATTTACAATTCTGCAATTTATTTTCAGTCATTTACTTCCAGTCCTTTAATTCTAGCATTTACTTTTCTGTTATTTACATTCCCGCCATTTTATTTTCTGCAACTCTCAACCCAAATTCTGGATTCGCTCAACTAGAACATTCTTCTAATTAAAGTTGCTTGATCAATCAATCCCTGTGGGATTCGACCTCACTCTATTGTGAGTTTTTACTTGACGACAACTTCGGTACACTTGCCGAAGGGAGATTTGTTGAGAGACAAGTTTTCCACGCATCACTTGGACCAGCACACATAGACTTAACAACTGAAAATGCTAAAGACAGAATTGAAAATTCCTAAGCTACTATGGAAGCATGTTTTATTTCATACATGATTTTCCTTATTTAGACTTTAAAAAAATAAAACGAATTGGGAACTCCACCACCTTTTACTCATGGGCCTGCCCATGCTCTCTCTCTTGTTTGTCCTCTTTGTGTCCTTCTTGAGTGCTTGAACCCCCGTTTTCCTTGCTCTTTCCAATCATCTTTTTCTAGAAGCCAGCATCTTCCATCTTCTTTTGTTTCGCCTTCCTTTCCTCTTATTCTATTAGATCTTTTTGGATTGTATCATACCTGGGGATTGCAGAGTGCAAATTATGCATATGCCCAGACATATAGTTCAACTTGGCTTGAGTGTTTATGTTGAATTCTACCCTATGTAGTTGCCTTCATTCATTAAGCACGCTGAACTCGTTGAAGCCTTCTCTAAGCTAGCTGACGTTGTTGAGCTCTTGAAGGCGTTTATCTTGAGCTTTGCCTTTCAGTCACTTGATTGATGGCTTGAGTGAGCTGGAGTAGTGTTCCTGTTGCTACTCCATTTGTTGTTTCTGCCACTCTCCTTGTTGATTCATCCAGTTAGCAAGTAATTCTTCCTGACGATCCATCTGTTGGGATTGAAAGTGTAGTTGTTGCTCTTGTCCTTCCATATATCTCCTTGCCAAGTCCTCAATGGCTCCTTGAATGTGAACCAGATTTATATTGGTTGGATCATAGTACTCTTCTTGCTGGTATTCTTCTTGATGAGGTCCTTCTTGTGATGTTCTTTTCCCTATCTGAGGCCTTCTTTGTTGTTGGGCGGGTGCCACATAAGTTATACGCTGGAGCATAACTAACCTCCCAGGGTTTACCCAATGTGGATTGCTGTCTTCGAAGACCACATTGGCTTTCTTACATAGTCTCACGATGGTGCTGGGATACAAAAGCCGAGCACTCGGATCACTCTTTTCGGCTGCCTCTTGGATTCCCTCCACTATAATTTCATGTACATTGATGTCCCACCGCTCATAATGCAATGTAGCATGGTAGCTCGAGCAATGTTGATGACCTGAGGCTGGGATAGATCTTCTCCGAGTTCAACCTTGGATTGATGGATCTTCTTGAGTGAGCTGGGATCAGTACGTGTTCCTCTGTATGCCTTACTCTCCATTTGTAATTGTTTCTGTTTCTGCACTCTCCTTGTTGATTCATCCAGTTAGCAAGTAATTCTTCCTGACGATCCATCTGTTGGGATTGAAAGTGTAGTTGTTGCTCTTGTCCTTCCATATATCTCCTTGCCAAGTCCTCAATGGCTCCTTGAATGTGAACCAGATTTATATTGGTTGGATCATAGTACTCTTCTTGCTGGTATTCTTCTTGATGAGGTCCTTCTTGTGATGTTCTTTTCCCTATCTGAGGCCTTCTTTGTTGTTGGGCGGGTGCCACATAAGTTATACGCTGGAGCGTAACTAACCTCCCAGGGTTTACCCAATGTGGATTGCTGTCTTTGAAGACCACCTTGGCTTTCTTACATAGTCTCACGATGGTGTTGGGATACAAAAGCCGAGCACTCGGATCACTCTTTTCGGCTGCCTCTTGGATTCCCTCCACTATAATTTCATGTACATTGATGTCCCCACCGCTCATAATGCAATGTAGCATGGTAGCTCGAGCAATGTTGACCTGAGGCTGGAAGATAGATCTTCTCACGAGTTCAACCATCCCTTGGCTTCCGGATGAGATCTCCTCTTCTGATGAACCGTGGCTCTTATCCGAATACCTTTCCAATTGATCCTATGACACATGTCATTCACATTTCTTCAAGTTCATCATTGTCGGGCATTACTTATTCTTGCTTGATAGCTTGGCTTGTCAGAGGGTTGTGATCTCAGACGAAGAGTCCTTATTATAGCGTTGGGACTGAAGTCCACCTCTGTTCCTCTCACGTAGCTTTTGAAGGTGGGAGCCTTGGTATTGTCTTCTCTGGCTACATTGGCATAGAACTCTTTAATGAGATTTGCATTTATCTTTGTTTCTGGATTCGTAAGCTCTTGCCAACCCCTCTGTTCAATCTTTTCTCCAATCTGCGGGCATTCATCATAGTTGAATTGGAATGTTAGCTCTGGCAATACTTTCTTGTATTTTATACGTTCAAACTGAAGCTCATGGAAAGCGGTCTTGAATCTTCCTTTATCAAAAGGATTGCTCTCCACCGGTGCCTTTCCCTTTCGCCTTTTGGAGCTTGATGATGCCATAAGTGACTTTTGATGTGTGAAGGTGTTGAAGAGTGTGGATAGATGATGGAATTTGGCCTCGTTAGGATAGGGTGTAATTAAGGGAGTGGGTGAGAGTGCTTTCGGTGGGGTAAGAGGTGTTGAGTTCCGAAAGTGAGAAGTACAAAGAAAAGGGAATTGGAATGTAAAGAGGTACGGACTAGGAACCACTTATATATAAAAGTGGTGAGTGAATGAAAGGTGTGGATTGATGGTGTAGGCGTATGATGAACGGATGAGGTTTAGCATGGGATGGACACAAGGATCATCACTTTTATGATGGGGTTGGTTCGGTCTCCAAGGGTATTATTCTTCCAATGTTGCATGGAAACATTTCCCAATGCATTCTCCTTGAAGACATGTGTATAGTCTCCATTTTTGAAGTGGCCGAACCCTCCTTCTTCAATTGTCCTATCAATTTCTTCTAATCTTCCTTTCATTTCCCCTACAAAAAAAAGAATGCAATTAATAAACTTTTTGGATAATGGCGGCAAAATTTAAAAAAAAAGAATAACTACTTTTTAAAATTTTTGTTTTTTTAAATAACTAAGTGCTATTCATGAATGCAAACCAACTAACTATTTAATTATCCATGTATGCAACATTGGTGACACCAAACTTAGTTTGTGGCCATGTGGTGTAAAAAGATTTGTTCAAGGTTCTAAGAGTGACATGATATGAGTTGCAATTATGTTCTCTTAGTGTGCTTTGAACACTGGTGCACGAAATTGTGACCTCAGGCAATGGCGCTAGAAACTCTGTACGCACGTCTTAATAAATCGTTTTTCATTCACAACTTCGATACAACTAACCAGCAAGTACACTGGGTCGTCCAAGTAATAAACCTTACGTGAGTAAGGGTCGATCCCACGGAGATTGTTGGTATGAAGCAAGCTATGGTCACCTTGTAAATCTCAGTCAGGCAGATATCAAAAGGTTATGGAGTTTTGAAATTAAATAATAAGTAAACATAAAATAAGGATAGAAACACTTATGTAATTCATTGGTGAGAATTTCAGATAAGCGTATAGAGATGCTTTCGTTCCTCTGAACCTCTGCTTTCCTGCTGTCTCTATCCAATCAGTCTTACTCCTTTCCATGGCTGGCTTTATGTAAGGACATCACCGTTGTCAATGGCTACTTTTAATCCTCTCTGGAAAATGGTCTGATGCGCTGTCACTGCATGGCTAATCGTCTGGAGGCATCACCCTTGTCAATGGCTGCATCCCATCCTCTTGTGAAAATGGTCCAAATGCTCTGTCACAGAATGGTTAATCATCTGAGGTTCTCGATCATACTGGAATAGATTCACCCTCCTTTTGCGTCTATCACTACGCCCAGCACTCGCGAGTTTGAAGTTGTCACAGTCATTCAATCCCAGAGTCCTACTCGAATACCACAGACAAGGTTTAGACTTTTCGGACTCTCATGAATGCCGCCATCAATCTAGCTTATACCACGAAGATTCTGATTAAGAGATCCAAGAGATACTCATTCAATCTAAGGTAGAACGGAAGTGGTTGTCAGGCACGCGTTCATAGGGAATGATGATGATTGTCACGTTCATCACATTCAGGTTGAAGTGTGAATGAATATCTTAGAAGCGGAATAAGTTGAATTGAATAGAAAAACAGTAGTACTTTGCATTAATCTTTGAGGAACAGCAGAGCTCCACACCTTAATCTATGGAGTGTAGAAACTCTACCGTTGAAAATACATAAGTGAAAGGTTTAGGCATGGCCGAATGGCCAGCCCCCAAAACGTGATCAAAGATGATCCGAAAATCATAAGATGTCTAATACAATAGTAAAAAGTCCTATTTATACTAAACTAGTTACTAGGGTTTACAGAAATAAGTAATTGATGCATAAATCTACTTCTGGGGCCCACTTGGTGTGTGCTTCGGCTGAGCTTGAATGTTACATGTGTAGAGGTCATTCTTGGAGTTGAATGCCAGTTTGTAACGTATTTCTGGCGTTCAACTCTGGCCTATGACGTGTTTCTGGCGTTTAACTCCAGACAGCAGCGTAGAACTGGCGTTCAACGCCCTTTTACGTCATCTAAACTGGCAAAGTATGACTATTATATATTGCTGGAAAGCCCTGGATGTATACTTTCCAACGCAATTGGAAGCGCACCATTTTGAGTTCTGTAGCTCCAGAAAATCCACTTTGAGTGCAGGGAGGTCAGAATCCAACAGCATTAGCAGTCCTTCTTCAACCTCTGAATCTGATTTTTGCTCAAGTCCCTCAATTTCAGCCAGAAAATACCTGAAATCACAGAAAAACACACAAACTTATAGTAAAGTCCAGAAATGTGAATTTAACATAAAAACTAAGAAAACATCCCTAAAAGTAACCAGATTCTACTAAAAACATACTAAAAACAATGTCAAAAAGCGTATAAATTATTCGCTCATCACAACACCAAACTTAAATTGTTGCTTGTCCCCAAGCAACTGAAAATCAAATAGGACAAAAAGAAGAGAATATACTATAAATTCCAAACTATCAATGAAACATAGCTCCAATTAAATGAGCGGGACTTGTAGCTTTTTGCCTTTGAATAGTTTTGGCATCTCACTTTATCCATTGAAGTTCAGAATGATTGGCATCTATAGAACTCAGAGTTCAGATAGTGTTATTGATTCTCCTAGTTCAGTATGATGATTCTTGAACACAGCTATTTTATGAGTCTTGGCCGTGGCCCTAAGCACTTTGTTTTCCAGTATTACCACGGATACATAAATGCCACAGACACATAATTGGGTGAACCTTTTCAGATTGTGACTCAGCTTTGCTAAAGTCCCTAATTAGAGGTGTCCAGGATTCTTAAGCACACTCTTCTTTTGCTTTGGACCTTGACTTTAACCGCTCAGTCTCAAGTTTTCACTTGACACCTTCACGCCACAAGCACATGGTTAGGGACAGTTGGTTTAGGCCAGAATTTTATTCCTTTAGGCCCTCCTATCCACTGATGCTCAAAGCCTTGGGATCCTTTTTATTACCCTTGCCTTTTGGTTTTAAGGGTTACTGGCTTTTTGCTCTTGCCTCTTGGTTTTAAGAGCTTTTGGCTTTTTCTGCTTGCTTTTTCTTTTTCTTTCTTTTTTTTCGCTATTTTTTCTTTTCTTTTTTTTTTCTGCAAGCTTTGTTCTTTGCTGCTTTTTCTTACTTCAAGAATCATTTTTATGATTTTTCAGATTATCAAATAACATGTCTCCTTGTCATCATTCTTTCAAGAGCCAACATATTTAACATTCATAAACAGCAACTTCAAAAGACATATGCACTGTTCAAGCATTCATTCGGAAAACAAGAAGCATTGTCACCACATCAATATAATTAAACTAAGTTCAAGGATAAATTCGAAACTCATGTACTTCTTGTTCTTTTTGAATTAAAACATTTTTTATTTAAGAGAGGTGATGGATTCATAGGACATTCATAACTTTAAGGCATAGTTACTAACTACTAATGATCATGTAATGAAGACATAAACATAGATAAGCAATTAACATAGAAAACGAAAAACAGAGAATGTAAGAACAAGGAATGAGTCCACCTTAGTAATGGTGGCGTTTCCTTCTTGAGGAACCAATGATGTCCTTAAGCTCTTCTATGTCTCTTCCTTGTCTTTGTTGCTCCTCCCTCATTGCTTTTTGATCTTCTCTTATTTCATGAAGGATGATGGAGTGCTCTTGATGTTCCACCCTTAGTTGTCCCATGTTGGAACTTAATTCTCCTAGGGAGGTGTTGATTTGCTCCCAATAGTTTTGTGGAGGAAAATGGATTTGAGGCATCTCCGGGATCTCATGGTGATGAGCTTCATGCGTCTCTTGAGATCTATGAATGGGCTCTCTTGCTTGCTCCATCCTTTTCTTAGTGATGGGCTTCTCTTCCTCAATGGGAATGTCTCCTTCTATGAAAGCTCCAGCTGAGTAACATAGATGGCAAATAAGATGAGGAAAAGCTAGCCTTACCCCAGGAGAGGGCTTTTCGGCTATTTTGTAGAGTTCAAGGGAGATGACTTCATGAACTTCTACTTCTTCTCCAATCATGATGCTATGGATCATGATGGCCCGATCCACAGTAACTTTAGATCGGTTGCTAGTGGGGATGATGGAGCGTTGGATGAACTCCAACCATCCTCTAGCCACAGGCTTGAGGTCCAGTCTTCTTAATTGAACCGGCTTGCCTTTGGAGTCAATCTTCCATTGAGCTCCTTCCACACATATGTCCATGAGGACTTGGTCCAACCTTTGATTAAAGTTGACCCTTCTAGTGTAGGAGCGTGCATCTCCTTGCATCATAGGCAAGTTAAACGCCAACCTCACATTTTCCGGACTAAAATCTAAGTATTTCCCCCGAACCATTGTAATATAATTCTTTGGGTTTGAGTTCTTACTTTGATCATGGTTCCTAGTGATCCATGCATTGGCATAGAACTCTTGAACCATTAGGATGCCGACTTGTTGGATGGGGTTTGTTAGAACTTCCCAACCTCTTCTTTGGATTTCATGTCAGATCTCTGGATGCTCATTCTTTTTGAGCTTGAAAGGGACCTCGAGAATCACCTTCTTCTTGACCACAACATCATAGAAGTGGTCTTGATGAGCTTTGGAGATGAATCTTTCCATCTCCCATGACTTGGAGGTGGAAGCTTTTGTCTTCCCTTTCCCTTTTCTAGAGGATTCTCCGGTCTTGGGTGCCATCAATGGTAATGGAAAAACAAAAAGCTTATGCTTTTACCACACCAAACTTAGAATATTGCTCACCCTCGAGCAAGAGAAGAAAGAATAGATGAAGAAGAAGAAGAAAATATGGAGGAGAGGGGGGAGGGGTGTATTCGGCCAAGAAGGGGAAGAGAGGGTTGTGTTGTGTGAAAATGAAGAAGAATGGAGGGCTTTATATAGGGAAGGGAGGGGGTAAGGTTCGGCCATAAGGGTGGGTTTTGGGTGGGAAATTGATTTTGAATTTTGAAGGTAGGTGGGGTTTATGAGGTAGGTTTATGGGAAAGAGTGGATGGATGTGAGTGGTGAAGTGGTTATAGGGGAGAGAGATTGAGGTGATTGGTGAAGAGTTTTAGGGAAGAGTATTAATGGGATTGTGTGAAAGAGGGGTGAGAAGAAGTGAGTTGAGGTAGGTGGGGATCCTGTGGGGTCCACAGATCCTGAGATGATCCTGTGGTGTCCACAGATCCTGAGGTGTCAAGGATTTACATCCCTGCACCCATTAGGCATGTAAAATGCCCTTGCACACAACTCTGGGCGTTCAGCGCCAGATTGGTGCTTGTTTTGGGCGTTGAACGCCCATTTGTTGCCCATTTCTGGCGTTGAACGCCAGAACCATGCTTGTTCTGGGCGTTCAGCGCCAGAACCATGCTCTGTTCTGGCGTTGAACGCCAGCCAGATGCTTCTTACTGGCGTTTAAACGCCAGTAAGGTCTTCCTCCAGGGTGTGATTTTTCTTCTGCTGTTTTTGATTCCATTTTCAATTTTTATATTTATTTTGTGACTCCACATGATCATGAACCTAATAAAACATGAAAGAACAAGAAAAATAAAATTAGATAAATAAAAATTGGTTTGCCTCCCAACAAGCGCTTCTTTAATGTCAATAGCTTGACAGTGGGCTCTCATGGAGCCTCACAGATGTTCAGAGCATTGTTGAGACTTCCCAACACCAAACTTAGAGTTTGGATACGGGAGTTCAACACCAAACTTAGAGTTTGATTGTGGCCTCCCAACACCAAACTTAGAGTTTGACTGTGGGGGCTCTGGTTGACTCTGTTTTGAGAGAAGCTTTTTATGCTTTCTCTCCATGTTTACAGAAGGGTGTCCTTGAGTTTTAAACTCAAGGGAGTCCTCATTCAATTGAAGGACTAGTTCACCTCTGTTAACATCAATCACAGCTCTTGCTGTGGCTAGGAAGGGTCTTCCAAGGATGATGGATTCATCATCATTCTTCCCAGTATCCAGGACTATGAAATCAGCAGAGATGTAAAGGCCTTCAACCTTTACTAACACATCTTCTACTTGTCCATAAGCCTGTTTTCTTGAATTGTCTGCCATCTCTAATGAGATTTTAGCAGCTTGCACCCCATAGATTCCCAGTTTCTCTATTACGGAGACGGGCATGAGGTTTATCCCTAACCAAGGTCACACAGAGCCTTTTCAAAGATCATGTTGCCTATGGTACAAGGTATTACGAACTTTCCAGGATCCTGTTTCTTCTGAGGCAATGTCAGTTGATCCAGATCACTTAGTTCATTGGTGAAAAGGGAGGTTCATCTTCCCAAGTCTCAATACCAAATAATTTGGCATTCAGCCTCATGATTGCACCAAGAAACTTGGCAGCTTGCTCTTCAATAACATCCTCATTTCTTCAGAAGAGGAATACTCATCAGAGCTCATGAATGGCATAAGGAGGTTCAATGAAATCTCTATGGTCTCTAGATGAGTCTCAGATTCCTTTGGTTCCTCAGAGGGAAACTCCTTATTGATCACTGGACTCCCAGGAGGTCTTCCTCATTCGGATTCACGTCCTCAACCTCCCTTACAGGTTCGGCCATGGTGGTTATGTCAATGGCCTTGCACTCTCCTTTTGGATTTTCTTCTGTATTGCTTGGGAGAGCACTAGGAGGAATTTCAGTGATCCTTTTACTCAACTGGCCCACTTGTGCTTTCAAATTTCTAATGGAAGACCTTGTTTCATTCATGAAACTTACAGTGGCCTTGGACAGATCAGAGACTAAGTTTGCTAAATTAGAGGTATTTTGTTCAGAGTTCTCTATCTGTTGCTGAGTGGATGATGGAAAAGGTTTACTATTGTTAAACCTATTTCTTCCACCATTATTAAAGCCTTGTTGAGGCTTTTGTTGATCCTTCCATGAGAAATTTGGATGATTTCTCCATGATGGATTATATGTGTTTCCATAAGGTTCACCCATATAATTTACCTCTGCTATTGCAGGTTTTCAGGATCATAAGCTTCTTCTTCAGAAGATGCCTCTTGAGTACTGTTGGATGCAGCTTGCATTCCATTCAGACTCTGAGAAATCATATTGACTTACTGAATCAATATTTTATTCTGAGCCAGTATGGCATTCAGAGTATCAATTTTAAGAACTCCCTTCTTCATAGGCGTCCCATTACCCACAGGATTCCTCTCAGAAGTGTACATGAACTGGTTATTAGCAACCATGTCAATGAGTTCTTGAGCTTCTGCAGGCGTTTTCTTTAGGTGAATGGATCCACCTGCAGAAGTATCCAATGACATTTTAGCCAATTCAGATAGACCATCATAGAATATATCCAGGATGGTCCATTCTGAAAGCATGTCAGAAGGACACTTTTTGGTCAGTCCTTTGTATCTCTCCCAAGCTTCATAGAGGGATTCACCTTCTTTCTGTCTGAAGGTCCGAACATCCACTCTAAGCTTACTCAGCTTTTGAGGAGGAAAGAACTTGGCTAAGAAAGCCTTGACCAGCTTATCCCAAGAGTTCAGGCTATCCTTAGCTTGAGAGTCCAACCATACTCTAGCTCTGTCTCTTACAGCAAAAGGGAAAATATGAGCCTGTAGACTTTAGGATCTACTCCATTAGTCTTAGCAGTATCACATATCTGCAAGAATTCAGTTAAGAACTGAAAAGGATCTTCAGATGGAAGTCCATAAAACTTGCAGTTCTGCTGTATCAGAGAAACTAATTGAGGTTTCAGCTCAAAATTGTTTGCTCCAATGGCAGGAATGGAGATGCTTCTTCCATGTAAATTGGAATTAGGTGCAGTAAAGTCACCAAGCATTCTCCTTGCATTATTATTATTTTCGGCTGCCATCTCCTCTTTTTGTTCAAAAATTTCTGAAAGGTTGTCTCTGGACTGTTGTATTTTAGCTTCTCTTAGTTTTCTTTTCAGAGTCCTTTCAGGTTCTGGATCTGCTTCAACAAGAATATTCTTGTCTTTGCTCCTGCTCATATGAAAAAGAGGGACAGAAAAATAATAATAATAATAGGGATCCTTTTTACCACAGTATAGAGGTCCTGTGTGAGTAGAAGAAAAGAAGAAAAAATTCGAACACAGATGGAAGAGGGGTCGAATTTGGGTGAGATGAAGTGTTAGTAGATGAATAAACAAATAGAAGAGATAAGAGAGGGAGAGAATTTCGAAAATAATTTTGAAAAGAGTTAGTGATTTCGAAAATAGTTTTGAAAAAGGTTAGTAATTTTAAAATTAAAAAAAAATTAAAAAAAGTGAAAAAGAATTTGAAAAAGAAATAATTTGAAGCTTCATAGAGGGATTCACCTTCTTTCTGTCTGAAGGTCCGAACATCCACTCTAAGCTTACTCAGCTTTTGAGGAGGAAAGAACTTGGCTAAGAAAGCCTTGACCAGCTTATCCCAAGAGTTCAGGCTATCCTTAGCTTGAGAGTCCAACCATACTCTAGCTCTGTCTCTTGCAGCAAAAGGGAAAAGATGAGCCTGTAGACTTCAGGATCTACTCCATTAGTCTTAGCAGTATCACATATCTGCAAGAATTCAGTTAAGAACTGAAAAGGATCTTCAGATGGAAGTCCATGAAACTTGCAGTTCTGCTGTATCAGAGAAACTAATTGAGGTTTCAGCTCAAAATTGTTTGCTCTAATGGCAGGAATGGAGATGCTTCTTCCATGTAAATTGGAATTAGGTGCAGTAAAGTCACCAAGCATTCTCCTTGCATATTATTATTTTCGGTGCCATCTCCTCTTTTGTTCAAAATTTTGAAAGTTGTCTCTGGACTGTTGTATTTTAGCTTCTCTTAGTTTTCTTTTCAGAGTCCTTTCAGGTTCTGAATCTGCTTCAACAAGAATATTCTTGTCTTTGCTCCTGCTCATATGAAAAAGAGGGAAGAAAAATAATAATAATAATAGGGATCCTTTTACCACAGTATAGAGGTCCCTGTGTGAGTAGAAGAAAAGAAGAAGAAAAAATTCGAACACAGATGGAAGAGGGGGTTCGAATTTGGGTGAGATGAAGTGTTAGTAGATGAATAAACAAATAGAAGAAGATAAGAGAGGGAGAGAATTTTCGAAAATAATTTTTGAAAAGAGTTAGTGATTTTCGAAAATAGTTTTTGAAAAAGGTTAGTAATTTTTAAAATTAAAATAAAAAAATTAAAATAATTAGTTGATTAAAAAGAAATTTTGAAAAAGAGGGAAGATTTTTCGAAAATTAAAGAGAGAGAGTTAGTTAGGTAGGTTTGAAAAAGATAACAACAAACAAAAAGTTAGTTAGTTAGTTGAAACAAATTTGAAAATCAATTTTGAAAAGATAAGAAGATAAGAAGTTAGGAAAGATATTTTAAAATCAAATTTTTGAAAAAGATATGATTTTGAAAAAGATAAGATAGAAAGATATTTTTGAAAAGATATGATTGAAATTGTTTTGAAAAAATTTGATTTTTAAAATCACAATTAATGACTTGATTCACAAGAAATCACAAGATATGATTCTAGAACTCAAAGTTTGAATCTTTCTTAACAAGCAAGTAACAAACTTGAAATTTTTGAATAAAACATTAATTAATGATGTTATTTTTGAAAATTAGGAGATAAAGATAAGAAAAAGATTTTTGAAAAATATTTTTTAAAATTTTCGAAAATAAATAAGAAAAATGGAAAAGATTTGATTTTTGAAAAAGATTTTGAAAAAGATAAGATTTTTAAATTGAAAATTTGATTTGACTCATAAAAAACAACTAGATTTTAAAAATTTTTGAAAAATTCAAATCTAATTTTCAAAATTTTTAGAGAGAAAAGGGGGAAGATATTTTTTTTTATTTTTGAATTTTTATGATGAGAGAGAAAAACATGAAAATGATGCAATGCATGAAAATTTTTTGATCAAAACAATGAATGCATGCAAGAATGCTATGAATGTCAAGATGAACACCAAGAACACTTTGAAGATCATGATGAACATCAAGAACATATTTTTGAAAATTTTATATGCAAAGAAAACATGCAAGACACCAAACTTAGAAATCTTTCATGTTTAGACACTATGAATGCAAAAATGCACATGAAAAACAAGAAAAGATGCAAAACAAGAAAACATCAAGATCAAACAAGAAGACTTACTAAGAACAACTTGAAGATCATGAAGAACACCATGAATGCATGAATTTTTCGAAAAATGCAAGATGAACATGCAATTGACACCAAACTTTAAATCTGACTCAAGACTCAAACAAGAAGTACAAAATATTTTTTGATTTTTATGATTTTATGATTTTTTTTGTATTTTCTTTTAATTTTTTCGAAAATCATTTTGAAAAAGAAAAATAAGGATTCCAAAATTTTTAATATGAATTCCAGGAATCTTGCACTCTTATTCTAAAGCTCCAATCTGAGGGTTAGGCATGGCTTAATAGCCAGCCAAGCTTTAGTATGTAACATGAGAGTAATTCATTCAATTTTAAGCCAAAACCTCAGTCCAAAAGAATTTATACATGGCTCTACAGCCAGCCAGGCTTCATCATGCATCATGAAACACTAGAATTCATTCTTAAAAATTCTGAAGAAAAATATATTTTTGAAAACAAATTTTTTATTTTTTTCGAAAACAGATGAGAAATTTTTGAAAGGTTTTTGAAAAATTTTTTGAGAATAAAAAAGAAATTACCTAATCTGAGCAACAAGATGAACCGTCGGTTGTTCAAACTCGAACAATCCCCGGCAACGGCGCCAAAAACTTGGTGCACGAAATTGTGATCTCAGGCAACGGCGCGAGAAACTCTGTACGCACGTCTTAATAAATCGTTTTTCATTCACAACTTCGATACAACTAACCAGCAAGTGCACTGGGTCGTCCAAGTAATAAACCTTACGTGAGTAAGGGTCGATCCCACGGAGATTGTTGGTATGAAGCAAGCTATGGTCACCTTGTAAATCTCAGTCAGGCAGATATCAAAAGGTTATGGAGTTTTTGAAATTAAATAATAAGTAAACATAAAATAAGGATAGAAACACTTATGGAATTCATTGGTGAGAATTTCAGATAAGCGTATAGAGATGCTTTCGTTCCTCTGAACCTCTGCTTTCCTGCTGTCTTCATCCAATCAGTCTTACTCCTTTCCATGGCTGGCTTTATGTAAGGACATCACCGTTGTCAATGGCTACTTTTAATCCTCTCTGGAAAATGGTCTGATGTGCTGTCACTGCATGGCTAATCGTCTGGAGGCATGACCCTTGTCAATGGCTGCATCCCATCCTCTTGTGAAAATGATCCAAATGCTCTGTCACAGAACGGTTAATCATTTGAGGTTCTCGATCATACTGGAATAGATTCACCCTCCTTTTGCGTCTATCACTATGCCCAGCACTCGCGAGTTTGAAGTTCGTCACAGTCATTCAATCCCAGAGTCCTACTCGGAATACCACAGACAAGGTTTAGACTTTTCGGACTCTCATGAATGCCGCCATCAATCTAGCTTATACCACGAAGATTCTGATTAAGAGATCCAAGAGATACTCATTCAATCTAAGGTAGAACGAAGTGGTTGTCAGGCACGCGTTCATAGGGAATGATGATGATTGTCACGTTCATCACATTTAGGTTGAAGTGCGAATGAATATCTTAGAAGCGGAATAAGTTGAATTGAATAGAAAAACAGTAGTACTTTGCATTAATCTTTGAGGAACAGCAGAGCTCCACACCTTAATCTATGGAGTGTAGAAACTCTTCCGTTGAAAATACATAAGTGAAAGGTTCAGGCATGGCCGAATGGCCAGCCCCAAAACGTGATCAAAGATGATCCGAAAATCATAAGATGTCTAATACAATAGTAAAAAGTCCTATTTATACTAAACTAGTTACTAGGGTTTACAAAATAAGTAATTGATGCATAATCCACTTCCGGGGCCCACTTGGTGTGTGCTTGGGCTGAGCTTGAATGTTACACGTGTAGAGGTCATTCTTGGAGTTGAATGCCAGTTTGTAACGTATTTCTGGCGTTCAACTCTGGCTTGTGACGTGTTTCTGGCGTTTAACTCCGACAGCAGCGTAGAACTGGTGTTCAACGCCCTTTTACGTCGTCTAAACTCGGCCAAAGAATGGACTATTATATATTTCTGGAAATCCCTGGATGTCTACTTTCAAAAGAAATTGGATGCGCGCCATTTTGAGTTCTGTAGCTCCAGAAAATCCACTTTGAGTGCAGGGAGGTCAGAATCCAACAGCATCAGTAGTCCTTCTTCAACCTCTGAATCTGATTTTTGCTCAAGTCCCTCAATTTCAGCCAGAAATTACCTTAAATCACAGAAAAATACACAAACTTATAGTATAGTCTAGAAATGTGAATTTAACATAAAAACTAATGAAAACATCCCTAAAAGTAACCAGATTCTACTACTAAAAACAGTGCCAAAAAGCGTATAAATTATCTGCTCATCAAACACCAAAATTGCTCTTCATTATATGTTGCAAAAAAAAGGATTCATTTAAGTGTATGTCAAAGTTGATTTGGAATTCATGAACCTTGCATTATTAACTACTTTAAAAGCATATAAAACATGGGTTGCCTCCCATGAACCGCTTCTTTAGCGTCACTAGCTTGACGTTCTGCCTGTGTCAGGGTGGTTGGTAATGCTTCAAATCTTCCCCCCTCGCAGTGAATTTATCTCCATTGGCTTCATTAACGATCTCCACATGTTCTAAGGAGAGAATTCTGCTGATGGTGAAAACTTTAGGCATCTGAGATGGGATGGTGGGGAGATGAGGTGGGATAGCTGGGAGATAAGCTGAGATCACTTTATCCTCTGGAGAGAAATCCTCTGTAGGGATCTTCTTATTGCTCCATCTCCTTGGTGCCTTCTTCCTTGTTTCTTTTAACGCTACCCTGCTCCTTGTGGCCTCTTTTTCCAAGGAAATTTTATTGCTGGTCTCATATGACTCTGGTGGTTTTAGCTCTTTTTGGGTTTCCTCTAGCTGTGGCACCTTCTGACTGTTTTGCTTCCCAACCAAAGGGATTCCCAGGTGTACAGTTTATATTTCAGTGCTTGTTTCTTCCACCAGTGCCTTGTTGTGATCTTCCCTTGGTTCCTTGTTTTCTTGATCTGCTTCTTGTGAGGGTTTGAAGACATTGAAGGTCAGTTGTTCATCATGTATCCTCAGTATTAGCTCTCCTCGCTCCACATCTATAAGCGCTCTGGCTGTAGCTAGGAATGGTCTTCCCAGTATGATTGGATGGAGGTAACTCTCTTCCATTTCCAATATGACAAAGTCTGTGGGAAGGAAATAGTTCCCAACCTTTACCAACACGTTTTCAAACACTCCTACTGCTTGTTTTTTAGTTTTGTCAGCCAGCCTGATGACTACGTCTGTGAGCATTAGCTCATTGATCTGCAGCTTCTTCATAAGGGATAAAGGCATTAAGTTGATGCTTACTCCCAGGTCACAGAGTCCTTTATCAAAACTTATTTCTCCTATGGCACAGGGGATGTGAAAACTCCCTGGATCCTCCCTTTTGTTAGGCAACTCTAGTTGAATGAGAGCACTGCACTCCTTATTCATCACTATTGTTTGCCTCTTTGAGTGAGTTTTCCTGGTCAGCAGCTCCTTCATGCACTTAATGTATGAGGGCATTTGTTGGAGAGCCTTGATGAATGGTATGTTTACATGGAGAGATGCAAACATATCAAGGAACTTTGAGTATACTCTCTTTTCTACACCACCCTTGAGTCTTTGGGAAAAAGGTGCATAGAGGTTCAGAATCTCCTTCTGTGTAATTTTGGTTTCTTGGTGACCCTCTTCCTGCTTCTCTGCTGAAGTATCTCCAGAGTGTTCGAAGGGTTTGTTCAGCTCTTCCTCAGTCCTCCTATCACTTATAGTGACCATCTTGCATTCTTCCCATCTTACTTTCTTTGCTTCACCTCTCAGTTTTTTCTCGGTTTTTTTTTGGAAATCTTCTCAGAGAGGTATCCCACTTGAAATTCTAGCCTCTTAATGGTGTCTCCCTGGTTTTTGATATTGGCTCACACCTCCTCCTTGAACACCTTGTTATCTTGGATTTCCTTATATATGCCTTCAAGTAGAGTCTCAATCCTTGAGAGTCTATCTTCGGATGATGGTGAGTTGAGATTGGAGGGATGAGAAGGGCCATTTTCGTTTTGATATGGATGTTGAGAGGTGTTGTTGGGTGGGTGCTGATATGATCTCTGTGTGGAATGTTGGTGAGCTGCATTGTTGTTGGGGTTGTGACGTCTCTGATCTTGGCCTTGATCTTGTTGATTTCTCCACCCAAAGTTTTGGGTGGTTCCTCCAACCAGGATTATAAGTTTTGGAGTATGGATCATGGGTCTGCCTAGGTGAGTTCCCAATGTAGTTGGCTTGTTCCTAATCATCCTCTGCCTTTGCATTCACTCCTTCTTGAGCTGCTGATGAGGTAGTGATTGCTGCTACTTGGTTCCTTTCCATCTTCTTGGTAAGGTCAGCGAGCTGCTTGGTGATCATCTTATTTTGAGCTAGCAGTGCATCCATGTTGTTTAGCTCTATTACTCCTCTAGTGTTGCCTCTTTCAAAAGCATAGAAGTAGTCATTCTCAGCTACAGTCTCAATGACATATATGGCTTCTTCAATGGTCTTCTTCTTGTTCAGAGACCCCCAGATGAGTGGTCTACTGCTTTCTTTGATTGGTAAGAAAGACCTTCATAGAAAATGTGTAACTGCACCCATTCATTGAACATATCTGGCGGGCACCTTCTTGTCAAGTCCTTAAACCTCTCCCATGCTTCATAGAGAGTTTCACCATCTTGTTGCCTGAAGGTTTGTACCTCAGCTCTCAACCTGTTGATTCTTTGAGGAGGATAGAATCTCACCAAGAATTTATTCACCACATCTTCCCAGGTTGTTAAACTCTCCTTTGGAAAAGATTCCAACCATTTAGATGCTTTATCCTTGAGTGAAAAGGGGAACAAAAGAAATCTATAGGTGTCAGGATGAACACCATTAGACTTCACAGTATCACATATCCTCAGGAAGGTAGTTAGATGTTGATTGGGGTCTTCTTGGACACTTCCTGCGAATGAACAGTTGTTCTGAACAAGGGTGATGAGCTGTGGCTTTAGTTCAAAGTTATTGGCATGTATGGTTGGCTTTTGGATGCTACTTCCACAGTTTCCTGGGTTTGGATTTAAATAAGAGCCTAAAACTCTTCTCTCTTGTCCAGCATGATGCACTGGACCTTCTCTGCCATGGTTGTGAGCCTCTTCTTCATGATGGTTCTCCATATTCTCATCCATGTCTGGTTCAAAATACTCCTCCTCTTCCTCAGCACTAACGAATCTCTTTTCTCTTGCTTCTCTCCTTAATCTAAGGAGGGTCCTCTCAGGTTCAGAATCAAAGGAAGTTGAAGCCCCGCTTCTTCTACCTGTCATACAACCAACAGAGCAAAAGCAAGAGAGAAATTGTATGGAGTTTACTCTTGTTAGGAATGCTGTTAAGGTGAGTGATGCAATATATCAAAGAGTTAGTGGGTTAGTGAACTGAATTATAGAAAAAAATTAAAGATAACACCACAACGGGTAAGGGGTAGAGGGAAGAAAATAACTAAAACTGAAAGTAAATCACTCAAATAAAATTAAATCAAACAAAAAAAATGCTCAATCTAGTTATCCACCAATTTAATCATTATTGATACAAAATCAATCCTCGGCAACGGTGCCATAAACTTGATGCACGGAAACTTGTCTCTCAATAAATCTCCCTCGGCAAGTATACCGAATTGTCGTCAAGTAAAAAATCACAATAGAGTGAGGTCAAATCCCACAGGGATTGATTGGTCAAGCAACTTTAATCCAAGGAATGTTCTAGTTGAGCTAAGCAGAAATTGAGTTGATATTTGCAGAAACGTAAATGGTGGGAAAGTAAATAACAGAAAGTGTAAATGATGGAGATAAAGAGCAAAATGTAAATGGCGGAAAGTAAATTACAGAATCTTAAATGGGGATTTAGGGAAATGAACATAAAAATAATGTCAGAAAGTAAAGAGAATGGGTAAGATCAGAAATGAGGGATTCATTGGGCTCAGGAGATGTTGTGTTCTCCGGATCAAGTTCATTCTCATCTCTTCCTCAATCAATGCATTCATTGATCTCCTTGGCAATCTTAAGTGATTGGATTCCAATTCCTTGGCAACCCAATCTCTCAAATCTTGATCAATAGCCAATTCCTTGGTCTAATTGCTCATGAGAAGAGATGAAGTATGGTCACTGATTATACCACATGTATTCCCAAATCAAAGTGTTGGTAGGATTATATGTCACTATATCCATCCAAACCCCAATTTGGTCCAACATGAGAAAGCATTTCTAGCATGATCTCTTTATTCCTCTTCCAAGGTTCCGAAGAGATCCAAGTATGAATAGCTTCTTTTCCAAGACAACTACCCAATAGGATGAAGATTGAACGCTTTCTAGTAAAATCAAGAGAAAAGAAAGAAGAAGAATAATGAAAACTATTATTGATCCATCAAATTACAACAGAGCTCCCTAACCCAATGAAAGGGGTTAATTGTTCATAGCTCTGGAAATGGAAAGCATAAATGAAAAGTACATTTTCCAAATAAAACTAGAAGTTACAGATAAAGTAAAATATACAGAGTGTAGTTCTCCAAAATACCAAAAGCCCCCTCCTAGTTTAAAACTACTCCTATATAAACTACTCTTCTGATCTTCTAGTTGGCTCTTCAAGTCTTGGATATGGGCTTTTGGATCTTTAGTTGAAGCAGTTACAGTCTTTAGTGGGCTCAGCTTTGCTTGCAGAAAAAGTGTGAGTTAGGCATGGACGTTAGTTAGGACGTTAGTGGTGTTAACGTTAAGTGAAAATGTGGGTTCGAGAACGTTAGTGAAAAAGGTGATCGTCACTAACGTTCCAAGCCAAAAACGATCCACGTTAATTTCAACGTTAGTGGCATTAACGTGACCACTAACGTTGCCTCTTGGTCCTTTGCAAACGTTATTGGCATTCACCTTTTCCAATAACGTTGCTTATTGCCCCTTTTTCCCACGTTAGAGTTCATGTTAGTATAACTAACGTGACCCTTAACGTGGGCATGTCCAAGCTTCGAGAGCGTTAGTGACACTTACCTTTGTCACTAATGCTTCAAATGCCCCTTCTTCCCACATTAGTGCCTCACGTTAATTGCATTAACGTGGTCACTAACGTGGTCGTAATTGCCATCTCCAACGTTAGTGACAAAGGTGAGTGTCACTAACGTTGGCCCATCATTTCTTTCTTCCACGTTAGCTTCCACGTTAATGTAATTAACGTGGCAACTAACGTGGGCAATATTGGCTTAGTCCAACATTAGTGACAAAGGTGAGTGTCACTAATGTTGGCGATTCCTTGCTCCTCCCACGTTAGAGTCCACGTTAATGTAATTAATGTGAATCTTAACGTGGCCAATTGTTCCCTTTTGGAACGTTAGTGGTATTCACTTTTACCACTAACGTTGGAGCTTCCCTTTTCCTCCACGTTAGCTTCCACATTAATGTAATTAACGTGGCCACTAACGTGGGCTATGATGGCTTTCGAAGGCGTTATTGGTGATCACTTTTTCCATTAACGTTGCAAGCTAGCTCCTATTCCACGTTAGTGGTCACGTTAGTTAGACTAACGTGGCTATTAATGTGGCTCTTCCTTGCTTCCTTTGTCCTGAAATCAAGCAAATAAAGTGCATCAAAGCTTGGTTCTAAATCATGAGATCATGCATCATCCATTTTATCATTCAATTCATGCATAATTCTCATAAAATCATTTTCAAGTTCACAATGTTTGCTTGAAGCAAGATGTAAGTGAATATCTACCCAAAACTTGCTTATTTACTTAGAAAATACATGAAACTACCCTGGCATCAAGTATACACTAGTGAGGGTGTTGGATATAAATTATGATTATGGTTGTGGATAACTCGAGTTGGGGATGCGCGACAGAGGGACAGTCCAATGGTTAGCTACCAGGACTTGTCGGGCTGGCTTTATAACCGATAGATCAGCCACTAGGACAGGTATGCATCATATGCATTATATGTGATTTGTTTGAATGGCCTAATTGACTGCATCATTACTTGCTACTTGCTTAATTGTTCTATCTGCTTCCTACTTGTACATTTCCTTGCCTGATATACTTGTGCTTGCATTTATTTCACTGTTGGCGGTTGGGAGGTTTGTAGGATTTGGAAAGAGGATATATATATATATATAGTTAGACCGAAGATCCTTAAGTTAGTCGCCTATTTTCTTTTGTCATGGTTTAGTTCTATTTATACGCTTTGGTTATAATTTGGAAGATCTAGGATTGCCTTCGGCTTTCCCAGGACAATACATGTTAGATATTTGGGCACTGTTACCATGCTGAGAACCTCCGATTCTCACCCATGCAGATTTTTGTGGTTTTCAGATGCAGGAGGCTGAGGCATGTTGGAGACCTTCTTTTGGCGGAGATCCTTGTATCTTAGGATTTTATTTTGGTTATTACATTCCTGTCTAGATAGTATGTTCTCCACTGTATATGTATTTTGTATCACCTCCTCTTAGAGGTTATTTTGGAGAAACAGCATTTGTATATCGTCTTTTGGGTTCTTTTGGGATTCCTTATTATATATGTATGTATACTGTATGCTCAGACCGGTTATCTTCGCAAGCCGAGTCCTGAGTCTTGATATATGTATTTTGGTACTTTTTTGTATATCCCTTTGCTTTAGCTTAATCTCTAACGGTTCGTTTACGTTATCGATCAGAGTGTTGCGCTTTTTGATTCAACGATTTTGATTTACCCATTTTCTTCAAAGGCTCCTAGTTATGAACATTTTTGCAATACTATACATACTAAATTTTATTTTAGAGGTTGTAATACCTCACCACCTCTGTTTTATGACTTAAGCATAAGACTCTGTGTGGTAGGCTGTTACATTATGGTATCATAGCAGTTCGTTCCTGTAGAGCCTGAGGGACGGACTGACTATGCTTCTGTGCATTCTCTGTGTTTGTATTTATGTGCTATTAGGATATCTGACTGATATATATGGCATAAATATTCATGAGCATACATTTAGGACTTTGAGCGCTAGACTTTCGATATTGAGACTGACCAACTTGATATTGCTTGTTTGGTGTGTATAGGAACCAGATGGCACCTCGTGGACGCGGTCGAGGCCGTGGGAGAGGACGTGCCGGTATTCATGGGCCGAAAACTAACCCAAATGACCCCGTGGACTTCATGGCTGCCACTATGCAGGCCACTGCTGAGACTTTTGGACAGTAGATGAACAACCATAACCATGAAGGAAATGGTGGGAATGGGACTCAAGGTCCAACGACATTGACGACCATCTTAAAGGTTAATCCACCGAAGTTTAAGGGAATTACCAATCTAACTGAAGCTGATACTTGGTTCCAAGTGATGGAACGAGCACTGTAAGCACAACTGGTGCCTGAAGAACAATGCGTTGAGTTTGCCATTTATCTGCTCACTGGTGAAGCATCACATTGGTGGCAGGGGACTCGACGAATCATACAGCAAGGTGATGATCCTATCACCTGGGATACCTTTTAGGAGGAAGTCTACAAGAAGTATTTCCTGAACTCCGCTAGGACGGCTAAGGAACTCGAACTACTGCAGCTGAAGCAGGATACGATGTCTGTATCTGAGTACACAGACAAGTTTGAGGAGTTGTTTAGATTCTCCCGCATGTGTCAAGGAGCTCCGGGGGACTTTGAAGAGTTGAAATGTATCAAGTACGAAGGAGGACTCTGAAGTGACATCTACAGTTCAGTAGGGCCTATGGAGATCAGGACTTTCTCCGAGTTGGTTAATAAAAGCAGAGTTGCCGAAGAGTGTGTGAAGAAGGTAGCTGCAGAAAGAGGAAGCCAGAGGGGATCATTCCTACTTAGCCAAGGGAAGAGTTTCTCTCCTAGAGGTCCGCCCTTCAAGCGGGGAGGTTTTGCGCCACAGAGGACTCAAGGTCAGAATAACTTCAGAATGCCTAACAACAACAACAATGCTTCGGGGAGAAGATTTTGGGAAGCAGCCCCTGGTCAGAGATGACGTGTCTGGCTTGTGGGTGATGGCTAGAGCTGTCGTATCTAACTTGCTGAACTGGAGATGCTGCTGATCCTTTGTCACTGGAGGGTGGTGGTACCTGGAAGGGACTCCTATGCTTAAGTTAGCAAGGGTGTTAAGCATGTTTTTTGTAGAATCAGAGTATGAGTTATACCTAGGGTTTAAGGTTATCTTATCTTTGAGTGAAGTCATCTTTTCTTTAAGGGAACTGCCCTTATCTCTCTAGGCTTGGGCTGCCTTTGGATTTGGGTCGTGTTCCTCTGTTTGGGCCCTTATTGGGCTTTCCTGGTGATATGGTCGAGCTCTTTGAGAAGAGGTCGGATGGTCCTGACCTAAAGAGGTCGGTCGACTTGTTTTCAATTAGCCCGGGTCCTACAGCTCGACCCAGGGTATGAACAGTGCCCCTGCTTGAGCTCGGTCTGTTTTAAGGTCGAGTCTTTAGGCATCGATTTTTTCCAGAGAAGTCGAGCTCGAGCACTTTTGGTTGATCTTTGTTTGTAGAATTTTTTCATTAGTGGCTTTAAATCGGAACGTTTCTCTCTTTACAGTGTGCGTTTTACAATTCCTTGGGAACGTACGAGGGTTTTAAATGCTCCTTAACTTCCCCCTTCGTTGTTTCCTTTGCTTCCCACTCCTTTACTTCATTTCAAATTTTCAAAGAGTCTCTCTTCTTCGTTTTTCCTCTTCTCGCTTCACTGCAACTTCTCCTTCTTGCGTTCTTTCTCTTGCTTTTGAAGAGGCGATCGTCGGTGTTTGTGCTGCTTCCATTCTTCGATCAGTTTATCATTCCTTCCCTACTGGAGGTTGGTCTTCTTCCTTTCTCTTTTCTCTTCTTTCTACGTCGTTCCTTTTCATGACTGGCTTTTCAGAAAGATTTTATCTTTGTTTGGAAAAAGTTTGAATCTTTCTGCATTTTACTGTGTCTGACTGCTGTTGCCTGTTCTGGTAGTTTTTTCCTTTTGTATGAGCTTTTTCTTGTTTCCTGCTAGTTAGGGCTTTTGAATATTGTTACTATGTTTGATTGTATCTCTTTGATTTCTTCCTTTGAGATAATGAACTATTTGATTCTGAGAAAGGTTGCGTCTTTGATAATTTCCCCTTTGCATGCTCGATGTTTGATAGTTTACTTTGCTGGTAGGCTGTAAAAAGGTGGTGATTTTGATGGTATTTTGTGATTTGTGATTGTTGCTTTGTTACAAGAGGGTTATTTTCTTGTTGAGACGTAGACTTGTAGATTTTTCCTGAGTTCCTACTCTGTTACTGCCTCCAAAGGATGCTCCTGGACCTTGGTGTGGGTCCTGGGACCTCCTTTTGCTGTTGTCTATTTGTTCCGAGTTGTATCCATATTTGTCCGAGCTGCTTTGGTTAGTAACTGTTCCGAGGGTTACCTGAAACTGGAGGTCGATCTCGGATGAGATCTTTGGTACTGGTCGGAGATGACGTGTCCGACTGGCTGGTGGCGGCCGGAGCTGTTGTGTCCGACTTGTTGGACTTGCTGCACTGCTGATCCTTGGCCACCGGAGGGTGGGGGGTACCTGCAAGAGACTCCGATGCTTAAGTTAGCATGGGTATTAAACAGGTTTTTTGTAGAATCAGAGTATGATATACCTGGGTGCTCCAGTGTATTTATAATGGTGAGAAGTGACCTTCTGAGATAAGATAAGTTTGTTATCTTATCTTATCTTATCTTATCTTTGGGCGAGGTCAGCTTATCTTCAACGGAATCGCCCTTCTCTCTGTAGGCTTGAGCCGCTTTTGGATCGGGCTGTGTTCCTTCTATTTGGGCCCTTATTGGGACTCTGTAGCGTTTTGGCCGAGCTCTTTGTGAAGAGGTCGGTCATTGGCCGAGCTCTTTGAGGAGAGGTCAGATAGTCTTACCTGAAGAGGTCAGTCGGCTTGTCGCTAAACATCCCGGGTCGGACATCTTGACCCAAGGTATGAACAGTGCCCCTGCTTGAGTTCGATCTTTCCGTGAGATCGAGCTTCGATCTCTTTGGAAGTCGTGCTCAAGCATCTGTCTGGCTTGTTTCTTCATTGCTTTGCAATTCTGGCAGATTTTCTAGAGGTTTGGTACTTCACAGTCCGTCTTCTTTTGAGTGGTAGTGTGGGTTTTCTACCCTTGCCTTCTGAATCATGCCTTGCTTTTGTGTTGACAACCCTCTGCTTTGGCGAAGTTATCCTTGCGGCTTGATATCCGGGCTTTTAGTGACTTGTCCAATGACTTTTTAGTGTTCTTTATATTGAACCTTTTTAGTCTCGGATGACGTACGTAGCCCTGTTTGAGATTGTGCCTTCTTTGAGTGGAGTTGTATCCCTTTTAGCTAAGAACATTTGAGCCTTAAGTTGTTTCTCAACCTTTTGGCTTTGTTCTTTTTTGAGATCGTACTTGCGCCTCTTCTTAGCTGACGTCGACCTGTACGACTTTGCCCCTGCTTGAGTTTGGACCTTTCCGCGAGATCGTGCTTTCGGAGCTTCGATCTCTTTGAGGAAGTCGTGCTCAAGCATCCTGACTTTGGTCGATCTTGAGTAGTTTCTCTTTTGTGCGAGTCTGGTATTGCCTTTTTTAGTTTGTTGAGAGGTCTTTTCAACTTTCTTCCGACTTGTTTGTCTTCATTGTTTGGGCTTTTTAGTCATAATCCAACAACTTTTTAGGTATAGATTGTTTGGACGACTTTTTAGCTCCGTCTTTGAGGCCGTGCTTTTGGCTTTTTAAGTAGTGTCTTTTTTCAAGACTTCGTACCTTTCAGCGAAGCATTCCTGGCCTTCCTTTGGCCGTTTGTGAGATGTCTTTGTCCCCTTTGTGGATCTTTGCAGAGTGTCCGTACTTTGTTGTCCGACCTTTTTTGATCACTTCTGGTTTTGTCCACTTTCTGTTTGGTCGAGGTGGTCCTTGGGGCTAACTTGTCTGACGAATTTTTAGTGTTCTCGTAGAACACTTTTTAGTCATTCTGGACAATTTTGATAGCCTTGTCGTGGAGCCGTGGCTTTTTGGGCGGAGCTATGTCCGTTTTAGTGCACATTTTTCGTTGGTCCGACTTCTTCTTGTCGGTCCAAGCTGTAGCTTTCGTTGGTCGACTTCTTCTTGTCGTAGCTGTACTTTGTTGTTCCGACTTCTTCTCGTTGTCCTTTTCCAAGTTATTTTTGTAATCCTCTTTCTTGGGCCTTGGTCAGGTCTCTTTCAGAGATTACTTTTATAACTTGTTTTTGTTTAGGAGACCGACTTCGACATGTCGATCTCTTCTAAGTTATTTTGTAATCCTCTTTCTTGGACCTTGTTCAGGTCTCTTTCAGGGATTACTTTTTATAACTTGTTTGTTGTAGGAGACCGACTTCGTTATGTCGATCTCTTCTAAGTTATTTTTGTAATCCTCTTTCTTGGACCTTTGTCAGGTCTCTTTCAGGGATTACTTTTATAACTTTTTTTTTGTAGGAGACCGACTTCATTATGTCGATCTCTTCTAAGTTATTTTTGTAATCCTCTTTCTTGGACCTTTGTCAGGTCTCTTTCAGGGACTACTTTTATAACTTTTTCATTTTGGGCTGACTTTGTCATGTCTGGCCCTTCTAAGTTAAAGTAATCCTCTTTAATAGGGTTGGCCAGACCACTTTCCAGGGTTTACTTATAACTTGGGTTGACTTGGTCCGACTTCTTAACGTCGGCCAGTCTTTAAGTTATTATTTTAGCAATCCGTAAGACCTCGTCAGGTTCTTTTTTGGATCACTTTGATAACTTCTTACATTATTCTGTGTTCATCTTTGCTGATTTGTAGAAAGTGGTTGTCATCTCTAGATCGTCTTTTGGGTGAATCACATTTTCACCTTTATCGGACGATTGTCTTTATCGTGATCGTGCAGTGAAATTATTTTTCACTTTCTGCCGATCTGTTGCTTTATAATCGGACGATGAATGCTTCAGATTAATGCGTCTTGGTATAGTAGTGAATTTTGTTTTCACTTTGTCGACCTTTGTCGAAATCAAACGATGAATTCGTTTTCCATCGTGGTCGGGTGGTGAAGTTGGCTTTCACCTTGCCGACTTGTCGCTTTGTAATCGGACGATGAATTTGGTTTTCATCTTGCTGACTTTGTCGTGATCGGGCAGTGACTTTGGTGTTTACCTTGCCGACCTGCCATAGTCGGGCATCTTGGTAGGAAACTTTCTAGGGAATCTGCAATCTTTTAAACAATAAAATGAAGATAAGAATGTGTACATGTTAGTACTTACCTTTCTAGGTCGGCAATCTTTTTGGATCTCGGCCTGGTGCCCTTTTTAGATTGCAGGCATGCCATGACCTTGGTAGCTCTTGCCCCTCGAGGTTGGACACTTTGTAGCAACCTTTCCCCAGTTCTTCTGAACAACTTGGTATGGTCCTTTCCAGTTGGCTGCCGACCTATTTTGATGTCATTTCGGATTAGGATGAGATCGTTGTTGTTAGATTACCTTCTGATTGTATCTTGAGGCCATTTGACGTTTTAACGCCTCTTCCTTGATCCGAGCTCTTTCTCGGGTTTCTGGAGGTAGGTCGAGTTCTTCCTTTTGAAGTTGGGAGTTGGCCTCTTCACTGTAGTGGATCACTCTGGGCGATCCTTCTTTGGCCTCCATTAGGATCATTGCCTCCATTCCGTAAGCTAATCAGAAGGGTGATTCCTTTGTAGTAGAGTATGGGGTTGTCCGATATGCCCATAGGACTTGTGGGAGCTCTTCAGGTGGGGCTATAGGGAAGTTGGCATGTAAAGCTTTGACTTTGTATTTGCTCTGCAGAACTTTGGTTCTTTCTGCAAAAAGTTTGCATCTTTGATCGTTTGTTGTCACTTTTCTTTTGTCATTCGCCTTTGAGAAGAATGTGTGCTTTGCTTAGGGTTTGGTTGCTGTTCCTGTTTCTTTTCATCGTTGTCTGACTCCTTTTGTACAAAAGTTCTGGCTTTTGTTTTGACCTTTTGTTTGAGAGGTGTTCGGACTGTTTGGGTATAGATTGTCGACTTCTTTTCTCTGTGTTCTTGCCCTGTTGTTGCCTCCAAAGGGTGCCCCTGGTCTTTTGTGTGAGTCCTGGGGTTTCCCTTTTACTGCCATGTCTGTCACTTGATGTTCTGCTATTATTGTCCGAGTTGTTTCTTATTGCCCGAGTTGTTTGGTAGTAATCCATAGTCGACCTATGTCTTTGAGATGTATACTAAGATCCCGGACGGCATGTCTGATTGGCTGAATTCCGTAGTTTTAATTTGTGTTACTATGGCTGACCCTGAGTACATCCCTTATACCGCCTTCGAGATTGACTTGTTGTGGTCTTGTAATGTAGCCTGGATGAGGCTTCTGTTATTGCCCCCTGGTTTGGTGTTAGCTAGTTTTGAAAATGCATCAGCTCGGGTATTCTGCTCCCGAGGCATGTGTCAGACCTCATATCCCCGAATTGTCCGAGCTGTTGGTGCTGGCTGGTTTTGAAAATGCATCAGCTCGGGCATTCTATGTGGCGGACTTCATTTTCTTCGATTTGTCCGAGCTGTTTTCTGTTTTTGTCCAGGGTCCCCCGAATTGTCCGAGATGTTCTCTAGTTTTGTCCAGGGTCTCCCGAATTTTCCGAGCTGTCCTCTGTAGGATTCTTCCAACTAAGTTTGTTTTCTATTGGATGCCTTTTATGGGCTGGTTGGTCCGAACTCTGATAGTGTGAGCTTGAAAGTGTGGGTGGAGTCGTTGAGAGGTGAGTACAAGGGCGTAGGTAAACTTTTTCTATCTTTTGATAGTTTAGTTCGGCCCCTTGTAGAGCTTTGCTGATGAAGTAGATGGGTTGTTGCCCACTTTCGTCTTCTCTTACTAGTGCTGAGGCTGTTGCCCGACTTCCCACTGCAAGGTATAATATGAATTCTTCACTTTCCCGTGGTCTGGTAAGCATGGGTGGTTGCCCCAAGAATTTTTTTGAAATCTTGGAAGGCTTGTTTGCACTCCGTTGTCCTTTTCAAACCTCTCTCCCTTCCTTAATATACCTCTTTGAGGTGTCTTTTGCAAGATGATTTGGAGATCAAACCTCCTACGAATCCTCCATTTATCATATGAACACGTCTCTTGGGGGGGTGAGGTAGACGTTCAACTTGTCCGACCTCTTTGGTGTGAGGTGGACCTTCAACTCATCCCGTTATCCTCCTCTTTGTTGTGAGGTGGACCTTCAACTCGTCCGACCTCTTTGTTGTGAGGTGGACCTTCAACACGTCCGACCTCTTTGTTTGTGAGGTGGACCTTCAACTCGTCCGACCTCTTTTTTATCTCTTTGTTCTTTCTTATGGTTGTGGTTAGGAGAATTCGGTTTCTGAGCTCTCTCCTAGTCGAGAGTCCTCCTCCATGTTGATGTGTTTCTTTGCCTGTTCCTGTACCTCGTTTAGAGATGTTGGGTGCTTCTTGGATATTGAGTGGCTAAAAGGTCCTCCTCGTAGGCCATTGATGAGACCCAAGATATCTGCTTTTGTTGGCAGACTTTGTATGTCCAGCACGCTTTGTTGAATCTTTCTATGTAGTTGCGAAGACTTTCCCGATCTCCTTGCTTGATCCCTAGTAAGCTTGGAGCGTGTTCGGCTTTATCCTTCTGGATGGAGAATAACGGATTGCATCTGAGAACTCCATGAGATATATCCTACTTCTGGAATTTCTAAGATGATGGCTTGGATCTGATGTGCCATCGTACGGGGTCATATGGGGAGCTTTGAAGTCCTTTGGGACTTTAGCATTCATAATCTCTTTGGTGAATAGGTCTTGATCTTTGTGGGGGCTGTCTTCGTGACCGGATCGAGTTGTTTTAGCCTTGAGATCCGCTTTGAGTTTTAGGAGCTTGTCCTCTGACGTCGTCTTGTTTCTCTTCCGAAGGTCTCTTTCGGCTTCCCGTTGATGTTCAACTTCTTGTTCCAGCTGTTTAAGGCGATTCTGTTGCTCACGGATAGCTTCCAAAATTTTTGTGTTTGGGGATTGCTTATTTCCCCCGTTTTGAGGTGCGTCTTTGGAGGTGGCGTCCGTGTCTTTGTTTGGCGTTCGGTCCACCAAACTAGAGTTGTGATCGTTGTCATGGTTGTCCGCCATGGTGATGGGATGACTTCCAGGTTCCCCGGCAACGGCGCCAATGTTCCGATGGTTACCTGAAACTGGAGGTCGATCTCGGATGAGATCTTCGGTACTGGTCGGAGATGACATGTCCGGCTCGCTGGTGGCGGCCGGAGCTGTTGTGTCCGACTTGTTGGACTTGCTGCACTGCTGATCCTTGGCCACCGGAGGGTGGGGGGTACCTGCAAGAGACTCCGATGCTTAAGTTAGCATGGGTATTAAATAGGTTTTTTGTAGAATCAGAGTATGAGTTATACCTGGGTGCTCTAGTGTATTTATAATGGTGAGAAGTGACCTTCTTAGATAAGATAAGTTAGTTATCTTATCTTATCTTATCTTTGGGCGAGGTCAGCTTATCTTCAACGGAACCGCCCTTCTCTCTGTAGGCTTGAGCCACCTTTGGATTGGGCTGTGTTCCTTCTATTTGGGCCCTTATTGGGCCTCTGTAGCATTTTGGCCGAGCTCTTTGTGAAGAGGTCGGTCATTGGCCGAGCTCTTTGAGAAGAGGTCAGATAGTCTGACCTGAAGAGGTCGGTCGGCTTGTCGCTAAACATCCCGGGTCGGACATCTTGACCCAGGGTATCAACAGTAACCCATTTTCTTTTTCTTACTGTAGGACTAGTTGACCCATGTCGTCTCGCAAAAATATTGTCGAGACATCTTCCAAAGTCCCTGAGGGCATGTCGGACTGGCTGGACTCCCTCGTGTTGATGTGTGTCTCTGTGGTAAATGCTGAGTACTGTGTAGAGCTGAGGAAACATCATAGGATTTGTAGTAGTCAGGCACAGGAGAAAGATTATGAGCTTGTAGCGCCTGATTCCGATGAGAGGGTTTGTTTCCCGACCTTGGTCCAAGGAGAGCGTCCCTTTTTTTATGCCTATGACTATTTTTTCAGCCAGCTAAACATTACTTTTCCTTTTACTCCTTTTGAGACCAATTTATTGTGGTCGTGCAATGTATCTCCATCCCAGCTTCACCCAAATTTGTGGGGTTTTCTTAAGATCTTTCAATTACTGTGTCAAGAGTTGGATGTTAAACCATCTCAAACCCTTTTTCTTTACCTCTTTGTTTTGACTAAGCCCGGGGTGGCTAAGAAGAAGGCTGCTTAAGTATCTTTCCGAGCTGCCCAGGGAAAGAAAGTTTTTTCAATGTATAATGAATCTTTTTGGGATTTCAAGAATTATTTTTTTCAAGGTCCGAGTTGTTGAAGAAGCCCGGCCTTTCTTTTTGGATGAGAATGGCGAGCCCAGCTTTCCTTTAGAATGGCAAAAGAATGTAGTGGTGTCTAGGTATACTTGGGAGATGTTGGATGAAGTTGAGCAAGCCTTTGTAACTTTGTTGGAGGAGAACTGGGGGCAGCCTCCCCATCTTGATACAAAGAAATTCTTAGGAGATCCCTCACTTCTCCGAGCTGAGCTGGGTAGTGGTCGACTTCTTTTGTATTTGTTGTGCTTGTTTATTTTGTCAATTTTATTCCTTTTCTTTCCAGTTTATAACTTGGTTTCTTGCTGTGTTTTTTCAGAGATGATTAAAAACAATGACTCTATGAAGGCCTTTAAGAAGGCGAGAAAGGCTACAGCTACCCATAACATCTCGGCTAAGGTGGTTGGGGAAGGATCTTCCCATGTTCCACCAAAAAAGCCGATATTGAGCGCTTCTAGGCTGAGAAAGATGATTTCTACTCCTCAGGTCTATTTGATTGATCCTCCCCAGGCCTCTGCTGCTACCTCTTCTCCTACTATCGTCCCTCCTCTAAAAAGACAGAGGACTGTCGAGCCTTTCAATCTAGATGCCCCTGACTTTGATGCTATCGGGTTTGTTGATCAACAAATAGCTCCTTATGGTGTTGTTCCTACTGACGATGTATTCATTCTTCGTTATTTGGACTTCATTACTCGGAGCAGTATAAAAATGGCACACATGGGGGCAGCATTATTTTGGATTGCCCAGGATGTTCCAATTCACGCGACAAAGGCTTTTATGCAGGAGGCCAAGTCAGAATATGACCGGATCAGTGGGTTAAAGGAGGAGCTCGAGGTGAGAGTGGCTAAAATGGAAAAGGAGTTATAGAGTGAGAAGACTCGGACTACTACTGCGGCGGCTTCTGCAAATCTGGCCGAGGGGATGGCACATAAGCATAAAGAGAGCTATGTCCTGGCCTATGGTGAGATGATAGAGCTCAGGGAGAGGTTGAAATCTGCCCAGGCCGACTATGCTGAGCTCCAGGGCCATCTTGTAAGTAGCGTGAATGCTGCTTATGAGAATTTGAAGGCTCAGGTTCGAGTTCTTGCGCCCGAGCTCGACCTCTCCCTATTCAGTTTGGACAACATTGTAGTAGATGGTAAGATTGTCCCTGATGGCTCGGATGATGATGATGCAGATGTAGACCCTCCTCCTGTGCCATCTGCCAAAGCTTCTGTTGTGCCGACTTCTCTAACTCCTACAGCTGAGGTCGGCCATCCCGAGTCGGATCCTGATGTTCAGATCTTGAACAGTTCTGATGGGACTGTTGATGCTGTCCCCCTTCAGACTCGTCCTCCCTCGCCTCGAGATGCCGCCACTGGAGAATCTTTAAATCCATTGTAGTTTCTTGTTTATGAATCTTGATGTGTATAGCCCGGTTTGTGGGCTTTTGAACTATTATTTGTGTTTGGCTGACTTTTGTAGTTGCTTTTTCTTTTGCAACTTTTATTGGAAAAACAAATTCTTTTTGAACTCTTGAGGTCGACCTTCGGGTGGCCTTCTGAGTGTTAATGATAGCAGTCTTTTTGTTGTTTCCAGGAATCTTTAAAGCTCTTTTTGATTTTTCTAGAGTTGGTTTCTTTCTTGTTTTGGTCGACGTGTCTTTTTGAGGCAAGCCTTGTCTTGACTGTTCTTTCATAGAACACTCGTGATTTGTTTTTGGGGAGAGGTCGTGGCTTTCTTTGGGTCGAGCTGTGTCTCTTCTAGCGCGAGCCTCCTGGCTATCGATTTCATCTTTTTGACTTTGAGTTATTTCTAGTGATCCAGTTTTAGTTGGACCTTGCCGAGTCTCTTTTTCTGGATTTACTTTTTATCAACTCTGTAGCTTTAACTGCTTTGGGCTGACTTCTTCATGTCGGTCCCTTCTAAGTTATTTATAGTAATATATTTTATTTGGACCTTGTCAGGTCTCTTTTTATGGATTACTTTTTATAACTTTTTGTAGTTTTGTTGGGCCGACTTCATCATGTCGGTCCCTTCTAAGTTATTTCTAGTAATCCATTTATTTGGACCTTGTCGGGTCTCTTTTTATGGATTACTTTTTATAACTTTTTGTAGTTTTGTTGGGCCGACTTCATCATGTCGGTCCCTTCTAAGTTATTTCTAGTAATCCATTTTATTTGGACCTTGTCAGGTCTCTTTTTATGGATTACTTTTTATAACTTTTTGTAGTTTTGTTGGGCCGACTTCATCATGTCGGTCCCTTCTAAGTTATTTATAGTAATCCATTTTCAAGGCTAGCCAGGCCTCTTTTTTATGGGTTACTTTTTATAACTTTTCGTCGCTTTGATCTGGTCCGACTTCTTTTATGTCGGTCCATTCTAAGTTATTTCTAGCAATCTATTTTTTGTTTCAGACCTCGTCAGGTTTCTATTCATGGATCGCTTTTTATAACTTCTTGCATTATTCTGTTTTTGTCGCTTTTCATCTTGCCGATTTTAATCCTCGCTTGGCTTGACCTTTGATGAATTCAGTTTTCATCTTTGTCGGCTTTATCATGATCGAGCAGTGAGTTTTGGTTTTCACTTTTGCCGATCTGTAGCTTTATAATCGGGTGATGAATTCTTGCATTTCAGATTAATGCGTCTTGATAAAGAGGATTTGTAGAATTTAAAAAAACTTTATTAAAAATAGAAAATATGCAAATATATACATGTTGGTGCTTTATCCTTCTAAGTTAGGTAGTTCATAGATCTTGGTTCGGCGCCTCGTTAAAAAATCTTTTCAGAAAAAAGAGTGCACCTTATCCTAAGATCTTTATTACCTCCTAACTATAATACCTTCTTAGGTTGCAGGCGTGCCATGACCTTGGCAGCTCTCGCCCCTCGAGTTCGGACAGCTTGTAGTAGCACTTTTCGAGTACTTCTATAACTCGGTAGGGTCCCTTTCAGTTTGCCGCGAGTTTTCCCTATCCAGGTTGACTTGTTCTGATATCATTTCGGATTAGGATGAGGTTGTTGTTGGAAAAACTTCACTGTACTACCTTTTGATTGTACCTTGAGGCCATTCGATGTTTTAGTGCCTTCTCCCTTATCTGAGCTCTTTCCCGTATTTCTGAAAGTAAGTCGAGCTCTTCTTTTTGAAGTTGGGAGTTGGCCTCTTCACTGTAGAAGATCGTTCTGGGGGACCCTTCTGCAACTTCTACTGGGATCATTGCCTCCATTCCATAAGCTAGTCGGAAGGGTGACTCCCCTGTCGTGGAGTGTAGAGTTGTCCAATATGTCCATAGGACTTGTGCGAGCTATTCAGCCCAGGCTCCCTTTGCATCCTATAGTCTCCATTTTAACCCGGCTAATATAACTTTATTGGCGACTTCTGCCTGTCCATTGGCCTGGGGTTGTTCTACGGACGTGAATTGGTGCTTTATTTTTAAGTCGGTCACCAATTTTCTGAAGCATGCGTCTGTGAATTGAGTGCCATTGTCTGTGGTAATGGAGTATGGAACACCAAACCTTGTGACAATGTTTCTATATAGGAATTTTTGACTTCTTTGAGCAGTGGCGTTAGCTAGGGGCTCTGCTTCACTCCACTTTGTGAAATAGTCTACCCCTATGATGAGGAACTTTACCTGTCCTGATCCTTGAGGGAAGGCCCCAAAGAGGTCGAGTCCCCATTTGCAAATGGCTAGGGTGAGGTTACGCTGATGAGTTCCTCTGGTGGGGTGATGTGGAAATTAGCATGTTTCTGACATGGTGGACATGTCTTTACGAATTCTGTTGCTTCCTTTTGTAAAGTCGGCCAATAGAATCCAGCTCGGAGTACTTTTTTAGCGAGAGCTTATGCTTTGAGATGGTTGCCACAGATGCCACTGTGTATTTTTTCTAAAACTTCCTTTGTGTTGGAAGTCGGCACACATTTTAATAGTGGTGTTGAAATCCCTCTCTTCTATAGAGTATTGTTTATGATGGTGTAGTATTGTGCCTCCCGCTTTAACCTCTTCGCCTCCTTCTTATCTGTAGGGAGTGTTTCTATTTTGAGGTAGTTAATTAAGGGATTCATCTATCCTTGATCCAAACCTGTTATGGCTAGGACCTTTTCTTCTTCCGAAATTGACGGGTTCTGCAGTATTTCTTGGATGAGGCTTCTATTGTTGCCCCCTGGTTTGGTGCTGGCTAGTTTTGAGAGTGCATCAGCTCGAACATTCTGTTCCCGAGGTATATGGCAGACCTCATACTCCCTGAGTTGTCCGACCTGTTTCCTGATTTTGTCCAACTACTTTTTCATGGTGGGATCTTTGGCTTGGTAGCTCCCTACTATTTGTGAGGTGACTACTTGTGAGTCGCTGAAGATGATAAGTTTTTGAGCTCCAACCTCCTTAGCCAACTTCAAACCAGCTAGTAATGCCTCATATTTGGCTTGATTGTTTGAAGCAGGGAACTCGAACTTTAAGGAGAGTTCGATTTGGGTTCCCTGATTACTTTCTATTATCACGCCTGCTCCGCTCCCGGTTTTGTTCGAGGAGCCGTCTACGTAGAGATTCCATTCTGTAGGGATTTCCAAGGTGTCAGTAACTCTGCAATAAGTGCCAGTACTGTGATTTGATGGTTATTCGAGCTTCATATTGGATGTCGAATTCGGGCAACTTGACTGCCCAATGTAAGATTCTTCCTGCCAAATCTGTTTTCTGCAAAATGCCTTTTATGGGCTGGTTGGTCCGAACCTTGATGATGTGGGCTTGAAAATATGGGCGAAGTCGTCGAGATGTTAGTATGAGAGCATAGGCAAATTTTTCTATTTTTTGGTAGTTCAGTTCGGACCCTTGTAGTGCTTTGCTGATGAAGTATATAGGTTGTTGTCCACTTTCATCCTCTCTGACGAGTGTTGAGGCTACTGCCCGATTTCCTACTGCGAGGTACAATACAAGTGGTTCTCCTTCCCGTGGCCGAGTTAGAATAGGTGGTTGTCCCAGGAACCTTTTGAAATCCTAGAAAGCCTGCTCACAGTCCGTTGTCCATTCAAACCTCTTTCCCTTCCTTAGGTGGAGATGGAGTTATTGGACCTCTTTGACATAGCTCGGGCTTTTCATGTTGATTATGGCCTAGCACTTGTCCGGTCTTGTTTCTATTCCTCTTTGTGTGAGCATGAATCCCAGAAATTTGTTGGCTTCTACTGCGAAGGTGCATTTTGCTGGATTAAGTCTCATGCCATGCTTACATATGGTTTTGAACACTTGGGCGAGGTCGGATAGTAATGTCTCGTCGCTTTGTGTTTTTACTAACATGTCATCCACATATACCTCCATAAGTTTCCCGATATGGTCTGCGAAGACTTTGTTCATTAGTCTTTGATACGTGGCTCTTGCGTTTTTGAGTCCGAATGGCATGACGACGTAGCAGTAGTTTACTTTTGGGGTTAAGAATGAGGTTTTTTCTTGATCGGGTGGATACATCGGGATTTGATTGTATCTTGAATAAGCGTCCATAAACGAGATGTATTTGTATCCGGAGGAAGCATCCACTAGAGTGTCGATACTTGGGAGTGCATAGGGATCTTTTGGGCAAGCTTTGTTGAGATCAGTATAGTCGGTGCACATCCGCCACTTCCCATTTGATTTCTTTACTAGGACGACGTTGGCTAGCCATAGTGGGTATCTGACTTCTCTTATGAATCTTGCCTCTAGTAGAGCCTGCACCTGTTCTTCCACAACTTGTGATCTTTCTGGTCTGAGCTTTCTACGTCTCTGCTGCATTGGCCGAGATCCTGGATGGACTACTAGTTTGTGGCACATTAGTTTGGGATCTATGCCCGGCATGTCTGTAGCCTTCCATGCGAAGAGGTCGACATTATCTCTTGAGAACTGTATGAGGGACTCTTTTATGTCTCCTTTTAGCATTGTGCCAATATTGGTTGTTTTATCTGGGACATCTCCGATCTGGACTTTTTCTATCTCGCCTTCAGATTGTGGATGAAGCTCTTCCCGTCCTCGAACTCCTCTGAGTTCGATGGTGTGGATTTCTTCTCCTTTGCCTCTGAGGTTCAAACTTTCGCTGTAATAGAGGCGCGCTATTTTCTGGTCTGCTTTTATCGTAGCAATCCCTTGTGTGGTTGGGAACTTGATGAGCGGATAATTTATACGCTTTTTGACAGTGTTTTTAGTATGTTTTTAGTAGGATCTAGTTACTTTTAGGGATGTTTTCATTAGTTTTTATGTTAAATTCACATTTCTGGACTTTACTATGAGTTTGTGTGTTTTTCTATGAATTCAGGTATTTTCTGGCTGAAATTGAGGGACTTGAGCAGAAATCAGATTCAAAGGTTGAAGAAGGATTGCTGATGCTGTTGGATTCTGACCTCCCTGCACTCAAAGTGGATTTTCTGGAGCTACAGAACTCGAAATGGCACGCTTCCAATTGCGTTGGAAAGTAGACATCTAGAGCTTTCTAGCAATGTATAATAGTTCATACTTTGGCCAAGAATGGACGACGTAAACTGGCGTTTAACGCCAGCTTTCTACCCAAATCTGGCGTCCAGCGCCAGAAAAGGAGCAAAAACCAGAGCTGAACGCCCAAACTGGCACAAATACTGGCGTTCAACTCCAAGAAGGACCTCTACACGTGCAACACTCAAGCTCAGCCCAAACACACACCAAGTGGGCCCCGAAAGTGAATTTATACATCAATTACTTACTTCTATAAACCCTAGTAGCTAGTTTATTATAAATAGGACCTTTTACTAGTCTTTTTGAAAATCTTTGATCAGTTGTATGCTATCTTAGATCACGTTTGAGGGCTGGCCATCTCGGTCATGCCTGGACCTTTCACTTATGTAATTTTAACGGTAGAGTTTCTACACTCCATAGATTAAGGTGTGGAGCTCTGCTGTTCCTCAAAGATTAATGCAAAGTACTACTGTTTTCTATTCAATTCATCTTATTTCACTTCTAAGATATCCATTCGAACCTAAGAACGTGATGAAGGCGATGATTATGTGTGACGCTCATCACCATTCTCCCCTATGAACACGTGCCTGACAAACACTTTCGTTCTACATGAAATAAGCTAGAATGAATATCTCTTAGATCTCCTAACCAGAATCTTCGTGGCGTAAGCTAGAATGATGGCGGCATTCAAGAGAATCCGGAAAGTCTAAACCTTGTCTGTGGTATTCCGAGTAGGATTCAATGATTGAATGATTGTGACGAGCTTCAAACTCGCGAGTGCTGGGCGTTAATGACAGACGCAAAAGGAGGGTGAATCCTATTCCAGCATGATCGAGAACCGACAGATGACTAGCCGTGCTGTGACAGAGCATGTGAGCATATTTTTCACTGAGAGGAGGGGATGTAGCCACTGACAACGGTGATGCCCTTGCATAAAGCCAGCCATGGAAAGGAGTAAGACTAATTGGATGAAGATAGCAGGAAAGCAGAGGTTCAGAGGAACGAAGGCATCTCCATTCGCTTGTCTGAAATTCTCACCAATGAATTACATAAGTATTTCTATCCCTATTTTATTATATTAAATTTGAAAACACCATTATCAATTTATATCTGCCTAACTGAGATTTGCAAGGTAACCATAGCTTACTTCATACCAACAATCTCCGTGGGATTCGACCCTTACTCACGTAAGGTATTACTTGGATGACCCAGTGCACTTGCTGGTTAGTTGTATCGAAGTTGTGAACCATGGTATTGGCACCATGTTCTTGGCGCCATTGCCAGGGAAAGAAAGAGCCATGAATTTTATATAATCAAAGTGTAATCACGATTGCGCGTACCAAGTTGCTCACGTTGCCAGGGATTGTTTGAGCCTGGACATCACAATTTCGTGCACCAGAACTTCATGCACAGATGTGGAGTCGAGGCTACTACGCCGAGCTGATTTAGCATTGTCCGACCTATCAGGGCGTTGTAGGCTGTATTTACGTCGACCATGATGTAGTATATCTTAAGCGTCCTTGACCGGTTTCCTTTTCCAAAGGTTGTATGCAGTGAGATGTATCCAAGTGGTTGGATTGGAGTGTCTCCTAGCCCGAATAATCTGTTCGGATATGCTCTGAGTTCTTTTTCCTCTAGGCCGAGTTTGTCAAAGGCGGTTTTGAACAATATGTCAGCCGAGCTTCCCTGGTCCACCAGTGTGCAGTGGAGATTAGCGTTGGCTAATATGATAGTGATGACCATGGGATCATGTCCCGAGATGACGCCAACTGCGTCCTCTTTAGTGAAAGTGATAGTAGGGAGGTCGGGTGCTCCTTCTCCTCCCTCGACATCATACTTCTTTAAGATGTCTTTCGCGAGATGATTTGGAGATTCCTCCTCCCGCAAATCCTCCATGTATCATGTGGACATGTCTTTCTGGGGTATGAGGTGGTCGTTCAGTTCGTCCGACCTCTTCGTCCCTTATTCTTTTTCTTGGCTCATCTGCTAAGTACCGATCTAGTCTCCCTTCTCTTACCAATTTTTCTATGACATTCTTCAAATTGAAGCACTCATTGGTGGAATGTCCATAGATTCGATGGTATTCGTAGTATTCTGTCTGATTTCCTCCTCTTTTCTTACTTTTGAGTGGGCAAGGTGGGGGTATCTTTTCAGTATGGCATACTTCTCGATAGACATCTACAAGAGACACCCGAAAAGGGGTGTAATTATGGTATTTCTTGATCTTTTCTCCATGATGATCTTCTTTTTTCTTGGAATTTTTATTCTTATCTCGGGAGGTATAGGAAAATCTGGATTTTGAGGTCTCTCCTAGTCGAGAGTTTTCCTCCATGTTGATGTATTTCTCTACTCGTTCTTGTACTTCGTTCAGAGATGTGGGATGTTTTTTCGATATGGAGTGACTAAAAGGTCCCTCTCGTAAGCTATTGATGAGACCCATAATGGCTTCTTCTATTGGTAGACTTTGTATATCCAGACATGCTTTGTTGAATCTTTCCATGTAGCTGCGAAGACTTTCCTGATCTCCTTGCTTAATTCCTAATAGACTCAGGGCGTGTTTAGTTTTATCCTTCTGGATGGAGAATCTGGCTACAATCTTCTTTGCTAAGTCGTCAAAGCTTGAGATGGACCTAGGGGCAGATTGTCGAACCATTTAATTGCTATCTTCGTCAAGGTAGTCGGGAAGACTTTGCATCGAACTGCATCTGAGGCATCGGTGAGATACATTCTACTTCTGAAATTACTAAGATGATGGCTGGGATCTGATGTGCCATCGTACGGAGTCATGTCAGGGGATTTGAAATCTTTTGGGATTTTGGCCTTCATGATCTCTTTGATGAATGGGTCTTGGTCCTTGCGGGGGCTGTCTTCGTGGCCGGATCGAGTAGTTTTACCTTTGAGATCGATTTCAAGCTTTAGAAGCTTGTCTTCTAATTCTCGGCGTTGCCTAGCTTTCCTTCGTAGGTCTCTCTCCGCTTCTCGTTGATATTCGACTTCTTTTTCGAGTTGTTTTAGGCGATCTTGAAGTGCCTCCATGACTCGTGTGCATGGCGAATTCTTATCTTTGTTAGGCTGAGAAGTATCGTCTAGTGTGACATCCGCATTTTTATGCGGCGTTCTGTTCTCCAAATCAGAATTGTGGTCGTTGTCAAGGTTGTCCGCCATGATGATGGAATGACTTCCAGGTTTTCCGATAACGGCGCCAATGTTTCGAGGGTTACCTGAAACTATAGGTCGATCTCGGATGAGATCTTCTGTGCTGGTCGGAGATGACGTGTCCAGCTTGTGGGCGATGGCCGGAGCTGTCGTGTCCAACTTGTTGAACTGGCGATGCTGCTGATCCTTTGTCACCGGAGGGTGGTGGTACCTGCAAGGGACTCTGATGCTTAAGTTAGCAAGGGTATTAAGCAGGTTTTCTGTAGAATCAGAGTATGAGTTATACCTGGGTGCTCTAGTGTATTTATAATGTTTGTAGAGTGATCTTTCTGGAGATAAGATAGTTATCTTATCTTATCTTTGAGTGAAGTCATCTTTTCTTCAAAGGAACTACCCTTATCTCTCTAGGCTTGGGCTGCCTTTGGATTTCGGTCGTGTTCCTCTGTTTGGGCCCTTTTTAGGCTTTCTTGGTGATATGGCTGAGCTCTTTGAGAAGAGGTCGGATGGTCCTGACCTGAAGAGGTCGATCGACTTGTCTCCAATCAGCCCGGGTCGTACAGCTCGACCCAGGGTATGAACAATTGAGCCTCCAACTGTCCAGAGAAGCAGAGACAGGGTGCTGGGAGAGCAAAACAGCTTGGTCGGGTGTTCACTACCTCCACTGTGGGTGCTGAGGGATCTGAGACACTCATTCGAGGTAACTGTGAAATGGCTGGTCAGATTTTAAATGCTTTGTTTGATTCTGGAGCATCTCATTCATTCATATTTCTGGAAAGGTGGAAGCAGTGATGGAGTGGAATCAACCGACCTCAGATACGGAGATAAGAAGTTTTCTGGGTTTAGCTGTATACTATACGAGGTTCATTAAAGGCTTCTCACAAATGGCATTACCGTTGACCAAGTTGACCCACAAGGACGCGCCATTTGTTTGCACTTCTGAGTGCGAGGAAAGATTTCAAGTGTTGAAGCAAAAGTTGACTACCGCGCCTGTGTTGGTGTTGCCCGAGCCGAATGAACCATTCGAGGTGTATTGTGATGCCTCACTAAAGGGTCTAGGGTGCGTGCTGATGCAACACCAGAATGTGGTGGCGTATGCCTCACGGCAGTTGAGACCTCACGAAGTTAACTACCCAACGCACGACCTGGAACTCGCTGCGGTTGTGTTTGCATTAAAGGTGTGGAGACATTACCTCTATAGAGTCAAGTTCTGAGTTTTCTCTGATCATAAGAGCTTGTAATACCTCTTTGATCAGAAAGAGCTCAATATGCGGCAGAGGAGGTGGATGGAGTTACTAAAGGACTATGACTTTGAGTTAAATTACCATCCAGGAAAAGCGAACGTTGTGGCAGATGTGTTAAGTTGAAAATCGCTCTATGCTTATTGGATGATGCTTCGGGAGGAGGAATTGCTTAAAGCATTCGAGAATCTGAAGGTTGGAGTTCAAAAAGTGTCGGGAACTCTGTGTCTGAGTCGGTTACAAATCACAAGTGATTTTAAGTCCGAACTCTTAAAGGCTCATCAGAATGATGATATGTTACCGAAGGTATTACCTGCTATTGAGCAAGGGAAGCAATGGAGAGTGTCATGGGATCCAGATGGACTGGGGATATTCAAGGGTAGGATCATTGTGTCGGATGTTGGGACCTTGCGTTAAGATATTCTAAAGGAAGCGCACAAAAGTGGATTTTCTATCCACCCTCGGAGTACCAAGACGTACCATGATTTAAAGGCTATGTTCTGGTGGCCTGGTAGGAAGAATGATGTGGTGGAGTATCTCTCGAAGTGCTTAACTTGTTAAAAGGTGAAGATCGAACACCAGAGACCTTCCGGGACGTTGCAACCCTTGGAGATTCTGAATGGAAGTGGGAGAGCATTGCAATGGATTTTGTGTCGGGGTTGTCGAGAACTAGAACCGGTTTCGATGCTGTTTGGGTGATTGTGGACCGGCTGACAAAGTCGACTCACTTTTTACCCATTCGGATGAACTATACTCTTAAGGAGTTGGCGCGTTTGTACATAAAGGAGATTGTGAGACTTCATGATGTGCCTACGACTATAGTTTCTGACAGGGATCCGCGTTTCACTTCGAGGTTCTGGGGTGCATTTCAGAAAGCTTTTGGAACTCGTCTGAGCTTAAGTACTGCTTACCATCCCCAAACAGATGGTCAATCTGAGAGGACAATCCAAACCCTAGAGGACAAGTTGAGAGCTTGTGTTTTGGACCAGCCGGCGAGCTGGGATCGGTACATGCCGCTAATGGAGTTTGCGTACAATAATAGCTACCATGCGAGCATCGGGATGGCTCCGTATGAGGCTCTGTATGGGAGGAAGTGCCAATCTCCACTATGCTGGTATGAAGCTGGGGAGAAGAGTCTTTTAGCGCCTGAGATGATAGCTGAAACCACGGAACAAGTTAAGAAAATCAGAGACAGGATGCTCACTGCCCGGAGCCGTCAGAAGAGTTACTCCGATAAGAGGCGGAAGCCCTTAAAGTTTGAGGAAGGAGACCATGTTTTCCTTAAAGTTACTCTGACAACAGGAGTAGGTAGAGTGATTAAGACAAAGAAGCTGAACCTTCGATACATCGGTCCATTACAAATTCTGGAGAGGGTTGGGCCGGTGGCGTAATGATAAACCATTATTTTATGGTTTATCTTGTGCTCAATTGAGTGGTTTTTATCTACTCTTTACCCACTTATTCATACTATTTGCAAGGTTTTATATTTCCTTCCTGATTATGTGCTATGATTGAAAACATGCTTCTTTGGACTTATAATTGCTTATTATTAATCCTCTCTTTTTACCATTAGATGCCTTGATATGTGTGTTAAGTGTTTTCAGATATTATAAGGCAGGAATGGCTTGGAGGATGGGAAGAAAGCATGCAAAAGTGGAAGGAATGCAAGAAGTTGGAGAAATTGCTAAGCTGTCCAGCCTGACCTCTCTACACTCAAACGGCTATAACTTTAGCTACAGAGGTCCAAACGACGCGGTTCCAGTTGCGTTGGAACGCTAACGTCCGGGGCTTTTATTTGATATCTAATATGTTATAGTTCCCCTGACGCTAGGTGACACAATCGCGTAATCCATGCGGCCGCGTCGCAGTGACGGAAATCAGCGCAGTTGAATTCGAAACCAGCGAATTCTGGGCTGTTTCTGACCCAGTTCTCGACCCAGAAAACACAGATTAGAGGCTATAAAGTGGAGGAATGCATCCATTCATAAGGAGGCTCTCATTTTTACAATTTTAGGAGTAGATGTAGTTTTTAGAGAGAGAGGTTCTCTCCTCTCTCTTAGGATTAGGATTTAGGATTTCTCTTAGTTTTAGGAGTAGCTCTCAATCCCAGGTTCTTTATTTTTATTATTTTCCCAATTTTATTTATGAATTCTTCTATGTTACAGATTACTCTTTGAATTAATGTTATTTGAGGTATTTCAGACTTATGATTGCTCTCTTTAATTTATTAATGCTCTGTGTTTATCCAAATTATTTTCATTCAAGTAGACTTTCTTCCCTTTTGGCTTTGGTTAGGTAATGGTAACACTTGAGTTATCAAACTCAGGAGTGGTTGAAATTGGCTGATTTTGCTTTAGCTAGGATTGTTCTAACACTAGTCTCTCCACAGGAGTTGACTAGGACTTGAGAATCAAGCTAATTAGTCCACTTGACTTAACTAAGTGGGATTAAAATCCAATTCTCCTCACATCTGATAAGGATAACAAGGACAGGATTTCCGGTTCTCATACCTTACCAAGAGTTTATTTTACAGTTATTTATTTATTTTTATTGCTCGAAAATATACATGTGCGCATTGCCCAAACTTCCAAAATCCCCAATTTACAATCTTCATAACCAATAATAAGAATATACTTCACTGCAATTCCTTGAGAAGACGACCCGAGGTTTGAATACTCGGTTATCAATTTTAAAGGGGTTTGTTACTTGTGACAACCAAAACGTTTGTACGAAGGGATTTTTGTCGGTTTAGAGACTATATCTACAACGCGACTGTTTTTATGACATTCTTTACTGGCAAATATCCTAACGTCAAAATGGCGCCGTTGCCGGGGAATTGCAAACGTGTGCCTTATTATTGGTTATTGTAAATATTTTATTTTTGCTTGTTTATTTGTTTTTATTTTTGTTTTTATTTTTGCTTTTCCATAAATTAAGAGGTTATTTGTTTTTATTTAGTTATTAAAAATTTTTTTTTCAAAAATTTGTTCTTAGTGTTCATCTTGATCTTCAAGTTGTTCTTCACGTTCATCTTGACCTTTAAGCTGTTCTTAGTTGTTTTCTTCGTTTTGATCTAAAAATTTAAAATTTGGTGTCATTTTATTGTTTTTTTCTTTCTTTATTAAATTCAAAAATATTTTTAATTAATTTTTTCGAAAAAAATAAATAAATAAATATTTTCAGATTTTTATTTTTTTAAAATTTTTATCTTATCTTATCTTATTTCGAAAATCAAATTTCAAAATTCAAATTTAAAAATTTTCAAAATTCAAATTTAAAAATTTTCAAATTTCAAATTTCAAAAATTCAAAATTCAAAAATTTAAAATTCCAAATTTCAAAATTTAATTTTCAAATTCAAAAATCTAAATAACCTTTTAATTTAAATTTATTTTTATTTTTGTTCTTAATTTTTTAGCTACTATGAATTCTCACCCCTCTCGCTTCAAGTTTGATTCCAATTATGTTGTTAGGAATGGAAACTATAATGAGAACAGGCATCAAGGTTGGAAGAATCAAAGATGGGAGGAGCCACAAGGATTTAATCAACCCTCATGGCAACAACCACCTCCAATGGACTATCAACAACCATTCTGTGATGCATATCAAGGCAATGGCTATGGTGAGCACTCTTTTGATTATCAACAACCACCACCATATGCCTATGAACCCTCTCCTCAACATAACTTTGGGCCACCAAACTCACAAACCCCTTTTCGCCATTCACCTCCATATGACCCTAACCCTCAACCACCATACCAACCACCTTATGAGCCATATGAACCATATATAGAACCACCCCAATTCCAACCCAATTACTCACAAGAACCACCACTTCAATATTCACCATCTCCATATCCATCAATCCAAGAGCACTATGATCCTATTTATGAAAGCCGAGTGCATCAAGAGGCAAAGGATCGTTTCAAGAAAACAGTGGATCGATGTCAGGCAACCATTCATCAATGGGCACAAGTAATAATGAGTCAATTAGCTTCCCGACGTTCGGACACTCAAGGAACCCCCATGGCTTCATGTGGACAATCTAATGAAGAACGTATCATGAAGGAGATACTAGAAACTCCAGTGAACAGTACGGAGCATGACTTTGTACTGGAACAAGTAGAGGAAGCCGGAATTATTGAAGTAGAAGAAGTGGTTGAAGACTTAGGAGATGCAGAACCTCCATGGGAAAGTCCAGTCATAGAGCCTCCTTCCAAGATGGTTGTAATTGATGCTGAGGAGGGTGTACAACCTCCAAAGCATATCATAGTTGAAGACTTGGAAGAGGTTGTTCAAGAGATGGAGATTCAAGAAGAAGAAGCACAACCTCCCATGCCCTTGGAGAGCAATGAAGAGAAGATTGAATTGGAAGAAAGCTACCAAGAGGAAGAGGTTGAAATTGAAGAAGCTTGCAAAGAGGTGGTAATTATCAGAGAAGAGCACAAGGGAGTGGAACTTGCAATTTCATTAAAAATGCCTCCCCCTAAGTTGCCATCATCCTTCACAACATTCAAGTGGGTAAAATTCATATCCCTTAGCTTTCTAATCCCACTTGAATATGGGCTACTGGAGACAGATGGTCAACTTAGAGCTCTTTGTGGCATTAAGAGTAAGAGGAAGGTGGCCAATGGTAAGAATTGTCCTGCAAGGTTCATCATGGTTGGAAGCTTTAAGTTTAAACGCAAAGGTTGGTATAAAGCTCAACTGAATAGGTCTAAGAAGTTGTTTGGCCGCTTTAGTGAGAATTTAGATTGCTTGCTACCCGGATGGAATCATGATAATCAACACAAAGACGGGTGTAAAAGCCAGGTTTGGGATCCTGGAATCTTTTTTGACATCCAACACCCCGGGAGCCTAAGAATCTTTTTGAAGCTGCTCAAGGGTTTTACATGCCTACTTTGGGACCCCGGAGGTTACTGGAATCATAAACACTGGTGGAGATTCCTGGATGAGTTCAAGCATAAGCCACCATAACAGGAAGCTCATCAAATGTCCAACTTATGGACTTTAACTAAAAGTGCTAGGTGGGAGACAACCCACCATGGTATGATTGTTCCTTTTTCATTTTTATTTAGTTTTATTTGTTTTCTAGTTTTATTTTATTTTATTTTATTATATTGAACCTGGAGTTTTGCATAACATTCATCTTAACACTGCATTCTTCATTTTTCAGATAAAAAAAAAAGCACGCACGCGACGCGGCAGCGTCGCTAACGCGTCCGCGTCACCAGTGCGTTAGGAGGAAAAGAAATTGAACAGAGAGTTATGCAGGAGCAGGGCTGGAGGCGTGCCAATGGCACAAATCACCCCACGCGACCGCTTCACCTGGGAATAATGGCCTCCCACGCGACCGCGTCACCCACGCGGTCGCGTGACCAGGATTTCGACGTCAAAAGAGTGCATGGCCAAAAGTTGAGCTGGAATTGGGCTGGATCCGTGCTAGCAGCATAAGCCCGGCCACGTGAACGCATCACCCACGCGTCCGCGTCATATTGGAAATAAGGCCACCCGCGCGATCGCGTTACCCTGGATTTTGGCAATACTGAGTTTTGAACAGAGAGTTGTGCGACCGCGAGACTACACTCGCGCCACTAGCACAAATCGAGTCACGCGATCGCGTGCCCCACGCGTCCGCGTCACCGAACCATATCACGCACCACGCGACCGCGTCACCCACGCGACCGCGTCGCCAGCGTCGCACAACCTATCCAGATTAGTGCCAATTTTCTTATCTTTTCTCTTCTAATCCTAATTTCTTCCTTCTCTCTCGTTTCTCACTTTCTTTTTCTACTTCTCATTCTTTTTCACTTTCATTTTATTTTATTTTATTTATTTGCATACTTTCATTCATTGCATATTTTATTTTTCTAAATTTATTATTGGTGTTCAAATGTTCTTATTCAACTGTTACATCTTTTCTGGTATTTTCTTGGTGCTTCATGACTTGTTTTATTCTGATTGGGTAATATTATTTAAATCAATGCTAATTTTTATATTACTGATATTCCTTTTGCATTGACATGAATTTACATTGTCTTTCATTACCCACCCTTTTTCCCATGGTTGCAAATTTTGCACCACTGGTATGCCATGGCTTCTATTGTTTTCTCCCTTACATGTTGAAGCTTCCATGTAAATGAGACCCTTATCATTTGGCATTAACCCATACTTCTTTTATTTTCTTATCTCTATTTCTGGGTTACTCTTCTTCCCTTTTTTTTCTTTCAGGATGGCCACCCGGAAGGGAAGCGGAAGACATTTTACATGGGAAGACAGACAAGTCCATCTGTACAATCCTTAGAGAAAAGCAACAGTTGAAACAACCCATCCACCTGCAAATCTCAGCATGCACCGAGGACGGTGCAATCTTTAAGTGTGGGGAGGTCGATACCGATCTCCGTGGGTTAGTACTTTCTTTTCAACACCAATAATCTTATTTTCTTTATTTGTTCATTGTTGCATCTGCATATTTGATTGCATATTTATTTGATTTTGTGCATTTAGTTACTACTTGGTTAAAATAATAAATCTCTTTTTAAGATCCTATTTTTGAAAAAAAAAAATTTTTTTCACTAATTTAAATAAAAAAATTTTTTAAAAAAATTTTATGTGTTAAATTTGTTTGAAGTTGTATTTGGAACATGGTTTTTGAGTCAAAGAACACACAACCTGTGAGACTTTGAGCTTATTTACATGGTTACATTATTTAACCATAAATATTTTATTCCTGTGTGTTTCCTTCTCTATGATTGTAATCTATATTTTGTTCCAACCTATATGTCCATTATTTAGTGTATTTACATGTTTGCATATGATTGAGGCCATTATTTGATTTTAGCTCACTTATTCCAAATAAGCCTACCCTTTAAATCACCCTTGTCAGCCACTTTGAGCCTTTTAATCCCCATTTATTCTATATTTTACCACATAACTAGCCTTAAGCGGAAAACAAATTAATTATCCCAATTGAATCTTTGGTTAGCTTAAGATAGTGTGTTAATTAAGTGTAGAAAAACTGTGAGAACATGGGTTAACAAGGGAATGTATCATGTTTCTAATTTATTTGAATATTGCAAATTTGGAAACCTACTCATGAAAAACCAAAATAGAAAAATAATAGAAAATCCATGTGCATTGATAAGTTATGTTTATTTCTCTACAAAAAAAAAAGAGAAAAAAAATATATATATAAGTAAATAAGGGGACAAAATTACCCCAATATTAAGTTGAATAAAAGATCAATGCACATGTGATAAAAAATTAAAGAAAAATTTGGTACATGAGTATGGGAATTATACAAAAGTGAGAATTATGGGTAGCTAGGCATGAATTTAAAAGTATATAGAGTATATGTATATTAGGTGAGAGCTTAGGTTAATTGAAGATTCATATTATAGCTCACTTGGCCATACATATATCCTTACCTTGACCCTAACCCCATTACAACCCTTAAAAGACCTCTTGATTTGTGTATTTGTGCATTAAATTTATGTTGATTGTTAGATGAAGAGAAAGCCTTAGAAAGCAAGGTTAGTAGAGAATTGAGAGAATCGAACCTTAAACACTTGAGTGATTAGAGTGTATACACTACCAGTGAGGGTTCGATGCTCAATTCCTTGTTCCCTACTTTCATGAGCTATTTTCTTCTTGCAAGTCTGTTTGTACTTCATTTTCATGATTTGAATTAGTGAAATCCAGTTCATATTTGTTCTTAAAAAGATTTGTTTATCTTTAACTAAGTAGGTAGAAACATTCTGCATGTAGTTGCATTCATATAGGTAGATTGCATTTCATACATCTCTATCATTCCTCTTCATCTTTATAGTTTCTCTTGAGCTTAGCATGAGGACATGCTAATGTTTAAGTGTAGGAAGGTTGATAAACCACTATTTTATGATTTATCTTGTGCTCAATTGAGTGGTTTTTATCTACTCTTTACCCACTTATTCATACTATTTGCATGGTTTTATATTTCCTTCATGATTATGTGCTATGATTGAAAACATGCTTCTTTGGACTTATAACATGCCCCGTTTCCCTTTGGCTCTTTATTTTGATTTTTGAAAACCCAGAAACGGTTTCTCTCCTTCACTCTTTTCGTAACTTCTCCACAATTTCTTCCTTTGTTCTCTCGCTCTCTGCCTTTCGCCCATATTTCTGCTTTTCTTGCGTTGCGGCATCGCTCGTCGGTTTTCTGGGCAGCTTCCATTTCTGCACCTCCATTTTTCTCCTCGAAGCTTCTTTCGCCTCCAGGTTAGTCCCGTTTCGTGCTTTGCTTTTGTCTTTGTGATGAGGTTTTAATTTTGATCCTCCTTTAGAGAAAAGTTTGGATCTTTCTGTTTTCATTGTGTCCTGTTGTTGTTGAAATGTGTGTTTCTGGGAGTTTTCTTTATCTTCTGCATGATCCTTTTTTGTTTTTGCTTTAATGCTTTGCATGTTCTTTGTTGTTTCTGTTCTGATACCATTTATCCAGAAGAATCCGTATCTGTTTCTTGCTTTATTTGACGGTTGCTTTGCCTGATTCCAAAAAAATTTGCATTTTTGATGGTTTCTTCTTGGTGTACTTGATGTTTGGGGATGGTTTCTGTAAGGCAATGTTTTTGAAGACTTTTGTGTTTTATTCTGATGGAATTTGCTTGCTGTTTGAAGCCTTCTTTTCTCACAATAACATTGTAGAGATGTCTTCCAGAATTCCCGAGGGGATGTCCGATTGGCTGGACTCCCTTGTCTTGTTGTGTGTTTCTGTTGTGGATGCTGAATTTTGCGCAGAGCTGAGGAAGCGCCATAGGATTTGTGATAACAGTGCTCGTGAGGGGGATTATGAGCTTGTTGCCCCTGATTCTGATGAGAGAGTTTGTTTTCCGACTTCCATCGAGGGGGAGCGTCCCTTCTTCTATGCTTATGAATACTTTCTTAGCCAATTAAACGTTACTTTTCCTTTTACTGCTTTTGAAACCGAACTGTTGTGGTCATGTAACATTGCTCCGTCCCAGCTTCACCCGAATTCCTGGGGTTTTATCAAAATATTTCAACTGCTTTGCCAAGAGTTAGGCATAACACCTTTTGAAACTCTTTTCCTTTATCTTTTCGTCTCGGTCAAGCCCGGAGGTTCCTCCAAAAAGAAAGCTTCCTGGGTCTCTTTCAGATCGGCCCAGGGGCATAAAGTTTTTGCCATGTATGATGAGTCGTTTAAAGATTTTAAGAACTATTTCTTTCGAGTTTGTGCTGTTGAGGGGGTCCGCCCCTTTTTTTTTATGAAAATGATGAGCCTGCTTTTCCTCTAGAGTGGCAAAAGAATGTGAGAGTGCCACGTTATACATGGGAGATGCTTAATGAGGTTGAGCGGGCTTTTGTAGTTGTTCTTGAAGATTTGTGGGGTAAACCTCCCCATCTGGATACGAAGAGATTCTTGAGTGACCTATCTTTGGTTCGAACTGCTTTGGGTACTGTCTGACTTGTTTTTATACTTGCTTTTGAGCTTTTCTTCTCCGATGTTATAACTTGTCTTTTGTGGTTGATTCTGTATTTTCAGAGATATCGAAAAATAATGATTCCATGAAGGCCTACAAGAAGGAAAAAAAGGAAACTGCTGCTCGAAACATCTTGGCCAAGACGGTTGGGGAGGGATCTTCGCAAGTTTCAATGAAGCCGCTTGTGCCGAGTTCTCCCGGTCTGAGGAAGGTGATCCCCACTCCTCAGGTTCGTCCGGTGGAGCCTCCCCAGTCTTCTGCTGCAGCTTCTGGTGCTCCTCCTAGTAAAAAGCAAAAAATGATTAAGCCTTTCGACCTTGATGCTCCTAAACTTTGATGCAGTCGAATTTGTAGATCAACAAATCGGCCCTTATGGTGTCCTTCCTATGGATGACGTGTCGCTTCTTCATCATTTTGATTATATAACTCGGAGTAGTGTCAAGATGGCACACATGGGAGCGGCCCTATATCGAACTACTCAAAGTCTTCCTCTCCATGCCACTAAAGCTTTTATGGAGGAGGCTAAACAAGAGTTTGATTGGATGAAAGGCTTGAAGGAGGAGCTTGAAGTGAAGGTGGCCAAGTTGGAAAAAGATTTGGAGAATAAGAAGGCGAGTTCCATCTCTCTGGCGGCTTCTGTGAGGCTGGCCGAGGACACGGCTATGAGGCATAAGGATAGTTATGTGACATCTTACCGGGAGGTGTTGCGCCTGGAGGAGGAGTTGGAGAGTGCCCGAACTGACTACTCCGAGCTCCAAGGTCATCTCGTTGGTAGTGTAACTGCTGCCTATGAGAACCTGAAGGAACAAGTTCGGGTTATTGCTCCCGAGGCCGACCTAACCCTCTTTAGCCTAGACAACGTTGTCAGGGATGGCAAGATTGTCCCTGATGATGAGGATGATGATGATGTTGAACCTCCCCCTGTGTCCTCTGCCAAGGTGTCAACTCCTACTGTTCCTGCCGAGGTCGGCCCTCCCGCATCTGATCCTGACTGCCAGATCTTAAACCGGGATGACGGTACCGTGGATGCTATTCCTCTCCAGACTCGTCATCCGTCTCCTCAGACTGATGCTGCTAGAAAGTCTTCTAACCCTTAGCCCTTTTATTATGGATATTTACGTAGTTGGCCCGGCTTGTGGGCTTTTTAAATTCTTTATGTTTTGTTAACTGCTGGTACTTTCTCGTTGCTTGCCTAACAACTTTTTGTTTTGACCAACAAAAGTAACTTTCCAGCTTTTGAGGTAGATTTTGGTGGCCTCTGAAGCTTCATAACTTTGTAGATTATATCATGCTTTTGCACTTAACTTGGTATCTTTTTTGTTTTCTGAGAATGTTGGAACCCTGCTGCTCGTCCTCTTCGGATTTGCTTTATTATTTGTAACTTTTTAGTAGTAAGAGTCCGACTTCGTCATGTCGGTCTCCTTTAAGTTATTTTTGTAGTCCTCTTTTTTGGACCTTCGTCGGGTCTCTTTTAGGGATTACTTTTATAACTTCTTAGTAGTAGGAGTCCGATTTCGTTATGTCGGTCTCTTCTGAGTTATTTTTGTAAATAACTTTTTAGTAGTAGGAGTCTGACTTCGTTATATTGGTCTCCTTTAAGTTATTTTTGCAAATAACTTTTTAGCAGTAGGAGTCCGACTTCGTTATATCGGTCTCCTTTAAGTTATTTTTGCAAATAACTTTTTAGTAGTAGGAGTCCGACTTCGTTATATCGGTCTCCTTTAAGTTATTTTTGTAGTCCTTTTTTTTGGACCTGTGTTAGGTCTCTTTCAGGGACTACTTGTATAACTTTTTAGTAGTAGGAGTCCGACTTCGTTATATCGGTCTCCTTTAAGTTATTTTTGTAGTCCTCTTTTTTGGACCTGTGTCAAGACTCTTTCAGGGACTACTTGTATAACTTTTTAGTTTTGGGATGACTTTGTTATGTCGGGCCCTTCTAAGTTAAAATAATCCTCTTTAATAGGGTTGGCCAGACCTCTTTCCAGGGTTTACTTATAACTTGGGTTGACTTAGTCCGACTTCTTAATGTTGGCTAGTCTTTAAGTTATTATTTTAGCAATCCGTAAGACCTCGTCAGGTTCTTTTTTAGATCACTTTCGATAACTTCTTACATTATTCTGTGTTCATCTTTGCTGATTTGTAGAAAGTGGTTGTCATCTCTAGATCGTCCTTTGGGTGAATCGCATTTTCACCTTTATCAGACGGTTATCTTTATCGTGATTGTGCAGTGAAATTATTTTTTTCACTTTCTGCCGATCTGTTACTTTATAATCGGACGATGAATACTTCAGATTAATGTGTCTTGAAATCTTGTAGAATATCTAAAATATATATTTATTCAAAGGAAAGTGCAAATATGTACATGTGGGAATTTTTCATCCCTTTATGTCGAATAGTGTTTGAATCTCAACTTGGTGCCTCATTAAAAAACCTTTTCAGGAAAAAGAGTGCATCCAATGGTGAGATCTTTTACTTTTCTAGCTGTAGTACCTTCTTAGGTTGCAGGCGTGCCATGATCTGGGGAGCTCTCGTCCATCGAGTTCGGACAGTCTGTAGTAGCCCTTTCCGAGTACTTTTACAACTCGGTAGGGTCCTTTCCAGTTTGCTGCCAACTTTCCTTCTCCTGGTCGAGTTGTTCCAATATCATTTCGGATTAGGATGAGGTCGTTCTCCGTAAAACTTCTTGGCTCTACCTTTTGATTATATCTGGAAGCCATTCGACGTTTTAGTGCTTCTTCCCTGATCCGAGCTCTTTCCTGAATTTCAGGTAGTAGGTCGAGTTCTTCCTTCTGAAGTTGAAAGTTGGCCTTTTCATTGTAGTGGACTACTCTGGGTGACCCTTCCTTGATCTCTACTGGGATCATTGCCTCCACTCCGTATGCTAGTCAAAAGGGTGATTCATTTGTCATGGAGTGTGGCGTCGTTCGATATGCCCATAGGACTTGCGGAAGTTCTTCGGCCCAAGCTCCCTTTGCATCTTGTAGTCTCCATTTTAGCCCTGCCAATATGACTTTGTTGGCAGCTTCGGCCTGTCCATTGGCTTGAGGGTGTTCGACGGAGGTGAACTGGTGCTTTATATTCAAGTCGGCTACTAGTCTCCTGAAGCCTGCGTCTGTGAATTGAGTGCCATTGTCTGTGGTTATGGAGTATGGAACCCCGAACCTCGTGACAATGTTCCTGTATAGGAATTTCTGATTTCTTTGAGCGGTGGTGCTGGCTAGGGGCTCTGCCTCAATCCATTTTGTAAAATAGTCTACTCCGACTATGAGGAATTTTACTTGTCCTGATTCCTGGGAAAAGGGTCCGAGAAGATCAAGTCCCCATTTTGCAAATGGCCAGGGCGAGGTTACACTGATGAGCTCTTCTGGCGGGGCAATGTGGAAGTTGGCATGTTTTTGACATGGTGGACATGTCTTTACAAATTCTATAGCTTCCTTTTGTAGGGTTGGTTGGTTGGCACTTCTTCTAACACTTCCTTTGTGTTGTTGGTTGGCACGCATTTAAGTAGTGGTATTGAGATCCCTCTTCTGTACAGGATGTTGTTTATAATAGTGTAGTACTGTGCCTCCCTTTTTAATCTTTTCGCCTCTTTTTCCTCCGTGGGGAGCGTCTCTGCTTTGAGGTAGTTAATTATGGGGGTCATCCATCCTTGGTCCTGACTTGTGATGGCTAGGATTTTTTTTGCTTCCAATATTGACGGGTTCTGTAGCATTTCCTGGATGAGGCTTCTATTGTTGCCCCCTGGTTTGGTGCTGGCTAGTTTTGAGAGTGCGTCAGCTCGGGCATTTTGCTCGCGGGGTATGTGGTAGATTTTATATTCCCCGAGTTGTCTGAGTTGTTCCTTGGTTTTATCCAAATACTTTTTCATGGTGGAATCTTTGGCTTGATAGCTCCCTGTTATCTGTGAGGTGACTACTTGTGAATCGCTATAAATATTGAGTTTTTTAGCTCCAACCTCTGTAGCCAGCTTCAAACCGGCTAATAACGCTTCGTATTCCGCCTGGTTGTTTGAGGCCGGGAATCCTAACTTGAGGGAGACCTCAACTTAGGTTCCTTGGTTGCTTTCTATTATCACGCCTGTGCCGCTTCCAGTCTTATTTGAAGAACCGTCCACGTAGAGATTCCATTCTGTGGGGGTCTCCAAGGCATCTGTGAATTCTGCGATAAAATCGGCTAGGTACTGTGATTTAATAGCCGTCGAATTCTGATAACTCAACTGCCCATTGTAAAATTCTGCCTGCTAAATCTGTTTTCTGCAATATTCCTTTTATGGACTGGTTGGTTCGAACCTTAATGTTGTGGGCCTGGAAGTATGGACGAAGTCGTCGAGATGTTAGAATGAGAGTATAGGCAAACTTTTCTATTTTCTGGTAGTTCAGCTCGGATCCTTGTAGTGCTTTGCTAATGAAGTAGACGGGTTGTTGCCCACTTTTGTCTTCTCTGACTAGTGCTGAGACTATTGCCCAGCTTCCTACTGCGAGATATAGTACGAGTGGTTCTCCTTCTCGTGGTCGAGATAAGATAGGCGGTCGTCCTAAGAACTCCTTGAAGTCTTGGAAGGCTTGTTCGCATTCTGTCATCCATTCAAACTGTTTTCCCTTCCTTAAAGTAGCATAGAAGGGGAGAGATCATATCGCTGCCCCTGCTAAGAATCTGGATAGGGCGGCCAATCTCCCGTTGAGTTGCTGCACTTCTTTGACATAGGTCGGGCTCTTCATGTTGAGTATGGCTTGGCATTTATCGGGTTTGCTTCAATTTCTCTTTGTGTGAGCATGAAACCTAGGAATTTGCCTGCTTCTACCGTAAAGCTGCATTTTGCCGGATTAAGTCGCATGTCGTGCTTCCTTATGGTGTCGAACACTTGAGCCAGGTCGGACAATAATGTATCTTCGCTTTGTGTCTGTATCAACATGTCATCCACATAGACTTCCATGATCTTTCCAATGTGGTCTGAGAAGACTTTATTCATCAGCCTTTGATAAGTAGCTCCTGCGTTCTTGAGACCGAAGGGCATTACGATGTAGCAGTAATTTGCTTTTGGCGTTAAAAACGAGGTCTTTTCTTGATCTGGTGGATACATGGGGATTTGGTTGTATCCCGAGTATGCATCCATAAACGAGAGGTATCTATATCCGGAGGAAGCATCTACCAGAGCGTCGATACTTGGGAGTGGGTAAGGATCTTTTGGGCAGGCTTTGTTGAGATCGGTGTAATCGGTACACATTCGCCACTTCCCATTTGATTTTTTCACCAAGACGATGTTGGCTAGCTATAATGGATACTTGACTTCTCTTATGAATCATGCCTCCAGTAGTGCCTGTACTTGCTCTTCCACCGCTTTGGATCGCTCTGGCCCAAGTTTTCTTCGTTTCTGTTGCACCGGCCGAGATCCCGGATAGACCGCCAACTTGTGGCACATTAGCTTGGGGTCTATACCTGGCATATCTGCAGCTTTCGATGCGAAGAGATCGACATTATCGCGTAAGAATTGTATCAGTAATTCTTTTGAGTCTCCTCTTAGGATCGTTCCGATATTAGTTGTTTGTTCGAGGTATCTCTGATTTGAACCTTCTCTATCTCGCCTTCCGGCTGCGGACGGAGTTCCTCGTTGCTGAATTTCGCCAAGCTCAATTGTATGAAACTCTTCTCCTCTGTCTCTGAGGTTTAGACTTTCGTTATAACAGTGGCGTGCCATCTTTTGATCTGCTTTTACCATGGCTATGCCTTCTGTAGTTGGGAATTTCATGCATAGGTGTGGAGTTGAGACTATTGCGCCGAGTTGATTAAGTGTTGTCCGACCTATTAGGGCATTGTAGGCTGAACTTACGTCGACCACAATGTAGTCTATTTTGAGGGTCCTGGATTGGTTCCCTTTTTCGAAGGTTGTATGTAGTGATACGTATCCCAGTGGTTGTACCGGGGTATCTCCTAGTCCGAACAGACTATTCGGGTATGCTCTAAGCTCCTTTTCATCTAAGTCGAGTTTGTCGAAGGCTGTTTTGAATAAGATGTCGGCAGAACTCCCTTGGTCTACTAATGTGCGGTGTAGGTTGGCGTTTGCCAGTATGATAGTGATGACCATGGGGTCGTCGTATCCTGAGATGATGCCGGATGTGTCCTCTTTAGTGAATGTTATCGCAGGGATGTTGGGTGCTTCCTCCTTTCCCTCGACATGATATACTTCTTTGAGATATCTTTTTCGGGATGATTTAGAGATCCCGCCTCCTGCGAATCCCCCGTGTATCATGTGGACGTGTCTTTCTGGTGTCCGAGGTGATCGCTCAGCTCGTCCGTCATCTTCGTCCCTTCGTCTCTTTCTTTGGTCATCATCTCGGGTAGCCAGAAAGTGATCTAATCTTCCTTCTCTCACCAATTTTTCTATGATATTCTTTAAGTCGAAGCACTTGTTGGTGGAGTTCCCTCGAACTCGGTGGTATTCACAATATTCCTTCCGTTTTCCTCCTCCTCTTTTGCCTTTGAGTGGCCGTGCTGGGGGAATTTTCTCCGTATGGCAGACCTCTTTGTATACATCGACCAAGGATACTCTGAGAGGAGTGTAGTTATGGTATTTTTTTATTTTCTCCCCTTGTCAATCTTCTTTCTTTTTGAATTCCTTGTCTTTGTCTCAGTAGAAGGCCCCAGATTTTGAGGTTTCTCCCAACCGAGCATTCTCTTCCATGTTGATGTATTTTTCTGCTCGCTCTCGTACTTCGTCTAAGGATGTGGGGTACTTCTTTGATATAGATTGGGTAAAAAGTCCCTCTCATAGGCCATTGATGAGTCCCATGATGGAGGCCTCTGTTGGTAAGCTTTGTATGTCCATGCATGTTTTGTTGAATCTCTCCATGTAGTTGTGGAGGCTCTCCCGTTCTCCTTGCTTGATCCCTAGTAAGCTGGGGGCGTGTTTGGCCTTATCTTTCTGGATGGAGAATCTGGCCAGGAACTTTTTGGCCAGGTTGTCAAAGTTTGAGATGGACTTTAGAGGTAGGTTGTCGAACCATCTGATTGCTGTCTTCGTGAGAGTTGTTGGAAAAGCTTTGCAGTGAACGGCATCTGAAGCATCGGTGAGGTACATTCTGCTTCTGAAATTGCTAAGATGATGGTAGGGATCTGTGGTGCCATCATACAAAATCATATCCGGGAGCATGAAGTCTTTTGGTATTTTGGTTTTCATGATTTCCCTGGTGAATGGATCTTGTTCTTTGCGTGAACTTTCCTCAGGAGCGGTCCAAGGAGCTTTTGATTTGAGATCGGCTTCTAATTGCTGTAGTTTTTCTTCCAATTCTCGATGTCGCCGTACCTCTCTTTGCAGATCCTTTCTGATCTCTCGTTGCTGTTGGGTTTCTTTCTCAAGTTGCTTTAAGCGATCTTGAAGCGCTTCTATTGCTCCCGGTTTTGATGAGTTTTTGTCTCCGTTGGATTCCGGAGCATCCTTCAATGTAGTGTCCACATTCTTGTGCGGCGTTCTGTTTTCTAGGTCTGAATCGTGGTCGTTGTCATGGCCGTCTGCCATGGTGATGGGATGACTTCCAGGTTCCCCGGCAACGGCGCCAATGTTTCGAGGGTTACCTGAAACTATAGGTCAATCTCGGTCGAGATCTTCTGTTCTGGTCGGAGATGACGTGTCCGGCTGGTTGGTGGCGGCCGGAGCTGTTATGTCCGACTTGTTGGATTGGCTACACTTCTGATCCTTGGTCACCGGAGGGTGGGGGGTACTTGCAAGAGACTCTGATGCTTAAGTTAGCACGGGTATTAAGCAGGTTTTATGTAGAATCAGAGTATGAGTTATACCTGGGTGCTCAAGTATATTTATAGTGGTGTGGGCTGATCTTTTCGATAAGATAAGTTAGTTATCAGGTCTTATCTTATCTTATTTTGAGTGAAGTCATCTTATCTTCGAGAAAACCGCCTTTATCTCTATAGGCTTGGACTGCCTTTGGATTTGGGTCGTGTTCCTCTATTCGGGCCCTTTATTGGGCTTTCCTGTTGATTTGGCCGATCTCTTTAAGAAGAGATCGGATAGTCGGACCTGAAGAGGTCGGTCGCCATGTCGCTAAACATCCCAGGTCGAACAGCTCGACCCAGGGTATGAACACTTGGTCTTTGGGTAAGGTAAGTATCTCAACCCTAAGCTAGAGACTTGAGATATTGTGATTTAGTGATTGAGTTATTGTGTTTTTATATGATATTGTGGCTTAGGCTTTGTATATATGTGTTTTGGAGCTTGATTGGTGGTTTTGGAAAGCTTTGGTATGGAATCCCAAGCTTGGAAATCTGTTCGTGAGGCTTTGGAAACCTTGGAAGTTGATTGGAGAGTGTTCCGGGTGGAACGGGAATCGACCAAGGTATGGTTTCGATTTTCTGTATCTAAAATTTAATGTGGTGTGAAAACGTAGGCTAGAGACCCTATGATAGGAGATGAATCATTAATGATGTGAATGGTTTGATATAAATCTTGTTGTTGTATGTGAATATAGTAAATTGCGGAATGATGATAAATGTTGGTACCATTTGTGAAAATTAGGTGTGATATGGTTCGATATGTAGAGTTGGTGATAGCATTGAGGCTCTTGTTGAGGAGCATTAGTTGAAACGTGAATTTGTTATGTGTGGATGTATATATATATATATATATATATATATATATGGTGATTGGTGGATTGGATATTGTTGGAGATTGAGGTGTGAATTGTTGATTTTGATGTGGGAATTGTCACCTCAAAATTTGGTTAAATATGGCGGATTTGGTGGGTTGATGATTGAATGAGCGGATGTAAGCATTTGGTATTGAAACATTGAGTTTGGCTGGTTTTTGAATGAGTTGGTAAGTGTATGTTTTGATAGGGAGTTTATGAGTTATGGTAAAAATGAAAATTTGATGAACTTCCACAAATCATATCTTAAGTTATTGTTTTTGAAACTTAATGACTTTTATATCAAATAAAAGGCAATTTCATAAGCTTCAAAATGGTTTAAATTTGGTTGAAATCTGAATTTTGTGGAAGGAGATATGATTGTGGGAAGTTCGGGCCAAAAAATTTGAATTCTGCAACTTCTGCAGAATTTTTTATTTCTAGTATGTGTGCGGATGCACAGACCTGTACAGACGCACACTCGGCGAGAATTTGGTTCCTGTGTGCACGCACACGCAAAGACAGGGCTACTGGTGGCAGCGCCAGCACGCCCTGTGCGCACGCGAAACCAACGAAGATTGTGAGTTGTGCGTACGCACAAACCTGTGCGCACGCACGCGTTGGGAATGACACACTGGTGGCAGTGCTAGCATGCATTGTGCACGCCCCTCCACCCTAAAAATTTTTTTTTCTATGCGTGCGCACGGACCTGTGCGTCACACACGTCTAAAAAATATTTCTGGGCATGCGCACGCACACCCCTGTGCATCCGTACGCAACCCAATTCTTTTCTAAAACTTTGTTTTCAAGCTCTTCACATTCCCAACAAGCTCGTAACCTTCCGGAATGTTATTTCACAGTTATAAACCCCCAATTTTATCCCTTAAGTCTTAATTTGATGTTAAATGCCTAGTGTTTGAGAGAAGGCTAGGAAAGGGGTAACTTGTGGGGGAAGAAAAGGGATGTAATGATGAGTATGATGTATAATGATGATGTAAGCGGTTGGGAAGGATGGTGGAGTGCTGAATATATTTTGAGCCGAAAGGGCTGAGTATGGAATTATGATTGGTAGGCTGGAATGGCTGAGATGTATACTAATGTATGGCTGTGATTATTGCATATATGCTGAATTGATGATTATTATGACTGTTACACTTCATCTATCTGAGATACGAGTTTCCCTGGGTAAAAGCAGTGGCTAGCCACCACCTGCTCTAGGTGGAGACTCGATACTCTGCTGATCCTATGTCGCAAGTATGGCCGGATACTGTGAAAGTTCCGGATGAGCTCACCCCCGTGAATATACACCAGTGATTGTGTTGGATATAAATTATGATTATGTTTGTGGATAACTCGAGTTGGGGATGTGCGACAGAGGGACAGTCCAATGGTTAGCTACCAGGACTTGTCGGGCTGGCTTTAGAACCAATAGATGAGACTCATCAGCCACTAGGACAGGCATGCATCATATGCATTATATGTGATTTGTCTGAATTACCTAATTGACTGTATCATTACATGCTACTTGCTTAATTGTTCTATCTGCTTCCTACTTGTACATTTCCTTACTTGATATAGTTATTCTTACATTTATTTCACTGTTGGCGGTTGGGAGGTTTGTAGGATTTGGAAAGAGGATATATATATATATATATAGTTAGACCGAGGATCATTAAGTTAGTCGCCTATTTACTTTTATCATGGTTTAGTTCTGTTTATACACTTTGATTATAATTTGGAAGTTCTAGGATTGCCTTTGGCTTTCCCAGGACATTACATGTTAGATATTTGGGCATTGTTACCATGCTGAGAACCTCCGGTTCTCACCCATGCGGATTTTTGTGGTTTTCAGATGCAGGACGTGAGGTTCCTCACTGAGACATGTTGGAGACCTTCTTTTGGCGGAGATCCTTGTATCTTGGGATTTTATTTTGGTTATTACATGCCTATCTAGATACTATGTTCTCCACTGTATATGTATTTTGTATCACCTCCTCTTAGAGGTTATTTTGGAGAAACAGGATTTGTATATCGTCTTTTGGGTTGTCTTTTGGGATTTCCTTATTATATATGTATGTATACTATATGCTCGAACCGGTTATCTTCGCAAGCCGAGTCCCGAATCTTGATATATGTATTTTGGCACTTTTTTGTATATCCCTTCACTTTAGCTTAATCTCTAATAGTTCGTTTACGTTATCGATCAGAGTGTTGCGCTTTTTGACTCAACGGTTTTGATTTACCCATTTTCTTCAAAGGCTCCTAGTTATAAATATTTTTGCAATACTATACGTACTAAATTTTATTTTTGAGGTTGTAATAGCTCCCCACCTCTATTTTATGACTTAAGCATAAGACTCTGTGTGGTAGGGTGTTACATTGTATCACAACATCAACAAACCAAATTAGCCACAGAGCTCTTTACAGTCCTCAATCTGATTTGTAAATGTATTTTCCCGAAAATAACAATTTGATATATTTGGTCTATTAAAGACTAAATTGAGACACGCTTAATCTTTCAAGGATTGGTTTAAGTTTTTAACTATTAACCCTAAAATTAACATACCTTTTTTCTTAAAAAAATTGCTGTCAGCTTTTGCCTAACACCAAAGCAAGGAAAATACCATAGGAAAATACTTTTAAGTTTTAACTAAACAACGACACTTATTGGTTAAAAGGAAATGCAAATCAAAGATTATGTAAGGTACAACTTATTGTTATTTCATCACACAAATTCACACACATAAATGATGCACTTCACAAACTACACACACAGAAACATAGGTAGCATCCATACAGAGAGGGTTGGGGTCTTTTTCTTTTGCAAGTTTGTGACAATCATGGAATATAATGAACCTTACTGAATATAAATGTCACAAAAAAGAAAATAAAAAACATAAGATAGTAAAAATAGTAATCATATGATTGAGGCAGCTTAATAATATGAAATTTCTATCAAGTCCAACATGCTCCTGGTTCTTTTTCCTTCAATCCTTTTTTCCTTTTGCCTTGATTTGCTTACCCAATTTTGTTTATAGAAGCTTTTCAATTCCATTGACAATTAGATGACAGAAATGTGATCACTTGTACAGCCTTAGTTCCTGCTTTTGCTTTTCTTGATGGCTCTTGCACTACAATAAAATAAGCTTTCTGCCATGCTTTTAAAGCATGCCGAAAAGTGCCAAAAAGTGTGCCGATATCTTTTCGCAATGCTTTTTGAGCTATCGGCACGTTTTTGAAAGGGTCATATCTGCCAGCGTGCCGGTTGCTCTATCGTAACGTTTTTTTGGACCTATCGGCACGTTTTTTTGGCACGCTTTCATCTCTTGCCATGCTTAAATAGCATGGCCATAGGTATTAACCTATAGCTACGCTTGAGAAGCGTACCGAAAAATGTACATATCTGATGCCAGTGCATTTTGGCCAGTTTTACTAACCTTTTCTTTATGGTTTTAGGATAGTTTCATGCATTTTCTTAGGAAATAAACAAGTTTTGGGTAAATAATCACTTACATCTTGATTCAAGCAAACATTGTGAATTTTACATGATTTCATGAGAATTATGCATGAATTAAATGACAAAATTGAATGATGCATGTCTCATAACTTGGATTAGAGCTTTGATGCACTTTATTGCTTGATTTCAGAACAAAGGAAGCAAGGAAGAACCACGTTAGTAGCCACGTTAGTCTAGCTAACGTGACCACTAATGTGGAATGGAGGCTAACTTGCAACGTTAATGAGAAAAGTGATCGCCATTAACGCCTTCGTGAGCCATCATAGCCCACGTTAACTATGTTAACGTGGAAGAGAAGTAGAACTCCAACGTTAGTGGTAAAAGTAAGTACTACTAACGCTCCAAAGTGGCAATTGTCCACGTTAAGAGTCACGTTAATTCAGTTAACGTGAACTCTAACGTGGAAGAAGAAGATGAAGCCAACGTTAGTGACACTCACCTTTATCACTAACGTTGGACCAAGCTCATAAGGGCCACGTTAAGAGCCACGTTAACTCAATTAACGTGGACTCTAACGTGGGAAAGCAAAGAATGGCCAACATTAGTGACACTCACCTTTGTCACTAATGTTGGACTAAGCCACTTTGAGCCACTTTGAGCCACGTTAGTTGCCATGTTAACTCAGTTAACGTGGAAGCTAACGTGAAGGAGAGAATGATGAGCCAACGTTAGTGACACTCACCTTTGTCACTAGCGTTGGGGATGGCTACCAATACCACGTTAACGCAATTAACGTGAACTCTAATGTAGAAAAGGGGCGTTTTGGAGCGTTAGTGACAAAGGTAAGTGTCACTAACGCTCTCGAGGCTAAAGTGTGCTCACGTTAAGAGCCACGTTAGTTATACTAACGTGAACTCTAACGTGAGAAAGAGGGGACTCTCAACGTTATTGAAAAAGGTAAACCCCAATAACGTGTGCGAAGGACCAAGAGGCAACGTTAGTGGTCACGTTGGTGCCACTAACGTTGAAGTTAACGTGGACCATTCTTGGGTTAGGAACGTTAGTGAAAAAGGTGATTGTCACTAACGTTCTCGAACCCACACTTTCACTTAACGTTAACGCCACTAATGTCCTAAGCTAAAGTCCATGCCTACTTCACACTCTCTCTCTCTGCAAGTAAAGCTAAGCCCACTGAAGATGATAACTACTTCAACTCAAGATCCAAAGGCCCATATCCAAGACTTGAAGAAGCAACTAGAAGATCAGAAGAATAGTATAAATAGGGAGAACTTTGAACTAGAAGAGAGCTTTTTGGCACTATTAGAATTACTCTCTGTATTTTTACTTCCTCTGTAACTTCTAGTTTAACATTTTCAGAATGCATTCTCCATCTTTATTTCCCATTTCCAGAGCTATGAACAACTAAACCCCTTTCATTGGGTTAGGGAGCTCTGTTGTAATTTGATGGATCAATAATAGTTTTCATTATTCTTCTTCTTTCTTTTCTCTTGATTTTACTAGAAAGCTTTCAATCTTCATCTAATTGAGTAGTTATCTTGGAAAAGAAGCTATTCATACTTGGATCTCTTCGGAACCTTGGAAGAAGAATGAAGAGATCATGCTAGAAATGCTTTCTCATGTTGGACCAAATTGGGGTTTGGATGGATATAGTGACATATAATCCTACCACACTTTGATTTGGAAATACATGTGGTATAAACAGTGACCATACCTCATCTCTTCTCATGAGCAATTGGACCAAGGAATTGGCTATTGATCAAGATTTGAGAGATTGAATTACCAAGGAATTGGAATTCATTCACTTAAGATTGCCAAGGAGATCAATAAATGCATTGATTGAGGAAGAAATGAAAATGAACTTGATCCGAAGGATGCAACATCTCCTAAGCCCAATGAACTCCCCATTTCTGATCTTACCCATTCTCTTTAATTTCTGCCAATTACTTTTATGATCATCTTCCCTATTCCCATTTAAGATTCTACAATTTACTTTCCGTCATTTATTTTCAGCTCTTTATTCCCAGCATTTACATTTTCTGCTATTTACTTTCTCGCCATTTAATTTCCTGCAACTCTCATACCAAATTCTGCTTAGCTCAGCAAGAACATTCCTCCAATTAAAGTTGCTTGACCAATCAATCCCTGTGGGATTCGACCTCACTCTTTTGTGAGTTATTACTTGACGATAATTCGGTATACTTGCCGAGGGAGATTTGTTAAGAGACAAGTTTCCGTGCATCAATATCACCACGCTTTTGAAGTGTACCAATTAGGTTGGTTTTGGCTACGCTTCAAAAGCGTGCCAATAGAGCATATACAGCCACGCTTTTGGCTCACCAAATAAAACCTTTTGCCACAATTTTAAAGCGTGGCCTATTCCTTTGTCAAATTAAAAAAAAGGAGAAAATTAGAAGGTATAAAAAGATTGATTTTTTATTAATTTACATGAATTATTTACATGCTATAATTATAATTAAAAAATTACAATTCTTTAACAACTGATAATTGAATTAGGACAAAATAAGCTTATCATTAGAACTTAGGAGATCACTAAAACTATCCAATTTGGGGCTAATTGATGATGAATCCCGAAGGAGAAGCTCCATTTACTTCACCTTTGGGTCTCCCCTATCCAGTCCAGAATATAAGAACAATCTTCCCGCTTCAAAAAATGCCCTTTACAAGAAAGTAAATGTTAATGTTGTTCCAACAAGAAATATATTCAATATTGTGTTTGTACACACATCTTCTGCACACAATCTAAACTAGTTAAGACACAGATGTTGGCTGAGGACACAAAGAATTGTTCTGTCATACCCAAGATTTGTATTTTGTGTTGATCAAATAAGAAAGGACAGGAATCTTCACATAATTACTACCTGAAGAATGTCCAAGCATATATTACCATGAACATCTACATTTGGAAGGAAGCAGGTGCTTTCAAATTTGACCTTTGGAGCCTTAAAAGAGTAATCATTGGGAAACGAAAGTGACAACTTGTAGTCAGTTCCTTCAAACACAGGTCTTTACTTCCTGTTATTGTCCCTTTCCAGCAGAATATGTTGTCGTCCTCAGGAAAAGCAAATATACCTGAATCTCTGCTTATCTGAAATTCCCATGAACACAAAGCTTCAATAATCAGTAATCTTTTTCCAAATACAAGAAAAAGATCATATATATGTAGTGGGAATATAAGCTTCTTACCATTAGCGCCATCAGTTCAGATTGCAATCTGTTCAATAACAATGGCCACAAAACATTAAGGGAGTTAGAAAGAAACAAGTACTTTAAGATCTTTTTTTAATAGGAACACAAAAGAATCAAAACTCCATTCCAAAAACTCAACCCATAAAAAAGAATGTGCTTTCTTGTTAGAATTATGTAATAAAGATGAAACAATACATCTTTAAAGGAAAAGACAGAGAACAAGAAGGAATTCATGATTTCAAATAACAGAAGTTCTCCTTTTCTAATGTTATATGGTAAGGGCTGCATCTGAAGTATGTTAGGCCGAGCATTATTAACCTGTACTTCACCCTGACTTCTATATCTAGCTGCATTAGAGAAAATATAACAAAAACATATTCCATTGATTTAAGTAAGATGTTAGACACTTCACATACAAAAATTAGCTCAACTACTAACTAAGATGTCTAAAATCAGTGCACCTGGCCCTGGTACTACTAGAGACGAAGTGCCAACACAAAATTGAACTGGTTCCAGCATCTTACTGATCACTTAATAATAAATTGTTTGTTTCAAACAGAATAGAGTTCTACATAATAGTTGAGAAGTCAATGCTCAAAGTAGTCATGTCAAAAGTGCTGAAAGTTTCACCTTAGCAAATATTACATGATTCTACATTTATGACATGTTTAAAACAAACTCCTAGAGTAGGGGAAAAAAGATAAGAAGCTTAACTATTTCATTTTTATCCATTCAAAAAACCACCAATAAGAGGAACTAAAAGATCAGGGAGTACAGAAATGATGCTTGACATTTAGATCATGCCCATAGGAATTTGATATTCCTTTCTGTTGTTCACTACAAGCTTTATTTTGCATCTATCACATGTTTCATGTACAACATAAGAACATATTTAGAGAAACTTACCATCTTCAGTTTCCTGAGTTCTCTCCTGGCCATATTTGGACAGAGATTTTAAAAACTGGTCATGCTTGTGGCCGATCCTGATAGATATTACAATAGTCCAACTCAAATCATACCTGAATATATACATGTAATTTTTTAGTTCACCTGGTCCTTATTATTTTATTTCAGTTTACATATATAGCTAAGATTTTCTTCTATTTTAAAATTATTGAAACTTATGGTTTGAGAGGTTAAATATACAAGTCAATACATTATCACAAAAGCATGCCTAGAAGATATCAATAAATTATAGAAGATTTGAGAAGAAGATGAGCAGCGCTGAGAAGAAAGGAGCAGGGGAAGAATAGGAGGAGCAGTGCCACTACAGGACAGGCAAAGCACTAGCAGTTCAGCACTACCTAGCAGCAGCGGAGCACTACCACAGCTGCAGCAGAACAAAACCAAATATCCAGAAGTTTAGAGAGAGAAAAAACCTAAATCCAAATATCATAATAGAACAAAAAACAATTTAGAATAGAAAAATCAGGAAAAAATGAAGAACCACGAAAATCAAAACAAAAAATCAAATTCAAAAACAAATAATCAGATCACTTTTCAAGAAAGCAGAATCAGTCTTGACATAACCATGCTTCACAGCCTCCTCAATGCTATCTTCTTCAGTAAGAATCACTTCATCTAACACATTCTTTTCTAAGTTATTTGCCACAAATTTGGCAGCCTTTGCACCACCGTGCCCATCGAAAATTCCAAAAAATGCCTGCATTCATCATATCCAAACAAATTTTGCTAATTAGTTTTCTCCAAATCCATTCCACCTAGGGTTACATTCATTATGGTCCTTCCCTATAATTCATGAATCCTATTAACAAATAAAAACCCTAAATTATTGACCAAACCCATCCACAAAATTAGAATAATTCATCTATGTTCAAATAAATTAAACATTCCAGAAACAAATTAAAAAGAAAAAATAAAATTTTGTTACCAGTTTTTGTTGTCCGCGTAGGTTATCAGCAGCAGAGTAGCGATCTTCCATGTGCTCCCTCCTCCCTCTCTTGCAATAAACAGAGAAGGCATCACGCTCTTCCTCCACAACATCACGCAGCACCGCAGCAGAGGGTGTGGGCAGAATGCCAAAGGCCAACGAGGGTTGCGTTGATGGGCAAGGGTTGAGAAACAGTAATAGAGTTCCACAGAGAGAGGGTCGGGTGCGAGGGTTAGACGAACGGCATGGGTGCGACGGTCATTGGCTTACACAAATGACGATGAAGGCGATGATGGCTGGGTTCGATGAAGATGAACGAGGGTTGAGAAAGGGTTCGACAGAGAGAGGGTTAAAATTGAAAACTAAGAAAAAAAAGTTAAGCGTAGAAAAAAATTGGGTGAGAAACTAAATTTTGGGGGAGGAAACTCTATCGGTACGTTTTTTTGTAGGGTGCCAAAATAAACAGAATATAGGCACATTTCAAAAAGGTGACCATTGAAACACAAACTAGCCACGCTTTTCAAGCGTGCCAGTTTCACTCTATGGCCACACTCTTTAAGCGTGGCAAAAAAATGGGTGGCCAAATTTTTAATCAGTGGCCACCCACTGTAAAAGCGTGCCGATTTCCCTCTATCGCCACGCTTTTCAAACGTGGCAGTAAAAAAGCGTGGCCAAATTTCAAGTAAGTGGGCACCCTCGTAAAATGTGCCGATTTCCCTCTGTGGCCACGCTTTTCAAGCGTGGCAAAAAAAGCGTGGCCAAATCACAAATCAGTGGCCACCCTCGTAGAAGTGTGGCCATAGACCACTTTTCCGGACGCTTTAAAAGCGTGGCTAGAAGAAAGTGTACCGATAGGCCTTTTTTCTTGTAGTGTTGATGCTGCAATAAAGGCCAGAAATGGTAAACTCGAATTACAAAAATTAGCCTCAATGTTTAATTTTAATATTTTGTTGGACAGTTCCATTCAGGTAGTAATAAGCAATATAACCTGGAGAAATTCAAAGACTAATTTAATAATTAAAATTTATCAAAAATTAAAATATCCGATAAATTATTCCTTTGAAAACTAATTTAGGATATTACTTTTATTAGTGAAGATAGTAAACACTAAATTTTTACCTTATGTTGTTTGTACTTTTCACGTATAGCATTCAGGGAACTGGCTTTGGTGTTGAGCTGCAAATCTACAAGTGCAAGAACAACAATTTCAAGCTCTAAGGCTTTGTCATTTGTATAGTGCTCTTGGGTTAGATTCTGCAAAATTAAAAGATGGATTTAAATAACTAAATAATAATTATTAGAACAAGGCAAGGGGAGGCCAACAAACAAAACCTAAAATATTAAACAAAGAAGGAAACAAAGACACAGGGAGCAATAACATTGGGTAAGAACTTTAGGTAGGAGTGACGCCTTCTCTTTCTGTTAATTTATCCAAAATAAAGAAGAAATAGAGATACAGAGAAGTAGAGAATCAGGGAAGAAAGACTTACCAGTGCTTACGGTGCTGATTGAGGGAGAGACCACTGAGACAGAGACAGAGAGTTCTGAATCCAACGAAGGCACGCCGAAAGGGAGGGATAGAGAAGAGGACGGCAGGTCAGCTGCGATGCTGATCAGACGAAGGTGGTGATGCTCAAGACGGGGAGACAACGGAGCTCGAGGTGCAGTGAATTGTGCACTGCGGAGCTCGAGGCGCGGTGAAATGAAGATGGTGGAGCTTCAGATGCAGTTAATTGCGGGCGGCAGGAGCTTGAAGAATTGTGAATGGTGGACGCACGCTGTGTGAGACTTGAATATAGTGCGGGTGAATGAGAAAGTGATTTAGGGTTTGGGTGCGACAGAGAGAGGGTTGGGTGTGAGGGTTAGATGAACATGCATGAAGGTGAGCTTGCTGGAAATGAGGTTAGATGAAGGGTGGTGCGACGACAGCTTGCTTCAGGTTAACATTGAATTTGAGAATAATAGTAGTGAAGTGTGTATGAGCTGTTATCACTTCTAGCTAGGTTAAAAGTTAACTAAGAAAAATATTAAGTGTGGAAAAAAAGGATGGGAATTCAAATTTTGGGGTGAACTCTAACAGTACGCTTTTGCAGGGTACCTAATTAAACACAGCATATTGGTACGCTTTAAAAATGTCACCGTTAGAAGACAAATTTGCCACGCCTTTAAAACGTGCCGGTTTCTCTCTATGACTACGCTTTTAAAGCGTGACAAAAAAACGTTCTCAAATCATAAATTAGTAGCTACCCTCGTAAAAACGTACCGGTTTCTCTCTAAAAATGTGACAAAAAAATGTGGCCAAATCACAAATTAGTTGCCACTCTCATAAAAACGTGGCCATTAATCGCTTTTAGACACGCTTTTAAAGTATGACAAAAAAAAGTGTACCAATAAATTTTTTCTCTTGTAATATGGGAAAGGATTTTATATAATTAGACTTGAATTGTGTCCCCAATTTAAGTTCAAATTAATCGGTTCTATCTATTAATTCGATTTTAGATTAAAATTTTTAAAATTAATATTAAAATTTATATTTTAATTATTTTTATTTTATTAAACTATAAAATTTAATTTTTTAATTTTTTTAAATAATAATTAATTTATTAATTAATTATTTACTAATTACTCTGAATTTACACCTGAAATGAAACAAAACACGCATGTAGCTTTAATTAATGAGGCATATAATGCAGGCAATTGGCATTACTTAATTAAGCTATGAATGATGCATGAAACGCTAGCTTAACTAAAGCATGCATAGCGTAAATCAAATAAAGCCAATTAAAGAATGCATGCATGTGCTATTAATTCATAATGAAGCATGAAGCAAGCGTGGGGCCCATCAATATCAATGAAGCTAAATGAAGCCATATGAATAAGGCAATTACTCAAATAAAGATGTTAAAAACATCTTTTTATAAAAATTCATGTGTTAAAAGTGTATTTTATTTCTTTAGCCACACTTTAAAAAAAATAACATTTTTATAACACATCAAAATCAAACCATACATTTCATCATCTAATAGTAAAAAAGAAGCATCTTTATATGAAGATAATAATAAAATCTTCATGGTAGTATCCACCATGAATTATTGCAAGCAAGGATTAAATGAAGCATGAAGGCATTAGGAAATATGCATATATATAGTAGCGTGAAGCATTGAATAACGCCAATGTTGTACATGGAGTCACAAGCAGACGTCTTCGAGCGTGTATCCAGCCTTGGAGACGTCTCTCACGCTATATTCTTGCATGCACAAGGAATGCTTTCCAGGGACGCCCATGATGCCGTCCTTAGCTCTTCACTCGCTCAACAATGAATGCACGAGAGAGCTCAGCTTCAGGGACGTCTACAAAGGCGTCTTCACCCTAGGGACGCCCTTCACGTGCTGGACTCCTCATGCCCCCTCTCCAAGACGTCTTCGAAGGCGTCTCCATGCCCAAGACACCCTTCATGTCATCACACTCAAGAGAAGCTTGGAAGCACGGCGTCTCTTGTGGCGTCCAAACCTTCACACGTCCCTCACTATCCATCTTGTTCAAGGAAAGATTGTAGGCTCAGCATTTCTTTTGGCGTCTCTCTCTCAAGACATTATTACTCACTCCAACATGCATGCAAAGTCTCAAGCCTCATCCTCACGCTGGCGTCTTTAACTTTTCACACTTCCTTCACTTCTTGAGGCACGCCAGAGTGAAGTATGGAGAAATTGAGCTGGGACGTCGTCTTCGAAGACGTCCCTAGAGTGTCCCACGTGACCCACGTTGAAGCGTGCATAGAAAAACTTCTCAAGGACTTCGTTCACTTGTCTAAAGACGTGACTCATATGTTGATGAAACCAAGTTTGCTCCAGGAGACGTCCAAAGCCACGTTGGGCCAAAATCCAGAGAGTAAATTGGTGGCATTGAAGACGTCTCTCCTTCAAAGACGTTGCTCGCATCAAGGCCCACATCCAAGGCAATTCCTAATGCCTGAGACGTGAGACGTGACACACTTAATGAAGCCCACATCTATCACAACAATTGACGAGGCTCATCAAAATTGAAGCAAGGAAGATCTTTAATGTTAGTTAGTTTTTAATTTACATTTACTTGTAATTTGAATTTCATTTTGCATTTAGAATAGGCCATAAATAAAGGATGAGAGCACCTCATTAGGGAGCACCAGGGGAGTCTTCGGACTCTTCTCTCTTCTCACTCTCATTCTCTTCTTCTCTTCCATTTTCTTTCATACCCATTTTGTAATTTCTTTTGTTATGAGTCTCTAATTTCTAAGGGTTGAGAAAGAGAACTCTGTTACAAATTTAATGGATTAATTTTATTTCTTTCTTCATCTTCAATTCTTCTTTCATTGTTTCTTTAGAAAGAATCTTCGTTCTTTATCCCAATGATTCAATAGTCTTGAGAAAGAAATTAAATCCAACTTGAATTCCATGTGAGCTTGAGAAAGCATCATGGAATTGATGCTTGAAGATCTTTTTCCCAATTTGGTGAATTTGAGTTTGGGATTGACATATAATCAACCCATAACTTGATTCATAAAATTGTGTGACTCTAAATCAGAGACCAATCTTCATCTCTTCTCATGAGTAATTAGATTAAGAGATTAGCAATTGATCAAGTTAAGAGAAATCAAATCACCAAGAGATTGGGGTTTGATTACTTATGATTTGCGAAGAGATCAATGATTTGCATGATTGAAGAAGAGATGAAAATTATTGATCCATCTGGATCCCAATATTCTTTTTATTCTTAGTTCTTGTTATTTACTTTATGGTCATTTATATTCCTGCACTTAAATTCTTGTAATCTACTATTCTTGCAATTTACTTTCTTAGCATTTTAATTTCCAGTACTTTACTTTTATGTTCTTTACTCTCTAGTCACTTTATTGCTTTCTTTTAATTTCACGTCATTTACATTTCTTATTTGCTCATCATTTAAATGTGAACTGTCTAACTAGAATAATTAATTAACTATTACTTGCTTAATCCGTTAATCCTCGTGGGATCGACCTCCCTCATCGTGAGTTTTATTACTTGATACAACTCAGTGCACTTGCCAGTAGATCTACGGGATATTGTTTATCAAATCCATATCAACCATGTGTAGGCATGCATGCGTACGCATGACCCCTCCTTAGCGTGGTACGTGAAATCTTTCACGTTATACACTGGGTTTCAATGGCTCCTGGGTGTAGATAATTCAACCACGTCATACGTGGTGATTTCACGTACAACGTGAGGGTCTTCACTACACCAACTTGAGTAGGATCATGTGTCAATACTTCAATTTCTTGCACCAAACTTTTAGGAATGTTCATGCCTGTCACAAAAAAGATAGTAACTACATCTCCCTGTTTGATTTCATGTCAATTTTTCATGCATACACTACAAGAAAATAAGCTTTCTGTTACGCTATTAAAGCGTGCCGAAAAGTACAAAAAAAAACGTGCCAATAGCTTTTCGCCACGCTTTTTGAGCTATCGACACTCTTTTGAAAAGGTCACATCCATCAGCGTGCCGGTTGCTCTATCGCCACGCTTTTGTAGATCTATGGCACGCTTTGTTTTTTGCCACGCTTATATCTCTTGCTACGCTTTATAAGGGTACCGAAAAGTTCACATATCGCCATGCTTTTGAAGTGTGCCCAAAAAATTAGTTTTGGATACACTTCAAAAGCGTGCCGATAGAGAAAGATACGGCTACGCTTTTAAACGTACCTAGAAATGAACCTATTGCCACGCTTTTAAAGCATGGCTATATCCTTATTAAATTAAAAAAAATGATATTTACTTTTACATGCACTCTCTAATACACCCCAAAAATAATAAAAAAAATATTGACAAAAATATGTGATTGTCATTTAAAAAAATTAATAAAAATTAGTATTACATTTATAAAATTCAAACCAAATTAGCCATGTCATCTCTATACACGCAACGACAGTGTACATAAAATTTACAAACATAAACAAAAATGAATTTTTAGGAAGAGAATTAAGAATGTCATTGAATCACCCCAAGCTTGTACTAGGCCTTCCTCGGATAAAGCAACCACATGGAAAGCTCCACAATACACTTCACGAATAATCTGCATGTATAATCATATGAAAAACGAAAAAACAAACAGTAAGCAAATTATAAAATAATTTGCCATGATATTAAAGAAAGGAATCATAAAAAATATATAAGATTTGTAATAAGGGTGTGTCACATCTTGATCTTGAAATATGTAACATGCACAAGTTGATCACATGCAATTCGCCACCACTATTCCTGAGAGATAATTCTAAAGATATGCATATAAATTTCTCAGTTCAACCATTTTGTATAATTTTATAACAATATCTGGAATATCTTAGAATAAGTTGCAAATAGATAGTAACCATAGCATCCTAGCACGGAAGGAAAGCAACGTGACATACCTATTCTGGAAATAAATAGGGTATGAAATGTCCAAGTGTAGGCCAATTGCAACAGCAATACATAACAAAGGCTCAAGCATCTCTCTATTAATATCCGAAATAAAAATAAGTTTGTATCAAAATCACCAAGACCAATTTATCCCCAACTTCTATCAATCTTTCAATATCCCAAAAAAAACACAACCAATAATACAACAGGAAAACAAGTGGATTCTTATCAAGCGGTCACCGAATTCATACTTAATTAACAAATAATAAAATAAGTGGTTTTTTATTAAGTGAGGATGATGAAATTAATGATAATTCCTTTTATTTTCAAAACCCTTTGATAAACAAAAAAGGCTTGAATATCTAAATAAACACGTTAAAAAGCTTTATGACAATATATTAAAAACATGATTCCTGTTTGTCTAAGCTAATGCTTAAAATAGTTTTGTATAGATAATTGGAGCAGTGTGTTTAATGCCACTTACCCAAAGTGCTGGTAAGGCACATAACCTTCTCCATGGCCCTCCATCAGCACCTCTCATCTCCAAATACCTCTTCAGCCTGACCTGAAAGGAATAATGGTAAAAACAGTAGCATAACTAGAAAATGCTTTAAAACCATTGCAAAAGCAACAAATACTAACTAAATAGAGAAATAAAAAAGTTCAAAAGTTCAAAATTATTACTACCAATACAAGAGCTTTATTTGTCATGAATTGAACTGATTAATTTTCTTTCAGAAGATATTCATTTTACCATCTTCAAATCAGCATTGCTCAAGGATAAATCAGCTCAACGATCGTCACACATCTCACCTGTACAGTACATGTTCTGAACATTATGCCAAGACCAAGGAACCAACTTTGGTATAAAAGCAAGTAATTAAAGCACTAAACATAAGAAAGAAGAATGGTCACTGTTCAATTACTATATCAAATAGGCCCAACTATTTTGCCTCCCTTAATATGAATTGCTAAGCTATGAAGAAAAGGCGGGTTATCAATGGTGATTAAGGAATCAATTAGTAATCTCTCGTATAAAGATATTTCAAAAATAAAAGCTTATATGCCCTGAAACTTGAACTAGTAAGGTAAAAGTCATTCTAGCATGTTACACAATGTGAGGTTATGGTGGAACAAGTATATACATTTCCAAATCCACTCACCCAAACAACAACAACCCCCCACCCACACACACACAAAAAAGGAAAAAGAAAAAAAAAACCATGTGCAAATTAAGTTACGAAGCCATGTGGGCAAATTCCCCTAAACAAAAATAGCAGTTTACATGTTTGAGTCTACATGAATGAAGGTTGTTTCAGTAATTTCATTGCTCAATAAGTTAATGAATATATGCAGCTGCAAAATACGACAGTTATTATATACTAATTACAAAAATGAATAAACCCTACCAAACTCATTGACAAGTTGACTATGACAGACCCAGGCCATTCCATTACATAAATTAGCTGGGTCGTTCATGTGCTCAAAAATGTCATCACAGGAAGGTTTTCATTCTAGAGAAAGCTGAGAAAGTTTTGCATTTTCATCCAGTTCATGCACTTAAAAAGATGGGGAGAAAGAGAAACTACATTTGGCATTATAGGTATGTCTTTGATTCCCCACTTTGGCTGGAAGCCCATCCCCAAAAATCCAATGCCCATTTCCTCTGCAACAGCTTTAACCTAGACATACAAGTTTTCAAAAATAATTAACAGACCTGAAAGAAATATCGAGGTCACTTACCTGATTACAAGAAAATCAAACACAATGAACTAAACAAAACAGGTGGCTGTCAATTATGTTACAATAAAAACAATGCATAGTTAAGATGACAACATCCAAAAAAATATCAGGCCAATTTCTCCAATGAAATAACAGCAGATTACTTTAGATGTATCCCATAACAAGAATGCACAATTAACCTGATATTGGTGTGAATTAACTTCAGCATAAGTCTGATGCAAGGTTTCAAGAGGGGCTCCACTAAGCTCAAACTGACCACCTGGCTCCAATGATATGTTCTGCTTCCCCTGATTCACAAACAGCAAACCAAAGCATAGCATCAAGTCTCCAACAATAAAGAAAAACATTGGGTTGAATGCTTGAATGGATAGCCATCTTAACAAACAAATTACATTTTAAATCTCCCAAAGAGAGAAAAAAAAAGAAAAAAAGAAAGGATAGAAGTTTAACATTCTCATTCGCTCAAATAATAGCTTACTTGTTTGAGTCCAATAATTTTATCACCTTCCATTATTTTATCCCACTCAAATCTCTCAGCAATGCCATTCAACAACTCTGCTATTTGCTCGTACTTCATTGGACGCAAGCTTCCAAACTCAAAGCCGAACTTCTCATGTTCAGTACCTATCCTGCAAGACTACACGAATAAATGCTCTCCGATAAAAACACAAACCACTTATCCCATAAGGCTGTAACATACGGTTCACGTTTGGTAACATCAAGAACTAAAGAAACTTAGTAAGGTGCCATAAAAATTGAAAAATGACCAGTTGGGACACAGCCTTCTAATCCCTACAAGTGAAGAGGCTATTTTCATGATTTGAACATGCGACATTCCGGCCACAATGCAGTAACCTTACCATAGCACTAACGCTCTACAACCACAGTCCACAAAGAAAAAAAGAACAACCTAATATGGCTACTCAAAAAAGAACTACCAATAGCATCAAGTTTAAACATACAAAGTATGATCAAGACTATAGAAAATTAAAATTAAGGAAATACTTTCGCCAGAAAAGAGTAACTTCATATAGGTTAATAAGAATTCCAAAGCTAGAAGATAGCTTAAGTAGGAAATAAAGATGGAATCATATCTCTGCAGAGACATGCCCAAAATAAAGTTATGAAGCAAAATAAAAAAAAGGGTAATTTTCCAAAGTGATTAACTCCATCAAAGGCAGCAAAGTAATGCATTTCATGTTAGGCCTGTGCATCTCTGTATGGTGATGGTGGTCATTTATAAGGTGCTTCTTTCCAAAGTCAATTTCTATCTACAAACTCTGCTGGTAAGTTTAGATAAAAAAAACGCGCTTCCGAGGCCCTCTTTCCTAGCACGCTTGCGAGAAGAGCATCCATTATTGTCTGAGCTCCCTGATCCGGAAGGCTTATCGAGTTCTACTATTACACCTATGCTTGCAACATATATACAATAATCCTTTTTCACTAAGTACCATTTCTGATGAGCATCCACGAAGTCAAACTGAAGAAAAGATATATAAGAATATTCATAACACAATATAACACAATGAAGTTCAAAACATTAAATAGCTAGTCAGGTTGGCACAACATTTTGTATGCTAAAACATTTTCTTCCATAGTAAATTGAAAGAAATGTATTCAATTATCTGCAAACGTTATGCACATCACACTTCTCAATTTGCCGGAAACAAAATTTTTATGTAAACTCAACTACTATATATTAACTTCCTCATTGATTCTCATCATTACTCTTATTACGATTATCATTTTTCTCTAAACTAAAGGACACAAAGGAATCTTTTTAAAAAACAAAATAAAAAAAATTGTAAAGGAAACTTGAAGAACCAAAGGAATCAAAGACACAGGAAGCAATAACATTGTTGCACAAATGTTCACTTTCAGCGAATTAGCTGCTACTACAAAGAACTTCAGCCAGGAGTGCCTCATTGGGGAAGGTGGATTTGGTAGGGTTTATAGAGGACATACTAAATGCAAAGGAGTGACACCTTCTCTTTCTATTAATTAGTCCAAAATAGAGAAGAAATAGAGACAGAGAAATAGAGAATTAGGGAAGAAAGACTTACCAGTGCTTGCGGAGCCGATTGAGGGAGAGACCACTAAGACAGAGATAGAGGGTTCCGAATCTAACAAGGGTTTGCAAGATAGAGACCACTGAGGTAGTAGAAGGGCATGCCGATGCCTGGGCACGCCAATGCTTGCAAGGGATAGAGAAGAGGACGATGGGTCGGCTGCGACGCTGCTCATACGAAGGCGGTGATGCTCGAGACGGAGAGACAATGGAGCTTGAGGCGCAGTAAATCGTGCACCGCAGATCTCGAGGTGCAGTGAAATGAAGATGACAGAGCTCCAGGCGCAGTTAATCGTGGACGGCAGGAGTAGTGATGAGAGTGGTGAATGAGAAAGTGATTTAGGGTTCGGGTACAACAGAGAGAAGGTTGGGTGTGAGGGTTAGATGAAGGGCTAGGTGTGAGAGTTAGATGAACATGAAGCCGAGCTTGCTGGGTGCGAGGGTCATCGCGATTGACTTGGTGTGATGGCAGCTTGCTTCTAGGTTAAAAGTGAATTTGGGAAGAACAGTGAAGTGTATGAGCTGTTATTAGATCACTTCTAGTTAGGTTAAAAGTTAACTTAGAAAAAGCTTAAGTGCGGAAAAAAAGGGTGGGAAATCAAATATTGGGGTGAGCTCTATTGGTACGCTTATGCAGGGTGCCTAATTAAACACATCATATCGACATGCTTTAAAAATGTCACCGTTAGAAGATAAATTAGCCACGCTTTTAAAGTGTGCCAGTTTCTTTCTATGGCCACGCTTTTAAAGCGTGGCAAAAAAAGCGTGGTCAAAGTACAAATTAGTAGCCACCCTTGTAAAAGCGTGTTGGTTTCTCTCTAAAAAGCGTGACAAAAAAAAACGTGGCCAAATCACAGATTAGCTGCCACCCTTATAAAAGCGTGCCCATTGACCATTTTTTGCCATGCTTTAAAAGCGTTGCAAGAAAAAAGTGTGCCGATAGGCCTTTTTTCTTGTAGTGATATTCTGAAAGAGGTTAAAAGTAAAAACTAAGTAATTAAAGGACATAAAAGCAAAGGATACTAAACGTTGGGTTGACTCCCAACAAGCGCTTCTTTAACGTCACTAGCTTGATGGTTGTTCCTTGTTAAGGTGGAGGTTGATAGTGCTTCACCTCTTCCTCTCTTGTAACATCCTACCACGTAGAGCTTTACGCTTAAGTCGTAAAACAGGGGTGATATGGCATTATGACCTCTAAAATTTAAATATATATACATATTACCGTAGAAAGAATATAATATACGAGGAGCTTTAAAAAATGGATAAAACAAAAATCACAAAAAATAAAAAGCCAACGCTCAGAAAAAACGTAACTTGCATACAGAGAAAGCTATGGTTCCTAAACCTATACATATATAAAGTAAGAACAGAGGATCAAGAATACACAATAACAAGCTCCTAACTCAGCCTGCGAAGCTAAGGTAGGTTGGAGAATATTTACATACATAGTATACAGCCTTTAACCCAAAAAGAAATACATGTTTAAAAACCCTAGTTCTCCATAAACCTCTAAGACGTGCAACAGTAAAGCATATATATATATATATATATATATATATATATATATATATATATATATATATATATATATATATATGCATGAGGAGAGTTTATACATATATAGCAAAAGACAAAAAGTAGAAATCCCATAATGAATCCACTTCACTGCAGAAACTCCAAACGCCTAGCGAGGTGCCTCTCGACCTGCATCTGAAAAACAACAGAATATTCTAGGGATGTCAATGGGGAGGGGCGGGGGCGGGGGATGTCTCCCTGCTCCCCATCCTCGCCCTCAGATTTTGTCCCCGTCCCCGCCCCGATCCCCGCCATGGGGAGATAATTTCCCCCATCCCCATTCCCCGCGTTTCCCGTGTTCCCCGCGGGTCCACATTCTCCATCTCTTTATATTAAACATTTATATGAATATTACAATAAAAAAATTAACAGAATATAAAAATACGACGACGATGATGCGCAGCGAAGAGATGGTGGAGCAGTGGGATGCAACGCAGCGAGCAGCGAAGAGGCGAAAGCAGATACGCAAATGCAGGAGTGGAGAGGGGAAAGACACCGCGCCTGAAGAGAGAGAACGACGCGGTGGCGAGTGGCGCAGGAGTGGCCGGTGGCAGGAGTGGCGACCGATGATGGTGAATGAGATAGTAGAGTAGAGTAGATGGCGCAGGCACGCAGCAAGGTGAGAAGGGAAGAATGACTGAATGGGATAGTAGTACTGTAGTAGACGGCGCAAAGTGAGAAAGGAAGAATGAGAATATGAGATACTGATAATAGGGTTAGGGGACTTAGGGTTTTTTAATGGGTAAAATTACTAAAATACCCCCTATATTAGTAATAAAGTAAGGGTATTTAGGTAACTTTAAAAATTCAGGGAATTTCGGGGATGGGGGCGGGGATCCCCGCTCAGGTCCCCGCGCCTGTCTCGAGAGAATTTTGTTCTCCATCCCCATCCCCACGGAAAAAATTATCCATCATCGGGGCCCCATTCGGGGCGGTTCCCACGGGGATCCCCGTCTCCTGGGGATTTTTGACACCCCTAGAATATTCGTATGGAATGAGAACCGGGGGTTCTCAGCGTGGTAAAGGTGCCACGCACAATAATATTCCATGGGAAGAACCCAAGCTGACATGGGAGAGACAACACCCCAAGCTCAATAATATTCCATGGAAAGAATCCCAAGCTGATATGGGGGAGACAACACCCTAAGCTCAATGTTATATATATATATATATATATATATATATATATATATGTGCATGCCCATGGGGGAACTCGAAGAGTTAGTGTGCCCGGTCACCTCTTATGTACAGGAGGTCAACAAATGTCTCGGTAAGAATCAATTACATCTCATAAATATCATTTTCAATCTTAATAATGATTCATAGCTCATCTCAACATTCTCAATTATTTAAGCTCATCAATTGTCTCATATACTGCTTTCATCATCTTTATCAATCAAATACCATTTTCTCTAACCACATATTACCTTTTAAAAATCTTTCTTCATTTCTAAGTTACCACCATTTCCTAACTTCATCCTATTACTGGGCTTACTAACAAGATCTAGGGCCAAATGAATGAAAATATAGATTTAGAAGTTCGAAATTTAGCTTTAAAATATAAAACTTTGATTTGCTGAAATAGGGGCCACGTGTATGCGTGGGTGTGCGAATTCCCATGCTCGCGTATGCAAGCACCCTGCTCGCATACGCTAGAATCCCACCCCGAAAGAGTTGGTCGCGTCGCGTGCAGTTGGTCGTGTACGCAACCCCTTAAAAATCATTGTTCGCGTATACAAACACACTGGTCGCATACGCAAGCTGCCAAACCCGAAGAATTTGGTCGCGTCGCATACAGTGGTCGCATACGCAAGCTGTGCAGAATTAGCAAAATACTGAATGCTGCAGAATTTTCAATTTTTTCCTCTGAACTTCCGACGCGCATAACTTTTTCGTTTTAAAATATTTTTCATCTGTTCTTCAAACAGCGTAAACTTCACAGAACCAATTTTCATGTGAAACAAATTTGAAACCATTTGGGGGTTCTGAAGCCAAGTTATGGTCCGCCGAAATTTGGCCAAAAATTGATTTTACACAAAAGACTTCAAACCTCAATTTTCTTTGAAACCAAACTCATATCCACATTTTTAAAACTATATTCATCACAATAACATGTCTCAACACACCAACATAGCACTACATTCTTCACATCATACCACCTTCAACCATACTTCATATTTACACAATTACAATCTAGTTTCCTCATTTACATCAACAATATTATCAACTCGTTACTCAATAGATATAATCATATCATCACCTCTTTCATCACCAACTCATCAATTAACATACTATTATCAACATAAACAACAATCATCCAACACATACTCATCAATTCACATCATTCTTCATCAAAGGTGCTAAGCATTGAATATTTTCATGCATTCCAACCTATCCTATGGTCATCTAGCCTAAGTTTTCACAGAATATTATATATTAAATATGTGAAACCTAAACCATATCTTGGCCAATTTCCATGTATTATCTAAGACAACCCATAAGGCAAGCTCATAAGCCTTCATCACCATAATTCCCAAGCTTTCAATCAAGCCTCCAATGACCACAAATCAAACTCCAACATATTCAATGGCAAACAATAAAATGACCGCTAGGAGCAAGCAATGATTAGGGAGGTCAGACATTATTAAAAGCTCAAAGAGTTGTTTCCCTAGTCATATGCTTGTGGTGTTCTTGTGTCAAGTAATCCTTGAGACAAAACATTTAGAGTCGAGATCAATTGCAATTAACAGAGTATGCCAAAGGCTTTGAGCACCACTGTCTGGGAGTAGCTGAAAGAAAAATCAAAACTTCAAAAGAGTTCCCCAGTTAAGTGCTTGTGGTGTTTCTGTGTCAAGTGATGCTTGAGACAAAACATTTAAAGTTACGGCTAGGCTCAAGGTGCAAAGCACCAAAGAAAAGAGAATCAAAGAAAAATTGTTGTGTTCAAGGGTTAAATTGAGTTACAAAATATCAGAGAATTCATAATATTATCCTGATTCTAATTCCAAATGATAATGACATCCTTCTAATTCAAAGGAGAGTGAGATGCCAAAACTATTCATGATTGCAGTTGTAAACCCCACTATAAGAAGAGATATGAGCTTAATCGAACTCTCATTCTCATGCAAATTCAGATTCTAAGCCTATATTAGTTTGGTTGCTTGAGGACAAGCAACAATTCAAGTTTGGTGTTGTGATGTGTGAGCATCTTTCCTATCTTTTCCTAGTGAATTTGCATTCAATTTGTTGAGTTTAATCAAGAATTAATTATTTTTTAGCCACTATGGATGCTACTTTGAGTCATGTGCAATTCTATTTATTTCAGGAAGCATTTGGTTGGATTTGATGAAGCTTCCGCAGAAAAAGAGAAGAAGACTATATAGGGCAGGAATGGCTTAGAAGATGGAGAGGAAGCTTGCACATATGGAAGGAGCATAAGAATTAAAGGAGATGACCAGCGAGGGCGACACGTGCACGTACCTGATGTGTGTGCATGATTTGGAGATTTGCACAGCGATGCATGCGTGTACCTGACGCGTACACGTGACACGCGAAGAAGACCATCGACACGTACGCATGATTGACGCGTACGCGTGACATGCGCTACATGCAGAAAACGCAGAAAATGCTGATTATTTAATTAATTCTGATTTAAACTTTACTTTTATTTTAAAATAAGAAAAGATATTATTTTAGTTTTAGAAAATAGATTTTAAATTAATTAGGATTAGATATAAAAGAGAAAAGAAACTTCTCTTCGGGGGATTCCAACATTATTCCACCTCAGCCCAATTTACAGTTTACCAGAATCTTAGTTTTCACTCTTTTCCATGAGCAACTAAACCTCCACTATTAAGGTTAGGAGCTCTGTCTATTGTATGGATTGATACTATTATTTTTCTATTTTAATTCATGTACTGATTTATATTTCAAGGATTGTTTTTATTCTTTATCTTATGAATTTGGGTAGAACGGAAGTATGACCCTCTTTCTAATTGAGTTCTTGTATAACTTGGAAAAGCTCTTTACTTGAACAACAGCTTGAAAACAATTTCTCCTAAATTCTAATTATCTAGACTTAACGGGATACGTGACATATAATCCTCTTATATTTGGATAATTAGGATTTTTGTGGCATAATAACTAGAATTAAACTTCACCCGCTAATTGGAATTAATTGACCAAGGAATTGGCGGTTGATGAAAGTTAAAGGAGACTAGAAAGGTCTAAGGAATTAGGGTCTAGTCACGTATAGTTTGCCATGAATAAAATCCTGCATAATTAAAATAAATTAATAAGAAAAGTCAATCCGGAAAATAGATAACTCTGAAGCCTTAACTGCCTTCTCCATATTGTTTTTCCAACTTATTTATTGCCTGTCTTCTGATATTCTGAGTTTCGTGTTTAATACTTTTTGAACTCTCAAACACCATTTTCTGTTTGCCTAACTAAGCCAATCACTTGACCATTGTTGCTTGATCTATCAATCCTCGTGGGATCGATCCTCACTCACCTGAGGTATTACTTAGTACGACCCGGTACACTTGCCGGTTAGTTTGTGGTTATAAATTCTGCACTAAGTTTTTGGCATTGTTTCCGGGGATTTATTGTGATTGACAACTACTAGTTGTTTGATTTCTTAGATTAGGCGTTTTTGCTTTAATTTCATTTAACTTATTTCTTTAAATTTTCAAAAAAAAATATATTTTGATTTATTTTATTTAAATTTTTTTCTTTTATCTTAATTTTTGAAATTAAGTTAGTTATTTTATTTATTGAGTTTAAATTTCTTTTATGTTCTTTCTTCTTTGCTTCCTGTTTACCACATGGTGTGTTTAATTTTGTTTGGTATTTTTTGCTAAGAAAAAATAATGGAGAGAGATCACATGGGTTACTACTCACACCCAAGTAGTGATTCATATTATTATGGATGGAAGAACTATCCGAATTTCGGTTGGCAAAGTCAAAACCAAAGAAACTTCAGTGCTCCATGTTCCAACTATCAAGAACCACCATCTCCATATTCATATCAAGAACCACCACCTCTCTATTCATATCAAGAACCATCATCTTTCTACCCATATCAAGAGTCACCATTTACCTATTCATACCAAGAACCATCCCCTTTTTACACTTATCAAGAATCATCATCTCTTTCTTATTCATATCAAGAGCTACCATCTCCTTATTCATATCAAGAACCATCAGATCTTGAGCTTCTCATGAAAGAATTCATACAGGATATAAAGACGAGTGTCAAAAATGTAGAGAAATATGTGCAGTTGATTATCAAGTCCCAGGAAGAGGAACAAGCAAATTCCTTCCCAAGAGATATAATGCAAGATCCTATAGAAGAAAGTGAGAAAATCAATCAAAGGAGTTTATACTCCAGTGAATTAGAGAACTTTTCACCCTCACACATGGAAGAAGAGGAAGATGCAAAAATAAAGGAGGAAGATGCACCAACAAAGAAGGAAGATGCACAAACAAAGGAGGTTGCAAGGGATGAAAACAATTATGGTAATCTACACTTCAATGAAGTAGAGAGTGGCATAGAGGGTGAGTTTATTGAACCACCAATTCAAGAAGAGGAAAGCACTGAAAAGGGGATTGTGACCAAGAAGTGAAGGCAAAAATTTTGAAATCAAAGAAGTGAAGGCAACCAAGGAAAGCACTGAAAAAGGGGATTGTGACCAAGAAACAGAAGAAAATATCTATGAAGAAGAAAAGGTCAGCAAAAAACAATCCAACCTCTACCCCAACAAGCAAGATTAATCAAGCTAATCACAATAAAAGAAAGCTTGTTAGGAGGACTTTATATCAGAGGGCACTAATTTTCACCTCCCCCCCCCCTTGGAAACATTCCTTTTAACCAACTTAAAGAAGAGGAAGAAAATTCAACAATCAAGTGTCAAGCTAGTGACGTTAAAGAAGCGCTTGTCGGGAGGCAACCCGATAATTTTGTATCCTTAGTTATTTTTCGTAGTAGTGATTTTCTTTTTTATTTGATTTTTTTATTGAGTTTTTACTATTTTTCTTTCGTTTTACGCGTGTTCTGATCATGCAGCTATTTTAGAACAGGAACCAAACACTTAAAAAAAAAAGAGAGCACACGACGCGCAAGCGTCGCTGATGCATACACGTACGCGTCATATGTGAGTGCGAGAAAAATAAAAATTGAACAGAGAGTTAGGCAGGAGTGGTGCTGGTGGCGTGCCTTGCGCACAAGCGAGTCCACGCGTATGCGTCATTCACGCGTGTGCGTCGTTTGTGCTTTTCGCCACCCACGCGTGCGTATGACCCAGAAAATCGGCGTCAACGAGTGTTTGGGCAGATAGTTGTGCTGGCTAGGGGCTAGAACTGTGCTAGAGGGACAAAATTGATCACGCGTACGTGTCCCAGACGTGTGCACGTACTTTGCATAAATGGCAATCCACGCGTGCACGTTCATGACTCGCACACGTCGTATGAGAATTTTGGTTCCCAGGCCACACGGATAGAGAGTTGTGCGTGCACGCGGCCGCCTTCGCGCGATTCGCACAAACCAAGGGCACTGATGAGTATTTTGGTGGAACAATGAATTTCTCCCAAAACAAACAAATCTAACCGGCAAGTGTACCGGGTCGTATCAAGTAATAAAAACTCACGGGAGTGAGGTCGATCCCACAGGGATTGAAGGATTGAGAAATTTTAGCTTAGTGGTTAATTTAGTCAAGCGAATCAAGATTTAGTTGAGTGTTTTGTGATTTGCAGAAATTAAATTGCATGGAATTAAAGAGAGCAGGAAATTAAATTGCTGAATCTTAAAGAACAAGAAATTAAATGGCAGAAACTTAGAGTGCAAGAAATATAAATTGCGGAAACTTAAAGTGCAAGAAATGTAAATGGCTCGAAATGTAAAGGGGATTAGGAGTTGGATTTGCAGAAATTAAACAAAGGAAAGTAACTTGCATCAAACAAAAGAGTAAAAGAAAGTTTGGGTTGAATCGGATCTTGAAGCAGTAAAGTAAATGAACATTAAAAGCAAGAAACAAAATGTAAATTAGGAATTCAGATCTCAGGGCCCAGAGACTAGAAAACCAAGTCTAGATCTCAATGCCTTCCTAGATCCAACAAGAACAATTGCAAAGGAAATTGTAAATTGCAAGGAAAGTAGATGAGAAGCAAGTAACAGAAACAGAAATTCAATTAAGCAGTAAATAAACAGAGAGATCCAAGGATGAGATTGAAACAGAATTTCTTCAATTCTTCCACCCAAGATCCAAGACAATTGTAATTGAAATTGAAAGCAATAAAACTAAGAGGAAGAGAAGTGAATTCTCCTTCCCCAAGACTAAGAAATTAAAGATCACTTAATATCCAAAGCTCTCCGAAATCTATTATGAAAATTCAAAGGGAAAGCTCTCCGAAGAACTTGAATTCTATCCTATTTATACACTTTCTTCAAATGATCTTCAAGCCTTGAGTTGGGCCTTTTCTCTTGGTGGAATTGGGTTGAAAGAGGCCTTGGTTGATTGCTCTTGGAGTTTGGAGAAGAACCAAAGTGAACCAAATGAACCGGGTTAAAGTTTTGCAAAAGTTGGACCAAAAGTTGGAGCAAAAGTTAGGGTCTAACTTTTGGTCCAACTTTTCATATCAGCCAACATAACTTGCTGCTACTCACGTTGGTGCAAAAGTTAGGGGTCTAACTTTTGCACCAACGTTAGCCTTCCTTGGTGTACTTGTGGCGCCAACGTTAGCCTCAAAGTTAGGGGCTAACGTTGGCGCAAACTTTTGCTCCTCCCCTTGTAGTTTTCATGTGCCAACGTTAGCCTCCAAGTTAGGGGCTAACGTTGGCGCAAACTTTTGGTGCCCAGGGGTGATTTTCATCATGCCAACGTTAGCCTCAAAGTTAGGGGCTAACGTTGGCGCAAACTTTTGGTGCCCAGGGGTGATTTTCATGTGCCAACGTTAGCCTCAAAGTTAGGGGCTAACGTTGGCGCAAACTTTTGGTACCCAGGGAGTGATTTTCAAGTTCCAACGTTAGCCCAAAAGTTAGGGGCTAACGTTGGGGCTAACTTTTCACTCAAAAGTTTGTGCAAAAGTTTGAGGCTAACTTTAGGTCCAGCTTTTTGCTTCCTGGTTCAATTTCACTTATTCCATTGTCTTCTCTTTACTCCTAGCTATTCCTTCTTGCTTCAACCTTTCTCCAAGCTTTCTTCACCTATCATTAATCAACCAAACGCATCAAAGCTATGCTTAAAATCATGAGATATTCATTCTTTCATAATATGTGACAATTATAGTATAAAACCTCATGAAATAGCATGAATTCATACATGGTTGATTAAATCAAAGGAAACATGAAAATCTACCTAATTGGCTTGCTTGTAGCTCAAGAAAATGCATAATTCTAATGAAAACAAAAGAAAAAGACTAGTTAAAATAGGCTAAGATGACTTGTCATCACAACACCAAACTTAAAGCTTGCTTGTCCTCAAGCAAGAAATAAATTTATGCTCCAAGGTTCTTTCAATTAAGATGGATTGAAGAATAACTTGTAAAGTCCAGTGAGTGAAGTGATCAGGTACAGTGGGGTGAACTCTAAATCATGTGCTCTTGCAAGGGCTTCAGTGCTTACTAGTCCTCACATATTGGGAGTCTTAGGTCTTAGGATTTTCATCCAAATGGTATCATGGAGATCTCTTTATATGTAGTCACCTTGAAGCAGCTTATAGTTTCTGTGCTTTGGCCTCGACTCTAAGTGTCATGTCTCAAAGCGGCTCTTTAGATAAGCTTTCAATCAATACTCCTAAACCAGTTGGTTTTAAGGTATTAGGTGTTGAAGCACCCCTAAGGATTTACTTGCTCAAGCCTCTTTCCTTGACACAGCTCAACCACAAGCATTTACTAGGCTAACAACTCTTTGAGTTTTGTTTCTTCTTTCTTTTTCTGCCTAGTAATTGATGCTCAGAGCCTTGGGCCATGTTCTTTTTGCTTTTGTATTTTCTTTATTTTCTTTTATTTTGTTTGCTGCTTCTTGGATCAATAGATTTTTGAGAATCTCCACAATACTTCTTTGAACTTCATGTCCTGCCTATGAGCTCCCATGCAAGTTTTCACAAGCATGCAACCTCAATACATAATCATACGACTAGAACCACCACTTCTCCTAATCTTTTGCTTGCCTCAAAATTGTTTGATTCCTCAATCCTTCTTTTCAAAGAACTTTCATGTGATGCATTTTTTTGAACATTGAGTGCAAACAAGTTTTGAAGAGAAAAATGTTGTGAATGATCAAGCATCTTGCTTATTGAATTACAGAAAAACTATGCTATGCAGACAGATAATCAGGGAAACTAAACCACTCTCAATCATAGCAGTGTTTGATGTAAGATAATCACTTAACAATACAACCTTTTGGAGTTCGCCTGCCTTACTCCTCATCATCATCATCACTGATCCACACATTCCTCTTTTATTTCTTTGGTTGATAATGCTTAATCCTTCCAAAAACTTGTATGGACCTCTGCAATGATATTGAAAGTTGCTTGTTCCCCAAGCACTTAGAAACAATGATTAGCATGCATGATTTATTTATGGGCTTTTGTACTTACTTTGGTGTGGGAACACCAAACTTAGTACCTTGCCAATGGTTCTCATACATCAGATTAACCATATGTAAAACTCTTTTTTTTTTTTTTTTCAAAAGTGACAAAACTGAAAACTAAAGAATAGCAAAATAGTTGACTAGTTTATCTAACTGCTTGAAGCTAGCATTATGCAGAAGGTGAGAATATATTTTATGATGAAATTTTGGTGGAACACCAAACTTAGAATCCTTCATTCTCCCTTAGATTGTTTTGGCGTGCAACACCAAACTTAGCTTCTTGCAATATAGATAAAACTAAGTAACCTTTTTATTGAAATAGCTATGAAAAAAAAGTTACCTCAGGTTGGGTTGCCTCCCAACAAGCGCTCTTTTATTGTCACTAGCTTGACATCTTGCTCTTTGATTATGGAGGCTGGAAATCATAATGCCTCAGTTTTTCTCCTCTTGCTGTAGGACTCCTTTCCTCCATGACCTGCACAATCACAAACAATCCAAATGAAAATTGGATATTCTCATGCCAGAATGTAGTCAGAGGATTAGTTGACACCATGTGTCAAACAGTTGGTAAACTTGAGAGATTAATGAACGAAAATCACTTCTCTCGTTTACTTATCAAGCTATGAGAATCATATTCAGCAAGATAAACCAAGAAAACTTCACTCTATTGCTAAAGTGAGGTTTCAATTAGCTTAGGCAAAAATTCAAACAGTTAGTGGGTTTATTGAAAATTAGAGGACAGAAAAGAAAAAGTGCTTGATCTAGATCACCACCTCACTTAATCATTATCAATCTAATCAATCCCCGGCAACGGCGCCAAAAACTTGATGAGTATTTTGGTGGAACAATGAATTTCTCAAAAAACACACAAATCTAACCGGCAAGTGTACCGGGTCGTATCAAGTAATAAAAACTCACGGGAGTGAGGTCGATCCCACAGGGATTGAAGGATTGAGCAATTTTAGCTTAGTGGTTAATTTAGTCAAGCGAATCAAGATTTAGTTGAGTGTTTTGTGATTTGCAGAAATTAAATTGCATGGAATTAAAGAGAGCAGGAAATTAAATTGCTGAATCTTAAAGAACAAGAAATTAAATGGCAGAAACTTAGAGTGCAAGAAATATAAATTGCGGAAACTTAAAGTGCAAGAAATGTAAATGGCTCGAAATGTAAAGGGGATTAGGAGTTGGATTTGCAGAAATTAAACAAAGGAAAGTAACTTGCATCAAACAAAAGAGTAAAAGAAGGTTTGGGTTGAATCGGATCTTGAAGCAGTAAAGTAAATGAACATTAAAAGCAAGAAACAAAATGTAAATTAGGAATTCAGATCTCAGGGCCCAGAGACTAGAAAACCAAGTCTAGATCTCAATGCCTTCCTAGATCCAACAAGAACAATTGCAAAGGAAATTGTAAATTGCAAGGAAAGTAGATGAGAAGCAAGTAACAGAAACAGAAATTCAATTAAGCAGTAAATAAACAGAGAGATCCAAGGATGAGATTGAAATAGAATTTCTTCAATTCTTCCACCCAAGATCCAAGACAATTGTAATTGAAATTGAAAGCAATAAAACTAAGAGGAAGAGAAGTGAATTCTCCTTCCCCAAGACTAAGAAATTAAAGATCACTCAATATCCAAAGCTCTCCGAAAACTATTATGAAAATTCAAAGGGAAAGCTCTCCGAAGAACTTGAATTCTATCCTATTTATACACTTTCTTCAAATGATCTTCAAGCCTTGAGTTGGGCCTTTGCTCTTGGTGGAATTGGGTTGAAAGAGGCCTTGGTTGATTGCTCTTGGAGTTTGGAGAAGAACCAAAGTGAACCAAATGAACCGGGTTGGAGTTTTGCAAAAGTTGGACCAAAAGTTGGAGCAAAAGTTAGGGTCTAACTTTTGGTCCAACTTTTCATATCAGCCAACATAACTTGCTGCTACTCACGTTGGTGCAAAAGTTAGGGGTCTAACTTTTGCACCAACGTTAGCCTTCCTTGGTGTACTTGTGGCGCCAACGTTAGCCTCAAAGTTAGGGGCTAACGTTGGCGCAAACTTTTGCTCCTCCCCTTGTAGTTTTCATGTGCCAACGTTAGCCTCCAAGTTAGGGGCTAACGTTGGCGCAAACTTTTGGTGCCCAGGGGTGATTTTCATCATGCCAACGTTAGCCTCAAAGTTAGGGGCTAACGTTGGCGCAAACTTTTGGTGCCCAGGGGTGATTTTCATGTGCCAACGTTAGCCTCAAAGTTAGGGGCTAATGTTGGCGCAAACTTTTGGTACCCAGGGAGTGATTTTCAAGTTCCAACGTTAGCCCAAAAGTTAGGGGCTAACGTTGGGGCTAACTTTTCACTCAAAAGTTTGTGCAAAAGTTTGAGGCTAACTTTAGGTCCAGCTTTTTGCTTCCTGGTTCAATTTCACTTATTCCATTGTCTTCTCTTTACTCCTAGCTATTCCTTCTTGCTTCAACCTTTCTCCAAGCTTTCTTCACCTATCATTAATCAACCAAACACATCAAAGCTATGCTTAAAATCATGAGATATTCATTCTTTCATAATATGTGACAATTATAGTATAAAACCTCATGAAATAGCATGAATTCATACATGGTTGATTAAATCAAAGGAAACATGAAAATCTACCTAATTGGCTTACTTGTAGCTCAAGAAAATGCATAATTCTAATGAAAACAAAAGAAAATGACTAGTTAAAATAGGCTAAGATGACTTGTCATCAGGCACGCGCGTCACTTTCAAAATCGGGCGACCCACGCATACGCATGCTGTATGCGCACGTGTCGCATGCGCCGCACAACTCCACTAGTGCGCCGCCCAGTTTTGATTTTCATTCTCTCTCCCTCCCAAATCCTAATTATCTCTTGTTATTTTATCCTTTTATTCTTCTTTCATCATACTATTTGTTTTTGTTTTCAGTGCTTCTTTGCTTGAAGACAAGCAAACCTTTAAGTTTGGTGTTGTTGCTTCACTTATGGCTTTTCTGTTTATTTTTATGGTACCAAAGGGAGGCGAATCACCTTTACTAAGGAGCACAGCCTGAAGAATAAAACGGCCACTAGGATAACTGAGGTGGTTGAGTTCCTTTCATTCTATATTCTTTTCCGCTCTTACTATGTTATGTTCCGATTTTCTGCTATTTTGTCTCGTTTAGTGCATGATCCTTTATTAGATAAATTCCTAGGTTCTAGTTTAGTTCTACTATTTTAAAATTTTATGTTATTTGCTTTAATGTTGAAAGGTGCTTCATTTATTGCCCATTGAGCTTGAAATCAAAAAGAAAGAAGAAAAGATGTAGTGCATGAGAAATTGAGTTTAATTTTTAGAGTAGTCTCATTCATTCAAATGTGGTAGTATTTTCTGTGGCTCTGAATGCATGACATGAACAGTGCATATTTAAATTTGAACCAAAGAATGTTGATGTACAAGGAACAAGGATTTAGAGAATTATTACGACTTCTCTGAAATAAACAAAAATTTAATCCTTGAAGCAAAAGATAAAAAAAGGATACAAAAGTAAGGTTCTCTTGAGTGTAATTCACATTACCACACATACATTTATCCAAGACATAATACCCAATACACAAATTCATGAAATTGACTAGGGTTAACGATCCTTACTGTACCCACGGACCAAATGAACCAAGCCCAGCAAGCCCCTCAAGCTAAATCGAACCTAGAGTACTAAAATCAATGACATCTCAACATGAATACTCAAGATTTTTGAAAATCAAAGGGGTAGTTATGAAATTGTTCTGATAGTTTCATAGAGCTTGACGCGGTGGTCGCGTGGCTGCAAACGGTGCGGCAATCGAAGCTCGAAGTGATGAGATATGGTTCTTTGAAATGGAGGTTAGGGTGTGGAATCCTTCTCCCTCACCTTGAGCATTGTTCAGTGTCTTTTAGCTGAAGAGAAGAAGAAGAGTGTTTCTTCTTTTAAGTGTCTAGACTGATTGGTTGGGCCTTGGGTCCATTTTGGGTCCGATTCAACCGGTTTTGCCTGTTTGGCCCAACCTTAGGCTAAATTCTTTGAAATTAGTGTCAAAATTCTCATTTTTTTCTTTGTTAAAATTTAATTTATGGACTAATTATTCGCTAATTTTAGGGGGTTTACACCTCTTACCTTGAATTTTCTCCCTCTGTCTTCATATGTTAGCTCACGATGTTCAAAGGAAAGAACATTACCCATTGTGTATGGCAATAGTGGGTGGTGAGATAACACTACTTTGTCCCCTGGTAAAAAGTCGTCAGTAGAAATTTTCTTGTTTCTCTACCCTGTAGGTACTTTTTTCTTAGGAGCTTCTTCCTTATTTGGTGCATACCCAACACCAAACTTAGTGTATTATGTCAGGAGGTTTGTTGACTGCAAAGGGAGGTTTTGGTTGCAAAATTTTTGAGGCTTTAGTTGAGTGTTCAACTTGTTGCACCTTCTCTTTCTCTACTTTTCTACTCAAGTATGAGGAATGTACTACTTGGGGTGATTCATTTGGTGCTACCTTCAAATTTGGATTCTTGGCTTCAACCTTCATACAATCCTCCTCCTCTTTTACATGATTCATGGTCTTGAAATCATAAAAAGTTTGATTCTCATCATGCACCCTCAACATTAATTCACCCTTTTCAACATCAATAAGGGCTCTTCTAGTGGTTAGAAAAGGTCTCCCTAGAATGATTGAGGCATGCTTATCTTCCTCCGTATGAAGAATAACAAAATCCACTGGGAGGAAGAATTTTCCCACTTTGATTAAGACATTTTCAACTATTCCATGTGCAAGCTTCATTAATTTGTCTGCAATTATAGAGCTATGTTTGTGGGTTTCAACTCTTGAATTTATAACCTCTTGATCACAGATAAAGGCATTAGATTAATACTTGCCCCCAAATCACATAAATCTCTTTCAATGATAATGCTGCCAATAGTGCAAAGAATTTGAAAGCTCCCCGGATTTTTCTTCTTTTTTGGCAAGTTCCATTGAATAATTGCACTGCACTCTTTAGTCATCACCACTGTTTGGCCACCCTTTAAAGATTTCTTCTTGGACAACAATTCCTTCATGAATTTTGTATACAAGGGCATTTGTTCAAGAGCTTCTATGAATGGAATTTTGATGTGCAAAGTCTTGAATTTCTCCAAGAATTTGGAATAATGCTTTTCCTTGTTTTCCCCTTGGAGCTTTTGAGGATATGGAATTTTTGGCTTGTAATTAGGCACTAGAATTCTCTCTTTTGGTGGAGCTTTTGTAATTTGAATTGGTTGCTGGAGGGTAGGCTACACGTGCTCCACTTAAAGATTAGTATCCCCTGGGGCCTCTGGCTTTAGTTTTTCCATCCAAAATTTGGATGATTTCTCCATCCAGGATTATAGATTTTGGAGAAAGGGTCATTCTGAGGTGTCTTGAAGGGTTGCCCATGTAATTCACTTGCTCTAGAGAAGATTGTCCATACTGAATGCTTTCACATTAAGAGAATCCATTACTTACACCATAGAAATTATTTTGAGAACTCACAGCCGAGACTTGCATTTCTCCTAGGTGTTGAGTAATTGCTTTGATTTGTTGGGATATAACTTTATTCTGAGCCAAAAGAGTATCCGAAGCATCTAAATCCTTGACTCCTTTCTTCATTGATCTTTCAGAAGAGTTGAGATATTGATTGTTGGCCACCATCTCAATCAATTCTTGTGCTTCCTCAGTGGTTTTCTTCATATGCAAAGATCCTCCAGTTGAGTTAACCAGTCCAACCTGTGTGGCGAGGGTGATCCTATCATAAAATATCTGAAGCTAGACCCAGTCAGAGAACATATCTTGAGGGCACTTTCTAAGCATCTCCTTATACCTCTCCCAAGCTTCATAGAGGGACTTTCCTTCATGTTTTCTGAAGATCTGAATGTCAGTTCTGAGCTTAGTCACCTCTAAAGCAGGAAAAACTTGTTTAGGAACTGCTTAACCCTATCCATTACAGCTAAAGGGAAGAGCAGTAGACGATAAACCTCAGCCGAGACGCCATTTGTCTTGACAGTATCACAGATTTGCAAAAAATTAGAGATGAATAAATTGGGATCTTCTTGCGGGCTTCCACTAAATTGACAATTTTGTTGAACCAGTATAACAAGCTGCAGTTTTAGTTCAAAATTGTTGGCTCGAACAGTAGGTGTAATAATGCTACTTCCACAACTCGCTGGATTAGGATTAGTGTAAGATCCGAGAGTTCTCCTGAGTGGAGGGTCATTGGCATTGTTGTTATCTGCCATGTCTTGTCCAAAAAATCCTTCTTCGACCACTTCTTCAATCTCTTCTTCAACTATTTGATTTCTAGCTTGTTTCCACTATCGCTAATACGAATTTTACAAACAACAATATCCACATAACTATCGGCAAGTGCACCGGGTTGTATCAAGTAATAAACTCACGGTAAGTGAGGTCGATCCCAAGAAGATTAACGGATTAAGAAAACAATAGTTAATTGATTTTTCTAGTTAGACGTTCATATTTGAGTGATGAGCAAACAAGAAATGTAAATGAAATAAAATTAAATAAAAGTAATAATGAACAAGAAGGTAAATCACGAAAATATAAGGTGCTGGAAATTAAATTGCAAGAATGTAAGTTGCTGAAAAATAAATGACAAGAATTGAGAATGAAAAGAACATTGAGATCAAGAGATGTTGCATTCTCAGGATCAATGATAAACCACTATTTTATGATTCATCTTGTGCTCAATTGAGTGTTTTTATCAATTCTTCACCCACTTATTCATATAATTTGCATGGTTTTACAAATCCTTCCTTATTCTGTGATATATGTAAAAACATGTTTCCTATGCCTTAAAAATATTAATTTCAATTATCCTTTATTACCATTCAATGCCGTGATCTGTGTTTTAACTATTTTCAGGCTTCATAGGGCAGGAATGGCTTAGAGGACAGAAAGGAAACATGAAAAAATGGAAGGAACACACAAAATGAGTTTTGAAGAAAATGGCAGCGATGCGCACGCATGGACGACGCGGACGCGTGCCTGGCACAGAGCACAAACGACGCGTACGCGTGACTGACGCGTACGCATGGCAAGGAAAATATCCAAATGATCCGCACACATGACCCACACGTATGCGTGACAGACGCCACGTGCAGAAAGCTGCAGAATTCGCCCCCAGCAATTTCTAGGCCCTTTTTCGGCCCAAATCCAAGCCCAGAAACACAAAATAGAGGCTGGAGAATGAGGGAATCAAATCGTTCAATCAAAATTCATTCATTACGAACAATTTTATATTTTAGATGTAGTTTTCTAGAGAGAGGTTCTCTCATCTCTCTTAGGTTTTAGGATTAGGATTTCTTTGTTTTCTTCATTCCAGGTTCAATGTTCCTTTAATTTATATTCTCTTCTACTTTATTCATTCTATTACTTTAGTTGTTTACTTTCCCAAATTGGCTTATGAATTCCTATGTTTAATTTGATTTTCTATTTAATATAATTTGAGGTATTTCAGATTTATGATTTTAATTTAGCTTTTTATATTCTTAGCTTTAATTGATGAAAAGGCATTTTTATTCGAATAGATTTTCTCCCTTTTGGCTTTGGTTGAGTAATTGGTGATACTTGAGTTATCAAACTCAGCTGTTGATTGAAAATTAGAAATTGCTGATTGATTTGGATCCCTCTAAAGCTAGTCTTTCCATAGGAGTTGACTAGGACTTGAGGAATCAAGTTGATTAGTCCACTTGACTTTCCTTTATTTAGTAAGGGTTAAGTAAGTGGGAGTAATAAACAATTCTCATCACACCTGATAAGGATAACTAGGATGGGATTTTCAGTTCTCATACCTTGCCAAGATTTTTCTTAATTTTTAAGTTATTTTTCTTGTCATTTAATTTACTTGTTCTTTAATTCAAAAACCCCCAAAAATACACCCTTTTCCATAACCAATAATAAATCATACTTCCCTAAAATTCCTTGAGAGACGACCTGAGGTTTAAATACTTCAGTTATCAATTTTATTAAGGGTTTGTTACTTGTAACAACCAAAGTTTTTGTACGAAAGGATTCTTGTTTAGAAGCTATACCTACAACGTGACTATTTTTATAAAATTCTTTACTAGCAAAAGTCCTCTCGTCAAAATGGTGCCGTTGTCGGGGAATTGCAATTGTGTGCTTTATTATTGGTTATTGTAAATATTTTATTTTGCTTGTTTATTTGTTTTCGTTTTTGTTTTTAATTTTTATTAGCTACTATGAGTTCTCACCCCCGTCGCTTTGAGTTTGGTTCTAATGTTGTTGAAAGGAATGGAAGCTATAACAGGAACATGCATCAAGGTCGAAACAATCACAGATGGAAGGAGCCACAAGGATCTAATCAACCCTTTTGGCAACAACACCTTCTAAGATACCATGGACAACGACCATTCTACAATGCATGCCAAGACAATAGTTATGGTGGACCCTTTCGTGACAAACCACCTCCACCAAATTACTATGGTCAAGAGCCATCCCAAGGTGCATACCAAGATGATAGATATGGTAGACCCCCTTGTAGTTACCAACAAGCCCATCATATGCCAATGAACTACCTCCTCAACATAGCCTCGAACCACCATACTCACAAGCCACTTACAACCATTCACCTCCATATGACCATAACCTTTATCCACCTCAATTCCAATCCAATTAATCCCAAGAACCACCACTTCTATATGCACCATGTCCATATCCATCAACCCAAGAATCATAGGCTCGCTGCAAGGAAATAGCAAATCAATTTAATTCAACCCTTAATCAACTGAAACAAGCGATAAAACAATTAGCTTCCCGACGTTCCGGCACTCAAGGAACAACCATGGCTTCATGTGGAAAATCTAATGAAAAACGTAGCATGAAGGAGACACTAGAAGCTCCGGTTGACAGTACAGAGCATAACTTTGTACTGGAACAAGTAGAGGAAGTTGAAATTATCAAGGAAGAAGAATTGGTTGAAGACTTAGGAGACGCTAAACCTCCATGGGAATCGAGAGTTGTGGAGAATTCCGCCCAGAAATTTGCAATTGATGCTAAGGAGGATAGTGCATAACCCCCAAGGCATGTATCTTATGAATAACTGGACGGAACAAATCAAGAAGAAAGTTTCCTTGGTAATGATGATCATGAATCAAGCTCTCCTAGTGATGAACTTGCATCCGTAATTGAATTCTTTGAGACTGAAGAATCTGCCCCAAGTGAATATGAAGATGATGTAGATGTAGATTTTTCTCAACCTCCAACCTATGACTTGAGTGATGAGGAAGAAATTGAAGACTTTGATCAAGACGAGGTTGCAGTTGAAGAGGTTTGTAAGGAAGTGGAACTATTCACCAAGGAGTACAAGGAAGTGGAGCTTGAAAGGCCACTGGAAACACCTCTCCCAAGGTCATTACCACCCAATACAAACTTCAAGTGGGTAAAATCCTTAGCCTTTATCTTTACCTTTCTACTTGAATACGGTTTGCTTGAAACCGATGGCCAACTTAGAGCTCGTTGTGGCTTTAAGAGTAAGAGGGAGATGGTTAGTGATAGAAGTTGGCATCTAAAGTTCAATACAGTTCCACGCTCCAAATGAAAGTGCAAGGATTGGTATAGAGCTCGATTGAATGAATTTTGGAAGAAGTTTGGGTATCCCAGTGAAAATTCAAGTTGTGTACCGCCCCGTTGGAATAATAAAGATAAAAGCGAGGACGGGTACAAAAGCAAGGTTTGGGATTCTGGAATTTATTTTGACAATCAACGCTTCTGGAGCCAGAACACTTGCTTTAACTTGCTCGAGGCTTTACGTGTCTAGTTTGGGACCCCGGAGGCTATTGGAATTGCAAACGTTGGTGGAGATTTCTGGATGAGTTCAAGCACAAGCCACCATAACAATGAGCTCATCAAATGTCCAACTTAAGGACTTTAACTAAAACTGCTAGGTGGGAGATAACCCACCACGGTATGATCGTTCCTTTTTCAATTTTAATTTTATTTCGTTTTGTTTGTTTTTAGTTTTATTTTATTTTATTTTATATTCCCTAGAATCATTCATAACATCCGTACTAGCATCTGCATTCTACATATTCTCTAAAAAAATGCCTCACCACGCGTGGGCGTCGATCTCAATTCGGCATATCAATCCAACGCCCAGAAAGTTGGGCTGGAATCATGCGGCTGGTATGCGTTAGGCACAATTTGGGCCACGCGTGCGCGTCAATAATGCGTACGCTTCCTTTTCACTTACACACACCACGCGTGGACATGGGCGACGCGTACACGTCGCGTGAAAATTTTTGCCCTCTTAATTGAAACAGAGAGTTGTGCCAAAACGATGCTAGAATTGTGTGTTTAGCACAATTCTATTCGACGCGTACGCGTGTCTCACGCGTACGCATCATTTTCATTATCCCTCTGTTTTGCAATTTTGAAATTGCTGTGCTGATAATACTGCTAATATATTGTTCATTACTGTTTAATGTTGTTTTAACATTATTCAACCTAAATTGCATTTCTTGCAGAAGATTGAGTTTGTTTCTTCTAAATTCATGTGACTTGCTAATTACTACTCTTTTATGTACTACTTTCATGTCGTATGAACTGAATTTCTGTTGCTATTTATTACCCGAGAACGTCCAATTTATAACCGGAATGCTGCCCGATTTTTCCGCAAATTATTTCACTCAACTCTAATTCATAAATTGGCTTTGATACTTTTGAATTCTGCACTAATTGGTTTCATTCAAGCCAATTCCTGGAAGGATGGGCTAGCATTCCTACTCCTTCTGGTTCCCTTCTTAGTTAAATCACATTATTGATGATTTTATTCATTTTGCACTTCTTTTATTATGATTTATCATCAATAATCTGCATTCTCTGCTTGAATGTGAGTTGCTGCTTCTTCAAGTTTGTGCAATTTTTGTTAATTAGGAACTACAATACCATGTCACTCACTTTAACTTCACTTTTTAACTCTTAACTGCATTAACTTTCTAACTTCTCTCTTAGTTTTCAACTAACTACTTTCAACCCATTTCAAGGCATGATTATTGTTGTTCCTGATAAACAAGCATTTCGCATATCATAGATCTTGGATTGTGATTTTTATTTCAATTCTTTGACTTTTAGCTTGCATACAGCCCAAAATTCTACATCTATGTAACTTACTTCATGCTTATATTGCTATTTTATTCCTCTTTTGCCCATCTATGCTTATATTGCTAAAATACTATCTGCTTACCTGTTTTCCTGCTTTAGTTTAATAAACTGTATCCTAGAACCTCTTCTTTTCAGGTTGTCTGACCCTAAAGGGAAAGAAAAAGCTAAAGCAGGCACGGGCAAACAGAAAAGAGGAGAGTCCTCTATGGCTATCCTGGATATACTGCATGATGATTCCTAGCGGGAGAAGAATTTTACTCCGTAGGAAAAAGCTGATTAATTAGTGCCTGCAACCAACCCAGTCAAGTTTGCAAACCGATACTGTGAACTGAAGTATCTAGTCTTTGCAACTTCAAGGAACCTATATCTAGAAAAGACCCTCCGAATTCCAGCCGAATTACAATAGTACACCATAGACCAAATCAAACAGAGAGGCTGGTTCTTTCTGGAGAGGGATTTGACTGAGGTTAATGCATCTTGGGTCAGAGAATTTTACTGCAACTATTTTAAAACGACCCTGGATGCAGTACAGCTCAGAGGGAAGCAGATTCTAGTTACTGAGGAGGCAATTGAAGATATCCTCCATTTCATGCCTAAATCTGATCAGCCAGATGGTTATCAACAGGCTGAAGAAGATATGAGATTTATGAGATTTATTGGGAAGCAGTGAAGCGCACTATAGCTATTGATCCTGCTGTCCCATGGGTTATGGGTAAGTCAACAGTGACCCCAAAAGGCATTAAAATTATTTATCTGAATGATGAGGCTCGGCTATGGCAACAAATCCTAAGCAATTATGTGATGCAGAGCACTCACGAGACTGAGGTGCCAGCTGCCATGATTACTCTTATCTGGTGCGTGATTGAGGGTAAAGACCTGTACCTTCCCCAATTTATCCGGTACTACATGGTGTTTTTATATGATATTGTGGCTTAGGCTTTGTATATATGTGTTTTGGAGCTTGATTGGTGGTTTTGGAAAGCTTTGGTATGGAATGCCAAGCTTGAAAATCTGTTGGTGAGGCTTTGGAAAACTTGGAAGTTGATTTGAGAGTGTTCCGGGTGGAACGGGAATCGGCCAAGGTATAGTTTCGGTTTCCTGTATCTAAAATTTAATGTGGTGTGAAAACGTAGGCTAGAGACCCTAGGATAGGAGATGAATCATTAATGATGTGGATGGTTTGATATGAATCTTGTTGTTGTATGTGAATATAGTAAATTGCGAAATGATGATAAATGTTGGTACTATTTGTGAAAATTGGGTGTGATATGGTTCGATATGTAGAGTTGGTGATAGCATTGAGGCTCTTGTTGAGGAGCATGAGTTGAAATGTGAATTTGTTATGTGTGAATTGTTGATTTTGATGTGGGAATTGTCACCTCAAAATTTGGTTAAATATGGCGGATTTGGTGGGTTGATGATTGAATGAGCGGATGTAAGCATTTGGTATTGAAACATTGAGTTTGGCTGGTTTTTGAATGAGTTGGTAAGTGTATGTTTTGAAATTGGGAGTTTATGAGTTTTGGTAAAAATAAAAATTTGGTGAACTTCCATAGATCATATCTTGAGTTATTGTTTTCGAAACTTAATGACTTTTATATCAAATAAAAGGCAATTTCATAAGCTTTAAAATGGTTTAAATTTGTTTGAAATCTGAATTTTGTGGAAGGAGATATGATTGTGGGAAGTTCGAGCCAAAAAATTTGAATTCTGCAACTTCTGCAGAATTTGTGATTTCTGGTATGTGTGTGGACGCACAAACCTGTGCGGACGCACACTCGGCGAGAATTTGGTTCCTGTGTGCTCGCACACGCAAAGACAGGGCTGCTGCTGGCAGCGCCAGCACGCCCTGTGTGCACGCGAAACCAACGAAAGATTGTGAGCTGTGCGTACGCACAAGCCTGTGCGCAACCACGCGTTGGGAATGACACACTGGTGGCAGCACTAGCATGCATTGTGCACGTGCCCCTACCCTAAAAATTTTTCTTTCTGTGCGTGCGCACGGACTTGTGCATCGGACACGTTTAAAAAATATTTCTGGGCATGCGCACGCACACCCCTGTGCGTCCGCACGTGACCCAATTCTTTTCTAAAACTTTGTTTTCAAGCTCTTCACATTCCCAACAAGCTCGTAACCTTCCGGAATGTTATTTCACACTTATAAACCCCCAATTTCATCCCTTAAGTCTTAATTTGATGTTAAATGCCTAGTGTTTGAGAGAAGGCTAGTAAATGGGTAACTTGTGGGGGAAGAAAAGGGATGTAATGATGAGTATAATGTATAATGATGATGTGAGCAGTTGGGATGGATGGTGGAGTGCTGAATATCTTTTGAGCCGAAAGGGCTGAGTATGGAATTATGATTGGTAGGCCGGAATGGCTGAGATGTATACTAATGTATGGCTGTGATTATTGCATATATGCTGAATTGATTATTATTATGAATGTTACACTTCATCTATCTGAGATACGAGTTTCCCTGGGTGAAAGCAGTGGCTAGCCACCACGTGCTCCAGGTGGAGACTCGATACTCTGCTGATCCTATGTCGCAAGTGTGGCCGGACACTGTGAAAGTTCCGGATGAGCTCGCCCCTGTGAATATACACCAGTGAGGGTGTTGGATATAAATTATGATTATGTTTGTGGATAACTCGAGTTGACGATGCGCGACAGAGGGACAGTCTGATGCCAGGGCATTTTGGCCAGTTTCACTGACCTTTTCTTTACTGTTTTTAGGGTAGTTTCATGCATTTCCTTAGGAAATAAGCTAGTTTTGGGTAGATATTCATTTACATCTTGATTCAAGCATACATTGTGCACTTTACATGATTTCATGAGGATTTTGCATGAATTAAATGACAAATTGGATGTTGCATTTCCCATGACTTGGACTAGAACTTTGATACACTTTATTGCTTGATTTCAAGACAAAAGAAGCAAAGAAGAACCACATTAGTAGCTACGTTAGTTACAATAACGTTAACACTAACGTGGAATGGGAGTAACTTGCAAAGTTAATGAGAAAAGTCATTGCCAATAATGCTCTCGAAGCCATAATTGCCCACGTTAAGAGTCACGTTAACTAAGCTAACGTGAACTCTAACGTGGAAGAAAGGAAATAGAGCCAACGTTAGTGACACTTAACATTATCACTAACGTTGGACCAAGCTCATAAGTGGCCACGTTAGTTGCCACGTTAACTTAGTTAACATGGCCTCTAACGTTAAGAAGAAAAGGGGGACGCCAACGTTAGTGTCATTCAACTTTCCCACTAACGTTGGCCAAGTCACAAGAAGCCACATTAACTCCCACGTTAACCTAGTTAACGTGGAAGCTAACGTGAAGAAACTAGGTGGTCGACAACGTTAGTGACACCAAACATTGTCACTAACGTTGGGATGAACACACAATATCCCCAAGAAGCCATGTTAACTCCCGCGTTAACCTAGTTAACGTGGAAGTTAATGTGAAGAAGAAAGGTTATCGACAACGTTAGTGACACCAAACATTGTCACTAACGTTGGAAGGAGCCAACACAAGCCACAATGAGCCACGTTAACTCCCACGTTAACTTAGTTAACGTGGAAGCTAACGTGAGGAGAGGGATGATGAGCCAACGTTAGTGACATTCAACTTTGTCACTAACGTTGGAGATGGCTAGCACAGCCACGTTAGAAGCCACGTTAACCTAGTTAACGTGGACTCTAACGTGGGAGCTAAGGGGCACATTCGAACGTTAGTGACAATGTTAAGTGTCACTAACGTTCTCGAAGGTTGGCAAGCCTACGTTAAAAGAGCCACGTTAACTAAGTTAACGTGGACTCTAACGTAGGAAAAGGGGAGGCTTCTCAACGTTATTGGGAAAGTTGTGTCCCAATAATGTGCGCGAAGGACAAAGAGGCAACGTTAGTGGCAACGTTTGTGCCACTAACGTTGAGGTTAACGTGGCTCTTACTTGTGTGAGGAACGTTAGTGAAAAAGTTGAATGTCACTAACGTTCTTGAACCCATATTTTCACTGAACGTTAACACCACTAACGTCCTGAGCTAAAGTCTCTGCCCACTTCACACTTTCTCTCTGCAAGTAAAGCCAAGTGGTGCACGAAATTGTGATCTCCAGGCTCGAACAAATCCTGGTAATGGCTCCAGAGCTTAGTGCTCTGATCTTAATTCATAATTGTCACAACTTCGATACAACTAACCAGCAAGTGCACTGGGTCGTCCAAGTAATACCTTACGTGAGTAAGGGTCGAATCCCACGGAGATTGTTGGTATGAAGCAAGCTATAGTCACCTTGTAAATCTCAGTCAGGAAGATATAAAGTGATAATGGTGTTTTCGAATTTAATATAATAAGATAGGGATAGAAATACTTATGTAAATCCTTGGTAGGAATTTCAGATAAGAGAATGGAGATGCTTTTCGTTCCTCTGAACCTCTGCTTTCCTGCTATCTTCATCCAATCAGTCTTACTCCTTTCCATGGCTGGCTTTATGTGATACATCACCACTGTCAATGGCTACTTTCGGTCATCTCTCGGGAAAATGATCCAATGCCCTGTCACGGCACGGCTAATCGTCTGGAGGCATCACCCTTGTCAATGGCTTCATCTTATCCTCTCAGTGAATAATATGCTCACGCACCCTGTCACGGCACGGCTATTCATCTGTCGGTTCTCGATCATGCTGGAATAGGATTTACTATCCTTTTGCGTCTGTCACTAACGCCCTGCAATCGCGAGTTAGGAGCTCGTCACAGTCATTCAATCATTGAATCCTACTCGGAATACCACGGACAAGGTTTAGACTTTCCGGATTCTCTTGAATGCCGCCATCATTCTAGCTTACCCCACGAAGATTCTGGTTAGGAGATCTAAGAGATACTCATTCTAGCTTAATTCATGTAGAACAGAAGTGTTTGTCAGGCACGCGTTCATAGGGGAGATGGTGATGAGCGTCACACATAATCATCACCTTCATCACGTTCTTGGGTGCGAATGGATATCTTAGAAGCGAAATAAGAAGAATTGAATAGAAAACAGTAGTACTTTGCATTAATCTTTGAGGAACAGCAGAGCTCCACACCTTAATCTATGGAGTGTAGAAACTCTACCGTATGAAAATACATAAGTGAAGGTCCAGGCATGGCCGAGATGGCCAGCCCCTCTGATCTAAGAACCAGGCGTTCAAAGATGATCCTAAGATCCTAAGATCCTAAGATGATCAAAAGATGTCTAATACAATAGTAAGAGGTCCTATTTATAATAAACTAGTCACTAGGGTTTACATGAGTAAGTATTTGATGCATAAATCCACTTCCGGGGCCCACTTGGTGTGTGTTTGGGCTGAGCTTAAGTGTTGCACGTGCAGAGGCCATTTGTGGAGTTGAACGCCAGTTTTTGTGCCAGTTTGGGCGTTCAACTCTAGTTTTGGATCCTTTTCTGGCGCTGGACGCCAGATTTGGGCAGAAGGCTGGCGTTGAACGCCAGTTTACGTCATCAATTATTGGCCAAAGTATAGACTATTATATATTGCTGGAAAGCCCTGGATGTCGACTTTCCAACGCAATTGGAAGCGCGCCATTTCGAGTTCTGTAGCTCCAGAAAATCCACTTTGAGTGCAGGGAGGTCAGAATCCAACAGCATCAGCAGTCCTTTTTCAACCTCTGAATCTGATTTCTACTCAAGTCCCTCAATTTCAGCCAGAAAATACCTGAAATCCCAGAAAAACACACAAACTCATAGTAAAGTCCATAAATGTGAATTTAACATAAAAACTAATGAAAACATCCCTAAAAGTGACTAGATCCTACTAAAAACATACTAAAAACAATGCCAAAAAGCGTATAAATTATCCGCTCATCACCAAGCCCAATGAAGAAGATAACTACTTCAAACTCAAGATCCAAAGGCCCAGACCCAAGACTTGAAGAGCCAACTAGAAGAGTAGAAGAGTAGTATATATAGGAGTAGCTTTGAATTATTTAAAGAGTTGGAAATTATAGGGAGCCTCTGGGCATAGAATTACTCTCTGTATTTACTTTCTCTGCACTTCTAGTTTCATCATGTATTCTCCATCTTTGTTTTCATTTTCCAGAGCTATGAACAACTAAACCCCTTTCATTGGGTTAGGGAGCTCTGTTGTAATTTGATGGATCAATACTAGTTTTCATTATTCTTCTTCTATCTTTTCTCTTGATTTTACTTGAAAGCTTTCGATCTTCATCCAATTGGGTAGTTATCTTGGAAAAGAAGCTATTCATACTTGGATCTCTTCTGAACCTTGAAAGAGGAATGAAGAGATCATGCTAGAAATACTTTCTCATGCTGGACCAAATTGGGTTTGGATGGATATGTGACTATAATCCTCTCAACACTTGATTTGGGAAATGCATGTGGTATAATCCGTGACCATACTTCATCTCTTCTCATGAGCAATTGACCAAGGAATTGGTTATTGATCAAGATTTGAGAGATTGAATTACAAGAAATTGTAATTCGATCACTTAAGATTGCCAAGGAGATCAATGAGTGCATTGATTGAGGAAGAGATGAAAATGAAATTGATCCGGAGAATGCAACATCTCCTGGGCCTAATGAACTCCTCATTCCTGATCTTACCCATTCTCTTTAATTTCAGTCATTTACTTTTATGAGCAATTTTCCCATTCCCATTTAAGATTCTGCAATTTACTTTCCGTCATTTACATTCAGCTTTTTATTTCTAGCATTTACTTTTCTGTTATTTACTTTCCCGCCATTTAATTTTCTGCAATTCTCAACCCAAATTCTGATTAGCTCAACTAGAACATTCCTCTAATTAAAGTTGCTTGATCAATCAATCCCTGTGGGATTCGACCTCACTCTATTGTGAGTTTTTACTTGACGACAAATTCGGTACCCTTGCCGAAGGAAATTTGTTATGAGACAAGTTTTCCGTGCATCATGTTTATGGCGCCGTTGCCGGGGATTGATTGTGCATCAACAATGGTTAAATTGGAGGATCACTAGATTGAGCATTTTATTTTTTGTTTGATTTAATTTTCTGTTTGAGTCATTTACTTTCTGTTTTAGTTAATTTCTTCCCTTCCCCCTACTTTTTCTTTGTTATTTACCATTCATTTCACTAACCCACTAACTATTTGATAAATTGCATCACTCACACTAACAGTAATTCTGACAGATATACTTTCTGCACCTATTCTCTTTGCTTGTACTTGTTGGTTGTATGACAGGGAGAAGAAGCGGGGCTTCAACTTCCTTTGATTCTGAACCTGAGAGAACCTTCCTTAGACTAAGGAGGGAGGCAAGAGAAAAACGTGTAGTTGGTGCTGAAGAAGAGGAGGAACACTTTGAGGAATACTTTGAATCAAACATGGAAGAAAACATGGAAAACCATCAGGAAGAAGAGACTCACAACCATGGCAGAAGAGGTCGAGCAAATCATGCTGGGGAGGATAGAAGAGTTCTAGGCTCTTACATCAATCCAAACCCAGGAAACTATGGAAGTAGCATTCAAAAGCCAACCATCCATGCCAACAATTTTGAACTGAAGCCACAGCTCATCACCCTTGTTCAGAACAACTGTTCGTTCGGAGGAAGTGTCCAAGAGGACCCCAATCAACATCTAACCACCTTCCTGAGAATATGTGACACAGTGAAGTCTAATGGTGTTCATCCTAACGCCTATAAACTGCTCTTATTTCCATTCTCACTCAAGGATAAGGCAGCCAAGTGGCTGGAGTCTTTCCCGAAGGAGAGCTTGACAACTTGGGAAGATGTGGTGAACAAATTCTTAGCAAGATTTTACCCCCCTCAACGAATCAATAGGCTGAGAGCTGAGGTCCAAACTTTCAGGCAACAAGATGGTGAGACTCTATATGAAGCATGGGAGAGATTTAAAGACCTAACAAGGGGGTGTCCACCATATATGTTCAATGAATGGGTGTAGCTGTACATTTTCTATGAAGGCCTGTCATATGAATCAAAGAAGGCAGTAGACCATTCATCCGGAGGATCTTTGAACAAGAAGAAGACCATTGAAGAAGCCATAGATGTCATTGAAACTGTAGCAGAGAATGACTACTTCTATGCTTCCGAAAGAGGGAACACTAGAGGAGTGATGGAGCTAAACAATGTAGATGCTCTGCTGGCTCAGAACAAGCTCATTACCCAGCAGCTGGCTGACCTCACCAAGAAGATGGAGAGGAACCAAGTAGCAGCAATCTTCACTTCATCAACAACCCAAGAAGGAGTGAATGAAGAAGTAGAGGGTAGTCAGGAGCAAGCCAACTACATTGGGAATTCACCTAGGCAAAACCATGATCCATACTCCAAGACCTACAACCCTGGATGGAGGAATCACCCAAACTTTGGGTGGGGAAATCTACAAGACCAAAGCCTTGATCAAAGACACCCAAATCCCAACAATGCAAGCCACCAATATTTCACATCTAGACCATATCAACACCCCAATAACAACACCTCTCTACATCCACATTAAAACCAAAATAACTTACCTCATCCTTCCACCTCTAATCACGATCTACAATCATTGGATGACAGAATCTCAAAGATTGAGAATCTACTTGAAGGCATAGGCAAAGAGATTCAAGATAGTAAAGCATTCCGAGAAGAGGTGATGTTCAATATGCAGAATCAGGATGCTGCCATCAAGAAACTTGAGACACAAATTGGATACTTATTCAAGCAAATTTCCAGCCACAACCTTCGCAGCAATACTAGCTCAACACAAAGGGAGGAGTGTCAGGCTATCACCCTTAGGAGTGGGAAGGAACTGAAGGAAATCCCCCAGAAATCACAAGAAGAGGACTCAAATAAAGAGGAAGAAGAGCAGGACGAAGCTCGAGTTCCCATTTTGAGTTCACAAAAAGGGGAAGGAGTGTTGAAGCCAGACGCCCCAAGAGTCCCATACCCTCAGCAATTAAAGAAGAAAGGGGATGACAATCAGTTTTCGAGATTTTTGGAAATCTTCAAGAAACTGCAAATCAACATACCCTTTGCTGAAGCAATAGAACAAATGCCACTCTACGCCAAGTTCTTGAAGGAGCTCATGACTAAGAAGAGAAGCTGGAAGAAAAACGAGACTGTGATACTAACCGAAGAATGTAGTGCTATCATTCAGCACAAACTACCCCAGAAATTGAAGGATCCCGAGAGTTTTCAGATCCCTTGTATTCTAGGGGAAATCAGAGTGAAAAAGACTCTTTGTGACTTAGGAGCCAGCATCAATTTGATGTCGGTAGCTATGATGAGTAAGATGAAGATTAAGGAAGCTAAACCAACAAAGATGGCCTTACAATTGGCAGACCGATCGTTTAAGTTCCCGCATGGCGTCGTAGAAGATTTACTGGTGAAAGTGGGAGATTTTATCTTCCCAGCAGACTTTGTAGTGCTTGACATGCAGGAGGAAGCCACGGCTTCCATCATCCTGGGAAGGCCATTCTTGGCCACTGCTGGAGCTGTCATTGATGTACAAAAAGGAGATCTCACCCTGAGATTACACAATGAAAAGATGACGATCAATGTGTTCAAGGCCATGAGTTACCCACCAGAGCAAATGGGAGAGTGTATGAGGTTGGACTCACTTGAAGACGTAGTGCAGGAAAGTTTTGAAGAAGAAGAACCTGAAGGTATAATAGAGGAGGAGTCTACGTTTAGTGAAGAGGTTGCAACAGCAGAGAGTCAAATACAAGGTGCACCAAAGGAAGAGAACGAAAAGTCAGAAGCACCCAAACTTGAACTCAAAGCATTGCCACCCTCTCTCAAATATGCATACTTAGGAGAAGATGAAAATTACTCAGTAATTATAAGCTCATGCCTCAGCCAAGATCAAGAGGATGAACTGCTCAAAGTACTGCGAAACCTCAAAAATGCCATTGGTTGGACTCTTGCTGACTTGAAGGGGATAAGTTCGGCCATATGTATGCACAAGATACTGCTGGAAGATGATGCCAAACCATCCATTCAATCCCAAAGGAGGTTAAACCCAATCATGAAGGAAGTGGTACAGAAAGAAGTTATGAAGTTATGGTAGGAAGGGGTAATTTACCCGATCTCAGACAGCCCTTGGGTTAGCCCCGTGCATGTTGTCCCAAAAAAGGGAGGAATTACCGTGGTTCCCAATGAGAAGAACGAACTAATTCCTACAAGGACAGTCACAGGATGGCGGATGTGCATAGACTACAGGAAGCTCAATGAGGCTACACGAAAAGATCATTTCCCCCTTCCATTCATGGATCAGATGTTGGAAAGACTCGCAGGGCACACTTATTATTGTTTTCTCGACGGTTATTCAGGATATAACCAAATAGTGGTTGATCCCAGAGATCAAGAGAAAACCTCATTCACTTGCCCATATGGAGTGTTTGCCTACAGGCGCATGCCATTTGGGCTATGTAATGCACCTGCGACTTTCCAACGATGCATGCTTTCTATCTTTTCAGATATGATAGAAAAATTCATTGAAGTTTTTATGGATGATTTCTCGGTATTCGGAGATTCCTTTCCTAGTTGCCTACATCACCTCGCCTTGGTATTGAAAAGATGCCAAGAGACCAATCTGGTCTTGAACTGGGAGAAATGTCACTTTATGGTGACAGGAGGAATAGTCCTTGGTCACAAAGTTTCTAACCAAGGCATTGAGGTTGACAGAGCCAAAGTAGAACTTATTGAAAAACTGCCTCCACCCAGTGATGTCAGGGTAATTAGGTGCTTTTTAGGGCATGCTGGTTTTTACAGAAGGTTTATTAAAGATTTTTCAAAGATAGCCAAGCCCTTGAGCAATCTCCTTGTATCTGATACACCATTTATCTTTGATGAAACATGCATGTTAGCTTTTGAAAATTTGAAAATGAGGTTATCCTCTGCTCCTATCATTTCTCCACCTGATTGGAATTTACCATTTGAATTAATGTGTGACGCATCTGATTTTGCAGTTGGGGCAGTGTTAGGACAGAGGAAAGATAACTTAGTCCATGTGTTATACTATACGAGCAAAGTCCTTAATGATACTCAAAGAAATTATACCACTACTGAAAAGGAGTTGCTAGCAATAGTTTTTGCATTTGACAAGTTTAGATCGTACCTCATTGGTGCTAAAGTGATTGTTTTTACAGATCACACAACACTTGAATATTTGTTTGCCAAGCAAGAATCAAAGCCAAGACTAATAAGATGAATCTTATTATTGCAGCAATTCAATATTGAAATCAGAGACAAGAAAGGAGTGGAGAACAAGGTAGTAGATCACCTATCCAGGATTCCTCATGATAAAGGTGGAATACCTGATACAAGTGTGAACGAGTTCTTCCCTGATGAGTAGTTGATGATAGTTCACAAAGCACCATGGTTCGCAGACATTGCCAACTTCAAGGCAACTGGGGCATTGCCTCCAGAGATCAATAAACATCAAAAAAGGAATCTCATGAATGATGCAAAGTACTTTGTCTGGGATGAGCCATATCTATTTAAGAAGTGTTCAGATGGAATCCTTAGAAGATGTGTTTCGGAAGAAGAAAGACGAGAGGTCCTATGGAATTGCCACGGCTCATGCTTTGGAGGCCACTTTGGAGGGGATAGAACTGCATCTAAGGTGTTACAAAGCGGATTCTTTTGGCCCACCCTTTTCAAGGATGCCAAAGAACCAGTAAAGAGCTGCAATGAATGCCAAAGATCTGAAAACTTGCCCAAAAGAAATGAGATGCCACAAAATTTCATCGTGGAACTGGAATTGTTTGATGTGTGGGGAATCGATTTCATGGGACCATTCCCAACCTCATACGCAAACAAGTACATCTTGGTAGCAGTGGATTATGTTTCCAAGTGGGTAGAGGCTATTGCAACCCCAACAAATGATAACAGGGTAGTCATGAACTTCCTCAAGAAGAATATCTTTAGCCGGTTTGGAGTCCCATGAGCACTCATCAGTGATGGAGGGAGCCATTTTTGTAACAGACCACTAGAAGCTCTTCTCCTACGATATGGGGTAAAACAGAAGGTAGCCACACCTTACCATCCGCAAACAAGTGGACAAACTGTGATATCCAACAGAGAGCTAAAGAGGATTCTGGAAAAGACTATGGGTGCATCAAGAAAGGATTGGTCGAAGAAGCTGGATGATGCTCTTTGGGCATACAGAACAGCATTCAAAACACCACTTGGAATGTCCCCATATCAACTAGTGTATGGGAAAGCTTGTCATTTACCACTGGTGCTGGAACACAAAGCTCTCTGGGCTATCAAGATACTAAATTTTGACAGCATTGATGCTGGTGCAAAGAGGATCTTGCAGCTGCAAGAGATGGAGGAATTCAGGTCACAAGCCTATGAAAATACCAAGATGTATAAAGAGAAAGCAAAGAGAAGACATGACCTGCATCTTGCACCCAGGAGTTTTGAAAAAGGACAGCGAGTACTCCTTTACAATTCCAAATTGAGACTATTCCCAGGAAAACTTAAATCAAGGTGGTCCAGACCTTTTCTTGTCACAAAAGTTTCGCCATATGGACACATCGAAACCATGGATGAAGGTTCAGAGAGGAATTTTACAGTGAACGGACAAAGACTCAAGCATTATTTGGGCAACATAGGGGAAAACCCCAGAGTAAATTACCATCTCAAGTAAAGGAGGAACCGTCGAGCTAGCGACGATAAAAGAGCGCTCTGTTAGGAGGCAACCCAACCTCAGGTAGTTTCCTTTTCATCTTTATTTCAATAAGGATCACAAGTTGTTTCCCCTGTATTGCGAGGAGCTAAGTTTGGTGTTCCACACCAAAACAATTTAAGAGTGAAAGTGTGATTCTAAGTTTGGTGTTCCACCAAAGACATTAGTTAGAATTACACCCCACTCCCAAAACACATTGCTAGCTCCAACCAATCAAGGGAAACCACTTAGATTTTGTTAGGTTTTAGTTGATAATTGTTTTGTTAAACAACAAGATATGAGGTTCTCTGCATATATGCAAGGTTCTGTACTGGGCAAGGAACTAAGTTTGGTGTTGACACACTAAATTAAGTTCAGAAGTCACAAGCATACATGCAAGCTAACTATTTATCAAGTGCTTTGGGAACAAGCAACTTCCAATAACTTTGCAGGAATCTTATGAGGAAATGGTGCACCTTCACCCAAGAAAGTGAGGTAACAAAGACCAGGATGATGACAAAAAAAAGGGGTTAACTAGAAACCATCCCTTAAAGGTTGTATTGTCACTTAATTCCATGTACTTAGAATGTTGAAAACTGGAAGTCCAAATGCAATCTTGATTAATAGTTAAATGTTAGTCTGAACCTTTTTAAATTCTATCTTTTAAGTTTTTTTTGTGTTGAAGAGGTCTCTGTGTGCTAGTCTTTATGTCACTGCATCCTTACTTTGCTTACTTGTATGCTTGTCCCTTCTGAATCAAATGAAAAAGAGAATGAGTGTTTTTAAAGACCAGAGAGGAGTTCATACTATGGATTAAGTTCATGAGTTTATGGTGTGATCATAAGTTAGCTAAGTTGGTTCAACCAGAAGGTGGGAGGACAACTATCTGTCATGAATATTGTGCTTGAAAAACACCTCATGAGACTAGCTAAATAAGAAGATCCTAATAAGAAAAAGGGAAAGAACAATAAAGGTTGAAAAATAAAAGAAAAAGAGTAAGCAATAAGGCTAGGCACCTATGGTTTTAATCTTGAGGCATGTGTCTGTGGTGCTCCTGTGTGAGGGATCTACTTGGATGAATAAGCTCTTAGGGGTGCCTTATCACTTGGTAACTTGGGTTAGCTAACTCGGGATTATCAGCTGAAAGTCCACTATCAAGAGTAACCCTCAATACAGAGCATTTAGTAATCCAAAGAGGTGCTGGACACAAGGTCTCAAGAAAAGAAAATAAATAAACTATGTGCCTGTGGTGTGTATGTATGGGGGAGAGACTTGAGCAAGTAAGTCCTTAGGGGTGCTTCAACACCTAGCACCTTGAACCAACTAGTTCGGGAGTGTTGGCTGAAAGCTTATTCTAAAGAGTTGCCCCCTTATAGAGCACTTAGCTTAAGAACAAAAATAAGCCCTGAAATAACAACAAAAGGATCAATGAATAAAGGTCTCATGGGATGCAATCACAGTGAGTATTCTAGGACATGATAAAGGTCTGAAAGCCAGGAATGAACCTAAGTTGCTATGCATGAAACCACCATAAAACCAAGGACATGACTTCCACAAGAATGACTCATTTCTCTTGGCATTCCATTCATCATTCTCTTGTTCTAGTACTTGCTTAGGGACAAGCAAGCTTTAAGTTTGGTGTTGTGATGTCAGGGCATTTTGGCCAGTTTCACTGACCTTTTTTTTACTGTTTTTAGGGTAGTTTCATGTATTTCCTTAGGAAATAAGCTAGTTTTGGGTAGATATTCATTTACATCTTGATTCAAGCATACATTGTGCACTTTACATGATTTCATGAGGATTTTGCATGAATTTAATGACAAATTGGATATTGCATTTCCCATGACTTGGACTAGAACTTTGATGCACTTTATTGCTTGATTTCAGGACAAAGGAAGCAAAGAAGAACCACATTAGTAGCTATGTTAGTTACACTAACGTTAACACTAACGTGGAATGGGAGTAACTTGCAAAGTTAATGAGAAAAGTCATTGCCACTAACGCTCTCGAAGCCATCATTGCCCATGTTAAGAGTCACGTTAACTAAGCTAACGTGAACTCTAACGTGGAAGAAAGGAAATGGAGCCAACGTTAGTGACACTTAACATTATCACTAATGTTGGACCAAGCTCATAAGTGGCCACGTTAGTTGCCACGTTAACTTAGTTAACATGGCCTCTAACGTTAAGAAGAAAAGGGGGACGCCAATGTTAGTGTCATTCAACTTTCCCACTAACGTTGGCCAAGTCACAAGAAGCCACGTTAACTCCCACGTTAACCTAGTTAACGTGGAAGCTAACGTGAAGAAACTAGGTGGTCAACAATATTAGTGACACCAAACATTGTCACTAACGTTGGGATGAACATACACTATCCCCAAGAAGCCACGTTAACTCCCACGTTAACCTAGTTAACGTGGAAGTTAACGTGAAGAAGAAAGGTTGTCGACAACGTTAGTGACACCAAACATTGTCACTAACGTTGGAAGGAGCCAACACAAGCCACAATGAGCCACGTTAACTCCCACGTTAACTTAGTTAACGTGGAAGCTAACGTGAGGAGAGGGATGATGAGCCAACGTTAGTGACATTCTACTTTGTCACTAACGTTGGAGATGGCTAGCACAGCCACGTTAGAAGCCACGTTAACCTAGTTAACGTGGACTCTAACGTGGGAGCTAAGGGGCACATTCGAACGTTAGTGACAATGTTAAGTGCACTAACGTTCTCGAAGGTTGGCAAGCCTACGTTAAAAGAGCCACGTTAACTAAGTTAACGTGGACTCTAACATAGGAAAAGGGGAGGCTTCTCAACGTTATTGGGGAGCCACTAACGTTGAGATTAACGTGGCTCTTACTTGGGTGAGGAACGTTAGTGAAAAAGTTGAATGTCACTAACGTTCTCGAACCCATATTTTCACTGAACGTTAACACCACTAACGTCCTGAGCTAAAGTCTCTGCCCACTTCACACTTTCTCTCTGCAAGTAAAGCCAAGTCCAATGAAGAAGATAACTGCTTCAAAATCAAGATCCAAAGGCCCAGACCCAAGACTTGAAGAGCCAACTAGAAGAGTAGAAGAGTAGTATATATAGGAGTAGCTTTGAATTATTTAAAGAGTTGGAAATTATAGGGAGCCTCTGGGCATAGAATTACTCTCTGTATTTACTTTCTCTGCACTTCTAGTTTCATCATGTATTCTCCATCTTTGTTTTCATTTTCCAGAGCTTTGAACAACTAAACCCCTTTCATTGGGTTATGGAGCTCTGTTGTAATTTGATGGATCAATACTAGTTTTCATTATTCTTCTTCTATCTTTTCTCTTGATTTTACTTGAAAGCTTTCGATCTTCATCCAATTGGGTAGTTATCTTGGAAAAGAAGCTATTCATACTTGGATCTCTTCTGAACCTTGAAAGAGGAATGAAGAGATCATGCTAGAAATGCTTTCTCATGCTGGACCAAATTGGGTTTGGATGGATATGTGACTATAATCCTCTCAACACTTGATTTGGGAAATGCATGTGTTATAATCAATGACCATACTTCATCTCTTCTCATGAGCAATTGACCAAGGAATTGGCTATTGATCAAGATTTGAGAGATTGAATTACAAGAAATTGTAATTCGATCACTTAAGATTGCCAAGGAGATCAATAAGTGCATTGATTGAGGAAGAGATGAAAATGAAATTGATCCGGAGAATGCAACATCTCCTGAGCCCAATGAACTCTCCATTTCTGATCTTACCCATTCTCTTTAATTTCAGTCATTTACTTTTATGAGATATTTCTCCATTCCCATTTAAGATTCTGTAATTTACTTTCCGTCATTTACATTCAGCTTTTTATTTCTAGCATTTACTTTTCTGTTATTTACTTTCCCTCCATTTAATTTTCTACAATTCTCAACCCAAATTCTGATTAGCTCAACTAGAACATTCCTCTAATTAAAGTTGCTTGATCAATCAATCCCTGTGGGATTCGACCTCACTCTATTGTGAGTTTTTACTTGACGACAAATTCGGTACACTTGCCGAAGGAAATTTGTTATGAGACAAGTTTTCCGTGCATCACAATCCAATGGTTAGCTACAAGGACTTGTCGGGCTGGCTTTATAACTGACAGATGAGACTCATCAGCCACTAGGACAGGCATGCATCATATGCATTATATGTGATTTGTCTGAATTGCCTAATTGACTGTATCATTACTTGCTACTTGCTTAATTGTTCTATCTGCTTCCTACTTGTACATTTCCTTGCCTGATATACTTGTGCTTGCATTTATTTCACTGTTGGTGGTTGGGAGGTTTTCAGCATTTGGAAAGGGGATATATATATATATAGTTAGACCGAGGATCCTTAAGCTAGTCGCCTATTTACTTTTGTCATGGTTTAGTTCTGTTTATACGCTTTGATTATAATTTGGAAGTTCTAGGATTGCCTTTGGCTTTCCTAGGACATTACATGTTAGATATTTGGGCATTGTTACCATGATGAGAACCTCCGGTTCTCACCCATGCGGATTTTTGTGGTTTTCAGATACAGGACGTGAGACTCCTCACTGAGGCATGCTGGAGACCTTCTTTTGGCGGAGATCCTTGTATCTTGGGATTTTATTTTAGTTATTACATGCCTATTTAGATACTATGTTCTCCACTGTATATGTATTTTGTATCACCTCCTCTTAGAGGTTATTTTGGAGAAACAGGATTTGTATATCGTCTTTTGGGTTGTCTTTTGGGATTTCCTTATTATATATGTATGTATACTGTATGCTCGGACCGGTTATCTTCGCAAGCCGAGTCCCGAGTCTTGATATATGTATTTTGGCACTTTTTTGTATATCCCTTCGCTTTAGCTTAATCTCTAACGGTTTGTTTACGTTATCGATCAGAGTGTTGTGCCTTTTGACTCAACGGTTTTGATTTACCCATTTTCTTCAAAGGCTCCTAGTTATAAACATTTTTGTAATACTATACGTACTAAATTTTATTTTTGATGTTGTTATAGCTCGCCACCTCTATTTTATGACTTAAGCATAAGACTCTGTGTGGTAGGGTGTTACAATGTATCACAACATCAACAAACCAAATTAGCCACAGAGCTCTTTACAGTCCTCAATCTGATTTGTAAATGTATTTTCCCAAAAATAACAATTTGATATATTTAGTCTATTAAAGACTAAATTGAGACACGCTTAATCTTTCAAGGATTGGTTTAAGTTTTTAACTATTAACCCTAAAATTAACATACCTTTTTTCTTAAAAAAATTGCTGTCAGCTTTTGCCTAACACCAAAGCAGGGAAAATACCATAGGAAAATACTTTTATGTTTTAACTAGTCAACGACACTTATTGGTTAAAAGGAAATGCAAATCAAAGATTATGTAAGGTACAACTTATTGTTATTTCATCACACAAATTCACACACATAAATGATGCACTTCACAAACTACACACACAGAAACATAAGTAGCATCCACACAGAGAGGGTTGGGGTCTTTTTCTTTTGTAAGTTTGTGACAATCATGGAATATAATGAACCTTACTGAATATAAATGTCATAAAAAAAGAAAAGAAAAAACATAAGATAGTAAAAATAGTAATCATATGATTGAGGCAGCTTAATAATATGAAATTTCTATCCAGTCCAACATGCCCCTAGTTCTTTTCCCTTCAATCCTTTTTTCCTTTTGCCTTGATTTGCTTACCCAATTTTGTTTATAGAAGCTTTTTAGTTCCATTGAGAATTAGATGACAAAAATGTGATCATTTGTACTACCCTAGTTCCTGCTTTTGCTTTTCTAGACGACTCTTGCACTACAAGAAAATAAGCTTTCTGCCATGCTTTTAAAGCGTGCCGAAAAGTGCCAAAAAGTGTGCCGATAGCTTTTTGCAACGCTTTTTGAGCTACCGGCACGTTTTTGAAAGGGTCACATCCGCCAGCGTGCCGGTTGCTCTATCGTCACGCTTTTTTGGATCTATCGGCACGTTTTTTTGGCACGCTTTCATCTCTTGCCACGCCTAAAAGCATGGCCATAGGTATTAACCTATAGCTACGCTTGAGAAGCGTACCAAAAAAGTGTACATATCACCACGCTTTTGAAGTGTACCAATTAGGTTGGTTTTGGCTATGCTTCAAAAGCGTGCTGATAGAGCATATACAGCCACGCTTTTGGCTCACCAAATAAAACCTTTTGCCACAATTTTAAAGCGTGGCCTATTCCTTTGTCAAATTTAAAAAAAGGAGAAAATTAGAAGGTATAAAAAGATTGATTTTTTATTAATTTACATGAATTATTTACATGCTATAATTATAATTAAAAAATTACAATTCTTTAACAACTGATAATTGAATTAGGACAAAATAAGCTTATCATTAGAACTTAGGAGATCACTAAAACTATCCAATTTGTGGCTAATTGATGATGAATCCCGAAAGAGAAGCTCCATTTACTTCACCTTTGGGTCTCCCTTATCCAGTCTAGAATATAAGAACAATCTTCCCACTTCAAAAAATGCCCTTTACAAGAAAGTAAATGTTAATGTTGTTCCAACAAGAAATATATTCAATATTGTGTTTGTACACACATCTTCTGCACACAATCTAAACTAGTTAAGACACAGATGTTTGCTGAGGACACAAAGAATTGTTCTGTCATACCCAAGCTTTGTATTTTGTGTTGATCAAATAAGAAAGGACAGGAATCTTCACATAATTACTACCTGAAGAATGTCCAAGCATATATTACCATGAACATCTACATTTGGAAGGAAGCAGGTGCTTTCAAATTTGACTTTGGAGCCTTAAAAGAGTAATTATTGGGAAACGAAAGTGACAACTTGTAGTCAATTCCTTCAAACACAGGTCTTTACTTCCTGTTATTGTCCTTTTCTAGCAAAATATGTTGTCTTCCTCAGGAAAAGCAGATATACCTGAATCTCTGCTCATCTAAAATTCCCATGAACACAAAGCTTCAATAATCAGTAATCTTTTTCCAAATACAAGAGAAAGATCATATATATGTAGTGGGCATATAAGCTTCTTACCATTAGCGCCATCAGTTCAGATTGCAATCTGTTCAATAACAATGGCCACAAAACAATTAAGGAGTTAGAAAGAAACAAGTACTTTAAGATCTTTTTTTAATAGGAACACAAAAGAATCAAAACTCCATTCCGAAAACTCAACCCATAAAAAGAATGTGCTTTATTGTTAGAATTATGTAATAAAGATGAAACAATACATCTTTAAAGGAAAAGACAGAGAACAAGAAATAATTCATGATTTCAAATAACAGAAGTTCTCCTTTTCTAATATTATATGGTAAGGGCTGCATCTGAAGTATGTTAGGCCGAGCATTGTTGACCTGTACTTCACCCTGACTTCTATATCCAGCTGCATTAGAGAAAATATAACAAAAACATATTCCATTGATTTAAGTAAGATGTTAGACACTTCACATACAAAAATTAGCTCAACTACTAACTGAGATGTCTAAAATCAGCGCACCTGTCCCTGGTACTACTAGAGACGAAGTGCCAACACAAAATTGAACTGGTTCCAGCATCTTACTGATCACTTAATAATAAATTATTTGTTTCAAACAGAATAGAGTTCTACATAATAGTTGAGAAGTCAATGCTCAAAGTAGTCATGTTAAAAGTGCTGAAAGTTTCACCTTAGCAAATATTACATGATTCTACATTTATGACATGTTTAAAACAAACTCCTAGAGTAGGGGAAAAAATATAAGAAGCTTAACTATTTCATTTTTAGCCATTAAAAAAACCACCAATAAGAGGAACTAAAAGACCAGGGAGTACAGAAATGATGCTTGACATTCAGATGATGCCCATAGGAATTTGATATTCCCTTTTGTTGTTCACTACAAGCTTTATTTTGCATCTATCACATGTTTCATGTACAACATAAGAACATAGTTAGAGAAACTTACCATCTTCAGTTTCCTAAGTTCTCTCCTGGCCATATTTGGACAGAGATTTTAAAAACTGATCGTGCTTGTGGCCGATCCTGATAGATATTACAATAGTCCAACTCAAATCATACCTGAATATATACATGTAATTTTTTAGTTCACCTGGTCCTTATTATTTTATTTCAGTTTACATATATAGCTAAGATTTTCTTCTATTTTAAAATTATTGAAACTTATGGTTTGAGAGGTTAAATATACAAGTCAATACATTATCACAAAAGCATGCCTAGAAGATATAAATAAATTATAGAAGGTTTGAGAAGAAGAAGAGCAGCGTTGAGAAGAAAGGAGCATGGGAAGAATAAGAGGAGCAGCGCCACCACAGGACAGGCAAAGCACTAGCAGTTCAGCACTACCTAGCAGCAGCGGAGCACTACCACAGCTGCAGTAGAACAAAATCAAATATCTAGAAGTTTAGAGAGAGAAAAAACCTAAATCCAAATATCATAATAGAACAAAAAATAATTTAGAATAGAAAAATCAGAAAAAAATGAAGAAGCACGAAAATCAAAATAAAAAATCAAATTCAAAAACAAATAATCAGATCACTTTTCAAGAAAGCAGAATCAGTCTTGACATAACCGTGCTTCACAGCCTCCTTAATGCTATCTTCTTCGGTAAGAATCACTTCATCTAACACATTCTTTTCTAAGTTATTTGCCACAAATTTGGCAGCCTTTGCACCACCGTGCCCATCAAAAATTCCAAAAAATGGCTGCATTCATCATATCCAAACAAATTTTGCTAATTAGATTTTCTCAAAATCCATTCCACCTAGGGTTACATTCATTATGGTCCTTCCCTATAAGTCATGAATCCCATTAACAAATAAAAACCCTAAATCATTGACCAAACCCATCCACAAAATTAGAATAATTCATCTATGTTCAAACAAATTAAACATTCCAGAAACAAATTAAAAAGAAAACATAAAATTTTGTTACCAGTTTTTGTTGTCCGCGTAGGTTATCAGCAGCAGAGTAGCGATCTTCCATGTGCTCCCTCCTCCCTCTCTTGCAATAAACAGAAAAGGCATCACGCTCTTCCTCCACAACATCACGCAGCACCACAGCAGAGGGTGTGGGCAGAATGCCAAAGGCCAACAAGGGTTGCGTTGATGGGCGAGGGTTGAGAAACAGTAATAGGGTTCCACAGAGAGAGGGTCAGGTGCGAGGGTTAGACGAACGGCATGGGTGCGACGGTCATTGGCTTACACAGATGACGATGAAGGCGATGATGGCTGGGTTCGATGAAGATGAACGAGGGTTGAGAAAGGGTTCGACAGAGAGAGGGTTAAAATTGAAAACTAAGAAAAAAAAGTTAAGCGTGGAAAAAAAATTGGGTGGGAAACTAAATTTTGGGGGAGGAAACTCTATCGGTACGTTTTTTTGTAGGGTGCCAAAATAAATAGAATATAGGCACATTTTAAAAAGGTGACCATTGAAACACAAACTAGCCATGCTTTTCAAGCGTGCCGGTTTTACTCTATGGCCACGCTTTTTAAGCGTGGCAAAAAAAACGGGTGGCCAAATTTTTAATCAGTGGCCACCCACTGTAAAAGCGTGCCAATTTTCCTCTATCGTCACGCTTTTCAAACGTGGCAGTAAAAAAGCGTGGCCAAATTTCAAGTAAGTGGGCACCCTCGTAAAAGCGTGCCGATTTCCCTCTGTGGTCACGTTTTTCAAGCGTGGCAAAAAAAGCGTGGCCAAATCACAAATCAGTGGCCACCCTCGTAGAAGTGTGGCCATAGACCACTTTTCGGGACGCTTTAAAAGCGTGGCAAGAAAAAAGTGTGCAACAGGCCTTTTTTTTATAGTGTTGATGCTGCAATAAAGGCCAGAAATGGTAAACTCGAATTACAAAAATTAGCCTCAATGTTTAATTTTAATATTTTGTTGGGCAGTTCCATTCAGGTACTAATAAGCAATATAACCTGGAGAAATTCAAAGACTAATTTAATAATTAAAATTTAATAAAATTAAAATATCCGATAAATTATTCCTTTGAAAACTAATTTAGGATATTACTTTTATTAGTGAAGATAGTAAACACTAAATTTTTACCTTATGTTGTTTGTACTTTTCACGTATAGCATTCAGGGAACTGGCTTTGGTGTTGAGCTGCAAATCTACAAGTTCAAGAACAACAATTTCAAGCTCTAAGGCTTTGTCATTTGTATAGTGCTCTTGGGTTAGATTCTGCAAAATTAAAAGATGGATTTAACTAACTAAATAATAATTATCAGAACAAGGCAAGGGGAGGCCAACAAACAAAACCTAAAATATTAAACAAAGAAGGAAACAAAGACACAGGGAGCAATAACATTGGGTAAGAACTTTAGGCCGGAGTGACGCCTTCTCTTTCTGTTAATTTGTCCAAAATAAAGAAGAAATAGAGATACAGAAAAGTAGAGAATCAGGGAAGAAAGACTTACCAGTGCTTACGGTGCTGATTGAGGGAGAGACCACTGAGACAGAGACAGAGGGTTCCGAATCCAATGAAGGCATGCCGAAGGGGAGGGATAGAGAAGAGGACGGCAGGTCGGCTGCGATGCTGGTCAGACGAAGGTGGTGATGCTCAAGACGGGGAGACAACGAAGCTCGAGGTGCAGTGAATCGTGCACCGCGGAGCTCGAGGCGCGGTGAAATGAAGATGGTGGAGCTCCAGATGCAGTTAATCGCGGGCGGAAGGAGCTTGAAGAATTGTGAATGGTGGACGCACGCTGTGTGAGACTTGAATGTAGTGCGGGTGAATGAGAAAGTGATTTAGGGTTTGGGTGTGACAGAGAGAGGGTTGTGTGTGAGGGTTAGATGAACATGCATGAAGGTGAGCTTGCTGGGAGTGAGGTTAGATGAAGGGTGGTGCGATGGCAGCTTGCTTCAGGTTAACATTGAATTTGGGAATAACAGTAGTGAAGTGTGTATGAGCTGTTATCACTTCTAGCTAAGTTAAAAGTTAACTAAGAAAAATATTAAATGTGGAAAAAAAGGATGGGAATTCAAATTTTGGGGTGAACTCTATCAGTACGCTTTTGCAGGGTACCTAATTAAACACAACATATTGGTACGCTTTAAAATTGTCACCGTTAGAAGACAAATTTGCCACGACTTTAAAACGTGCCGGTTTCTCTCTATGACCACGCTTTTAAAGCGTGACAAAAAAAAGTTCCTAAATCATAAATTAGTAGCCACCCTCGTAAAAACGTACCGGTTTCTCTCTAAAAATATGACCAAAAAAATGTGGCCAAATCACAAATTAGTTGCCACCCTCACAAAAGCGTGGCCATTGATCGCTTTTAGACACGCTTTTAAAGTGTGACAAAAAAAAAGTGTACCAATAAATTTTTTTTCTTGTAATATGAGAAAGGATTTTATATAATTAGATTTGAATTGTAACCCCGATTTAAGTTCAAATTAATCGGTTCGATCTATTAATTCGATTTTAGATTAAATTTTTTAAAATTAATATTAAAATTTTTATTTTAATTATTTTTATTTTATTAAATTATAAAATTTAATTTTTTAATTTTTTTAAATAATAATTAATTTATTAATTAATTATTTACTAATTACTCTGAATTTATACGTGAAATGAAACAAAGCACGCATGTAGCTTTAATTAATGAGGCATATAATGCAGGCAATTGGCATTACTTAATTAAGCTATGAATGATGCATGAAACGCTAGCTTAACTAAAGCATGCATAGCGTAAATCAAATAAAGCCAATTAAAGAATGCATACATGTGCTATTAATTCATAATGAAGCATGAAGCAAGCGTGGGGCCCATCAATATCAACGAAGCTAAATGAAGCCATATGAAGTAATTATTGCAAGCAAGGATTAAATGAAGCATGAAGGCATTTGGAAATATGCATATATATAATAGCGTGAAGCATTGAATAACGCCAATGTTGTACATGGAGTCACAAGCAGACGTCTTCGAGCGTGTATCCAGCCTTGGAGACGTCTCTCACGCTATATTCTTGCATGCACAAGGAATGCTTTCCAGGGACGCCCATGATGCCGTCCTTAGCTCTTCACTCGCTCAACAATGAATGCACGAGAGAGCTCAGCTTGGAAGCACGGCGTCTCTTGTGGCGTCCAAACCTTCACACGTCCTTCACACTTCCTTCACTTCTTGAGGCACGCCAGAGTGAAGTATGGAGAAATTGAGCTGGGAAGTCGTCTTCGAAGACGTCCCTAGAGTGTCCCACGTGACCCACGTTGAAGCGTGCATAGAAAAACTTCTCAAGGACTTCGTTCACTTGTCTAAAGACGTGACTCATATGTTGATGAAACCAAGTTTGCTCCAGGGACGTCATTCACTCCAAGAGACGTCCAAAGCCACGTTGGGCCAAAATCCAGAGAGTAAATTGGTGGCATTGAAGACGTCTCTCCTTCAAAGACGTTGCTCGCATCAAGGCCCACATCCAAGGCAATTCCTAATGCCTGAGACGTGAGACGTGACACACTTAATGAAGCCCACATCTATCACAACAATTGACGAGGCTCATCAAAATTGAAGCAAGGAAGATCTTTAATGTTAGTTAGTTTTTAATTTACATTTACTTGTAATTTGAATTTCATTTTGCATTTAGAATAGGCCATAAATAAAGGATGAGAGCACCTCATTAGGGAGCACCAGGGGAGCCTTCGGACTCTACTCTCTTCTCACTCTCATTCTCTTCTTCTCTTCCATTTTTTTCATACCCATTTTGCAATTTCTTTAGTTATGAGTCTCTAATTTCTAACGTTGAGAAAGAGAACTCTGTTACAAATTTAATGGATTAATTTTATTTCTTTTTTCATTTTCAATTCTTCTTTCATTGTTTCTTTAGAAAGAATCTTCGTTCTTTATCCCAATGATTCAATAGTCTTGAGAAAGAAATTAAATCCAACTTGAATTCCATGTGAGCTTGAGAAAGCATCATGGAATTGATGCTTGAAGATATTTTTCCCAATTTGGTGAATTTGTGTTTGGGATTGATGTGTGACATATAATCAACCCATAACTTGATTCATAAAATTGTGTGACTCTAAATCAGAGACCAATCTTCACCTCTTCTCATGAGTAATTAGATTAAGAGATTAGCAATTGATCAAGTTAAGAGAAATCAAATCACCAAGAGATTGGGGTTTGATTACTTATGATTTGCAAAGAGATCAATGATTTGCATGATTGAAGAAGAGATGAAAATTCTTAGTTCTTGTTATTTACTTTATGGTCATTTATATTCCTGCACTTAAATTCTTGTAATCTACTATTCTTGCAATTTACTTTCTTAGCATTTAAATTTCCAGTACTTTACTTTTATGTTCTTTACTGTCTAACTAGAATAATTAATCAACTATTACTTACTTAATCCGTTAATCCTCGTGGGATCGACCTCACTCATCATGAGTTTTATTACTTGATACAACTCAATGCACTTGCCAGTAATTCTACGGTATATTGTTTATCAAATCCATATCAACCATGCGTAGGCATGCATGCGTACGCATGACCCCTCCTTAGCGTGGTACGTGAAATCTTTCAAGTTATACGCTGGGGTTTCAATGGCTTCTGGGTGTAGATAATTCAACCACGTCATACGTGGTGATTTCACGTACAACGTGAGGGTCTTCACTACACCAACTTGAGTAGGATCATGTGTCAATACTTCAATTTCTTGCACCAAACTTTTAGGAATGTTCATGCCTGTCACAAAGAAGATAGTAACTACATCTCCCTGTTTGATTTCATGTCAATTTTTCATGCATACACTACAAGAAAATAAGCTTTCTGTCACGCTATTAAAGCGTGCCGAAAAGTACAAAAAAAAATGTACCAATAGCTTTTCGCCACGCTTTTTGAACTATCGGCACGCTTTTGAAAAGGTCACATCCGCCAGCGTGCCGGTTACTCTATCGCCACGCTTTTGTAGATCTATCGGCACGCTTTATTTTTTGCCACGCTTATATCTCTTGCTACGCTTTAAAAGGGTACCGAAAAGTTCACATATCACCATGCTTTTGAAGTGTTCCCAAAAAATTAGTTTTGGATACACTTCAAAAATGTGCCGATAGAGAAAGATAAGGCTACGCTTTTAAACGTACGTAGAAATGAACCTATTGCCATGCTTTTAAAGCGTGGCTATATCCTTATTAAATTAAAAAATGATATTTACTTTTACATGCACTCTCTAATACACTCCAAAAATAATAAAAAAAACATTGACAAAAATATATGATTGTCATTTAAAAAAATTAATAAAAATTAGTATTACATTTATAAAATTCAAACCAAATTAGCCATGTCATCTCTATACACGCAACGACAGTGTACATGAAATTTACAAACATAAACAAAAATAAATTTTTAGGAAGAGAATTAAGAATGTCATTGAATCACCCTAAGCTTGTACTAGGCCTTCCTCGGATAAAGCAACCACATGGAAAGCTCCACAATACACTTCACGAATAATCTGCATGTATAATCATATGAAAAACGAAAAAACAAACAGTAAGCAAATTATAAAATAATTTGCCATGATATTAAAGAAAGGAATCATAAAAAATATATAAGATTTGTAACAAGGGTGTGTCACATCTTGATCTTGAAATATGTAACATGCACAAGTTGATCACATGCAATTTGCCACCACTATTCCTGAGAGATAATTCTAAAGATATGCATATAAATTTCTCAGTTCAACCATTTTGTATAATTTTATAACAATATTTGGAATATCTTAGAATAAGTTGCAAATAGATAGTAACCATATCATCCTAGCACGGAAGGAAAGCAATGTGACATACCAATTCTGGAAATAAATAGGGTATGAAATGTCCAAGTGCAGGCCAATTGCAACAGCAATACATAACAAAGGCTCAAGCATCTCTCTATTAATATCCGAAATAAAAATAAGTTTGTATCAAAATCACCAAGACCAATTTATCCCCAACTTCTATCAATCTTTCAATATCCCAAAAAAAACATAACCAATAATATAACAGGAAAACAAGTGGATTCTTATCAAGCGGTCACCGAATTCATACTTAATTAAATAGCCACTAAGAGCCACCAATTGTGTGTTCCTTAATCAAATATCACCGAATTCATACTTAATTAACAAACAATAAAATAAGTGGTTTTTTATTAAGTGAGGATGATGAAATTAATGATAATTCCTTTTATTTTCAAAACCCTTTGATAAACAAAAAAGGCTTGAATATCTAAATAAACACGTTAAAAAGCTTTATGACAATATATTAAAAATATGATTCCTGTTTGTCTAAGCTAATGCTTAAAATAGTTTTGTATAGATAATTGGAGCAGTGTGTTTAATGCCACTTACCCAAAGTGCTGGTAAGGCACATAACCTTCTCCATGGCCCTCCATCAGCACCTCTCATCTCCAAATACCTCTTCAGCCTGACCTGAAAGGAATAATGGTAAAAACAGTAGCATAACTAGAAAATTCTTTAAAACCATTGCAAAAGCAACAAATACCAACTAAATAGAGAAATAAAAAAGTTCAAAAGTTCAAAATTATTACTACCAATACAAGAGCTTTATTTGTCATGAATTGAACTGATTAATTTTCTTTCAGAAGATATTCATTTCACCATCTTCAAATCAGCATTGCTCAAGGATAAATCAGCTCAACGATCGTCACACATCTCACCTGTACAGTACATGTTCTGAACATTATGCCAAGACCAAGGGAACCAACTTTGGTATAAAAGCAAGTAATTAAAGCACTAAACATAAGAAAGAAGAACGGTCACTGTTCAATTACTATATCAAATAGGCCCAACTATTTTGCCTCCCTTAGTATGAATTGCTAAGCTATGAAGAAAAGGCGGGTTATCAATGGTGATTAAGGAATCAATTAGTAATCTCTCGTATAAAGATATTTCAGAAATAAAAGCTTATATGCCCTGAAACTTGAACTAGCAAGGTAAAAGTCATTCTAGCATGTTACACAATGTGAGGTTATGGTGGAACAAGTATATACATTTCCAAATCCACTCACCCAAACAACAACAACCCCCCACCCACACACACACACACAAAAAAGGAAAAAGAAAAAAAAACCATGTGCAAATTAAGTTACGAAGCCATGTGGGCAAATTTCCCTAAACAAAAATAGCAGTTTACATGTTTGAGTCTACATGAATTAAGGTTGTTTCAGTAATTTCATTGCTCAATAAGTTAATGAATATATGCAGCTGCAAAATATGACAGTTATTATATACTAATTACAAAAATGAATAAACCCTACCAAACTCATTGACAAGTTGACTATGACAGACCCAGGCCATTCCATTACATAAATTAGCTGGGTCGTTCATGTGCTCAAAAATGTCATCACAGGAAGGTTTTCATTCTAGAGAAAGCTGAGAAAGTTTTGCATTTTCAGCCAGTTCATGCACTTAAAAAGATGAGGAGAAAGAGAAACTACATTTGGCATTATAGGTATGTCTTTGATTCCCCACTTTGGCTGGAAGCCCATCCCCAAAAATCCAATCCCCATTTCCTCTGGAACAGCTTTAACCTAGACATACAAGTTTTCAAAAATAATTAACAGACCTGAAAGAAATATCGAGGTCACTTACCTGATTACAAGAAAATCAAACACAATGAACTAAACAAAACAGGTGGCTGTCAATTATGTTACAATAAAAATAATGCATAGTTAAGATGACAACATCCAAAAAAATATCAGGCCAATTTCTCCAATGAAATAACAGCAGATTACTTTAGATGTATCCCATAACAAGAATGCACAATTAACCTGATATTGGTGTGAATTAACTTCAGCACAAGTCTGATGCAAGGTTTCAAGAGGGGCTCCACTAAGCTCAAACTGACCACCTGGCTCCAATGATATGCTCTGCTTCCCCTGATTCACAAACAGCAAACCAAAGCATAGCATCAAGTCTCCAACAATAAAGAAAAACATTGGGTTGAATGCTTGAATGGATAGCCATCTTAACAAACAAATTACATTTTAAATCTCCCAAAGAGAGAAAAAAAAGAAAAAAAGAAAGGATAGAAGTTTAACATTCTCATTCGCTCAAATAATAGCTTACTTGTTTGAGTCCAATAATTTTATCACCTTCCATTATCTTATCCCACTCAAATCTCTCAGCAATGCCATTCAACAACTCTGTTATTTGCTCGTACTTCATTGGACGCAAGCTTCCAAACTCAAAGCCGAACTTCTCATGTTCAGTACCTATCCTGCAAGACTACACGAATAAATACTCTCCGATAAAAACACAAACCACTTATCCCATAAGGACGTAACATACGGTTCACGTTTGGTAACATCAAGAACTAAAGAAACTTAATAAGGTGCCATAAAAATTGCAAAATGACCGGTTGGGACACAGCCTTCTAATCCCTACAAGCGAAGAGGCTATTTTCATGATTTGAACATGCGATATTCAGGCCACAATGCAGTAACCTTACCATAGCACTAACGCTCTACAACCACAGTCCACAAAGAAAAAAAGAACAACCTAATATGGCTACTGATGAGCAGATAATTTATACGCTTTTTGGCATTGTTTTTAGTATGTTTTTAGTAGGATCTAGTTACTTTTAGGGATATTTTTATTAGTTTTTATGTTAAATTCACATTTCTAGACTTTACTATGAGTTTGTGTGTTTTTCTGGGATTTCAGGTATTTTCTGGCTGAAAATTGAGGGACTTGAGCAAAAATCAGATTCAGAGGTTGAAGAAGGACTGCTGATGCTGTTGGATTCTGACCTCCCTGCACTCAAAGTGGCTTTTCTAGAGCTACAAAACTCCAAATGGCGCACTCTCAACGGCGTTGGAAAGACGATATCCAGGGCATTCCAGCAATATATAATAGTCCATACTTTGCCCAAGTTTAGATGACGAAAAAGGGCGTTAAACGCCAGTTCTACGCTGCAGTCTGGAGTTAAACGCCAGAAACACGTCACGAACCAGAGCTGAACGCCAAAAACACGTTACAACTTGGCGTTCAAATCCAAAAGAAGCCTCTGCACGTGTAAACTTCAAGCTCAGCCCAAGCACACACCAAGTGGGCCCCGGAAGTGGATTTATGCATCAATTACTTACTTCTGTAAACCCTAGTAACTAGTTTAGTATAAATAGGACTTTTTACTATTGTATTTACATCTTTGGATTATCTTTTGATCTATTGATAACGTTTCGGGGCTGGCCATTCGGCCATACCTGAACCTTCATTACTTATGTATTTACAACGGTAGAGTTTCTGCACTCCATAGATTAAGGTGTGGAGCTCTGCTGTTCCTCATGATTTAATGCAAAGTACTACTATTTTTCTATTCAATTCAACTTATTCCGCTTCTATGATATCCATTCGCACCCAAGAATATGATGAATGTGATGATTATGTAACGCTCATCATCATTCTCACTTATGAACGCGTGCCTGACAAACACTTCCGTTCTACATGCAAACAAGCTAGAATGAATATCTCTTGGATATCTAATACAGGGGACCGAGTCCGAGTTATTAGTGTCTTCGTGGTATAAGTTAGAACCCGTGGATGGCCATTCCTGAGATCCGAAAAGTCCAAACCTTGTCTGTGGTATTCCGAGTAGGATCTGGGAAGGGATGGCTGTGACGAACTTCAAACTCGCGAGTGCTGGGCATAGTGACAGACGCAAAAGGAGGGTGAATCCTATTCCAGTATGATCGAGAACCTCCAGATGATTAGCCGTGCCGTGACAGAGCATTTGGACCTTTTTCAAAGAGAGGATGGGATGTAGCCATTGACAACGGTGATGCCCTATATAAAGCTTGCCATGGAAAGGAGTAGGAATGATTGGATGAAGACAGCAGGAAAGCAGAGGTTCAGAGGAACGAAAGCATCTCTATACGCTTATCTGAAATTCTCACCAATGAATTACATAAGTATTTCTATCTTTATTTTCTGTTTATTTATTATTATTATTCGAAAACTCCATAACCATTTGATATCCGCCTGACTGAGATTTACAAGATGACCATAGCTTGCTTCATACCAACAATCTCCGTGGGATCGAAGTTGTGACAAATTATGAATTAAGATTAGAGCACCAAGTTTTTGGCACCGTTTTCGGGGATTGTTCGAGTTTGGACAACTGACGGTTCATCTTGTTGCTCAGATTAGGTAATTTTCTTTTTGTTTTATCTTCAAAAAAAAATTTTTGTTTTCAAAATATTTCAAAAAAAAAAATTTTCCCTTTGTTTTCGAAAATTATTTCAGAATTTTTAAGAATGAATTCTAGAGTTTCATAAAGCATGTTTAAGCCTGGCTGGCTGTAAAGCCATGTCTAAATTCATTTGGACTGAGGCTTCCAAGTCATCATTACAAGAGCAAGCTAGTTGTTGCTAATCAAATTTGTTATTGTATGACTGATTTGTATCTTCTAAAGCTTGGTTGGCTATTAAGCCATGTCTAACCCTTGGATTGGAGCTTTAAGCTGACATTGAAAGATTCCTGGGATTCTTATTAAAAATTTTGAATTTCTTATTTTCTTTTTCCTATATGTTTTTCGAAAAAAATTTAAAAGAAAATACATAAAAAATCATAAAATCATAAAATCAAAAATATTTTGTATTTCTTGTTTGAGTCTTGAGTCAATTTTAAGTTTGGTGTCAATTGCATTTTTTTCTAAAAATTTATGCATTTTTCGAAAATTCATGCATTCATAGTGTTCTTCATGATCTTCAAGTTGTTCTTGGTAAGTCTTCTTGTTTGATCTTGATGTTTTCTTATTTTGTGTCTTTTGTTGTTTTTCATGTGCATCTTTGCATTCATAGTGTCTAAGCATTAAAGATTTCTAAGTTTGGTGTCTTACATGTTTTCTTTGCATCAAAAATTTTTCAAAAATATGTTCTTGACGTTCATCATGATCTTCAAAGTGTTCTTGGTGTTCATCTTAACATTCATAGTGTTCTTGCATGCATTCATTGTTTTGATCTAAAAATTCTCATGCATTGAGTCTTTTTCATGTTTTTCTCTTTCTTTATTAAAAAATTCAAAAATAAAAAAAATATATTTCCCTTTTTCACTCATAAATTTTTGAAAATTTGAGTTGACTTTTTGAAAACTTTTTAAAATTTAGTTGTTTCTTATGAGTCAAATCAAATTTTCAATTTAAAAATCTTATCTTTTTCAAAATCTTTTTCAAAAATCATATCTTTTACATTTTTCTTATTTATTTTCAAAAATTTTAAAAATATTTTTCAAAAATTTTTTTCTTAATTTTATATCATATTTTCGAAAATATCATCAACAATTAATGTTTTGATTCAAAAATTTCAAGTTTGTTACTTACTTGTTAAGAAAGATTCAAACTTTAAGTTCTAGAATCATATCTTGTGATTTCTTGTGAATCAAGTCATTAATTGTGATTTTAAAAATCAAATCTTTTTCAAAACTAATTTCAATCATATCTTTTCAAAAATATCTTTTTATCTTATCTTTTTCAAAATCATATCTTTTTAATCATACCTTTTCGTATCATATCTTTTCTAACTTCTTATCTTCTTATCTTTTAAAAAATTGATTTTCAAAATTTGTTTCAACTAACTAATTAACTTTTTGTTTGTTTCTTATCTCTTTCAAAACTACCTAACTAACTATCCTTCTCTAATTTTCAAAAATACCTCCCTCTTTTTCAAAAATTCTTTTTAATTAATTAATTGTTTCAATTTTTAATTTTAATTTTAATTTTATCTTAATTTTCGAAAATCATTAACTCTTTTTCAAAATTTATTTTTCGAAATTCCCTCTCTCCCATCTCCTTCTATTTATTTATTCATTTACTAACACTTCTCTTCATCTCAAATCACTGCTTCTATCCTCACCCTTGTGTTTGGATTATCCATTCTTCTTCACTCTTATTCCCTTTCTTCTTCTACTAACAACAAGGTAACCTCTATACTGTGGTAAAAAGGATCCCTATTATTATTTTCTGTTCCCTTCTTTTTCATATGAGCAGGAGCAAGGACAAGAACATTCTTATTGAAGCAGACCCTGAACCTAAAAGGACTCTGAAAAGGAAACTAAGAGAAGTTAAAATACAACAATCCAGAGACAACCTTACAGGAATTTTCGAAAAGGAAGAGGAGATGGCAGCCGAAAATAATAATAATGCAAGGAAGATGCTTGGTGACTTTACTGCACCTAATTCCAATTTACATGGAAGAAACATCTCCATCCCCACCATTGGAGCAAACAATTTTGAGCTTAAACCTCAATTAGTTTTTCTGATGCAACAAAACTACAAGTTCTATGGACTTCCATCTGAAGATCCCTTTCAGTTCTTAACTGAATTCTTGCAGATCTGTGATACTGTTAAGACTAATGGAGTAGATCCTGAAGTCTACAGGCTCATGCTTTTCCCTTTTGCTGTGAGAGACAGAGCTAGAATATGGTTGGATTCTCAACCCAAAGACAGCCTGAACTCTTAGGATATGCTGGTCACAGCTTTCTTAGCCAAGTTCTTTCCTCCTCAAAAGCTCAGTAAGCTTAGAGTGGATGTTCAAACCTTCAGACAGAAGGAAGGTGAATCCCTCTATGAAGCTTGGGAGAGATACAAGCAACTGACCAAAAAGTGTCCTTCTGACATGCTTTCAGAATGGACCATCCTGGATATATTCTATGATGGTTTATCTGAGCTATCAAAGATGTCATTGGATACTTCTGCAGGTGGATCCATTCACCTAAAGAAAACGCCTGCAGAAGCTCAAGAACTCATTGACATGGTTGCTAACAACCAGTTTATGTATAGTTCTGAGTGGAATCCTATAAGTAATGGGACGCCTTAGAAGAAGGGAGTTCTTGAAATTGATACTCTGAATGCCATATTGGCTTAGAACAAAATATTGACTCAGCAAGTCAATATAATTTCTCAGAGTCTGAATGGAATGCAAGCTGCATCCAATAGTACTCAAGAGGCATCTTCTGAAGAAGAGGCTTATGATCCTGAGAACCCTGCAATAGCAGAGGTAAATTTATGGGTGAACCTTATGGAAACACCTATAAGCCCTCATGGAGAAATCACCCAAATTTCTCATGGAAGGATCAACAAAAGCCTCAACAAGGCTTTAATAATGGTGGAAGAAACAGGTTTAACAATAGTAAACCTTTTCCATCATCCACTCAGCAACAGACAGAGAACTCTGAATAAAATACCTCTAATTTAGCAAACTTAGTCTCTGATCTATCTAAGGCCACTCTGAGTTTCATGAATGAAACAAGGTCCTCCATTAGAAATTTGGAGGCACAAGTGGGCCAGCTGAGTAAGAAGATCACTGAAACCCGTCCTAGTGCTCTCCCAAGAAATACAGAAGAAAATCCAAAAGGAGAGTGCAAGGCCATTGAATTAACCATCATGGCCGAACCCACAAGAGAGGAGGAGGACGTGAATCCAAGTGAGGAAGACCTCCTGGGACGTCCAGTGATCAACAAGGAGTTTCCCTCTGAGGAACCAAAGGAATCTGAGACTCATCTAGAGACCATGGAGATTCCATTGAACCTCCTTATGCCATTCATGAGCTCTGATGAGTATTCCTCTTCTGAAGAGCAAGTTGCCAAGTTCCATGGTGCAATCATGAAGCTGAATGCCAATTTATTTTGTAATGAGACTTGGGGAGATGAACCTCCCCTGTTCACCAATGAACTAAATGTATTAGATCAATTGAGATTGCCTCAGAAGAAACAGGATCCTGGAAAGTTCCTAATACCTTGCACCATAGGCACCATGACCTTTGAGAAGGCTCTATGTGACCTTGGGTTAGGAATAAACCTCATGCCACTCTCTGTAATGGAGAAACTTGGAATCTTTGAGGTGCAAGCTGCTAGAATCTTATTAGAGATGGCAGACAATTAAAGAAAAGAGGCTTATGGACAAGTAGAGGACATGCTAGTAAAATTTGAAGGCCTTTACATCCCTGCTGATTTCATAATCCTAGACACTGGAAAGGATGAGGATGAATCCATCATCTTTGGAAGACCTTTCCTAGCCACAGCAAGAGCTTTGATTGATATGGACAGAGGAGAATTGATCCTTCAACTGAATGAGGACAACCTTGTGTTTAAAACTCAAGAATCTCCTTCTGTAACAATGGAGAGGAAGCATGAAAATCTTCTCTCAGTACAGAGTCAACTAAAGCCCCCACACTCAAACTCTAAGTTTGGTGTTGAATTCCCATATCCAAACTCTAAGTTTGGTGTTGGGAAGTCTATAAAATTGACCTGATCACCTGTGTGGCTTCTTGAGAGCCCACTATTAAGCTATTGACATTAAAGAAGTGCTTGTTGGGAGGCAACCCAATTTTTATTTATCTAATTTTATTTTTATTGTTCTTTTATGTTTATTAGGTTCATGATCATGTGGAGTCACAAAATAAATAGAAAAATCAAAAACAGAATCAAAAACAGCAGAAGAAAAATCACACCCTGGAGGAAGGGCTTACTGGCGTTTAAACGCTAGTAAGGAGCATCTGGCTGGCGTTCAACGCCAGAACAGAGCATGGATCTGGCGTTGAACGCCCAAAACAAGCAGCATCCTGACGTTCAGACGCCAGGGATGCACACTGAGGAAAGCTGGCGCTAAACGCCAGAAACAAGCATAGAACTGGCGTTCAACGCTAGAAACATGCTGCATCTGGGCGCTGAACGCCCAGAACAAGCACCAATTCGGCGTTTCAACGCCAGAATTGCATGCAAAGGTATTTTACATGCCTAATTGGTGCAGGGATGTAATTCCTTGACACCTCAGGATCTGTGGACCCCATAGGATCATCTCAGCATCTGTGGACCCCACAGGATCCCCACCTACCTCCACTCATACTCTTTCCTCTTCTCAATTATCCTCTCTTCCCAATAAACATCCCTTCTATTTTCCATTCACCACTCACATCCATACACCCCACCTACCTTCAAAATTCAAAATCTCTTTCCCACCCAATTCCACCCATATAGCCGAATACCCACATCCCTCCATCTCCTCCGTATCTTCTTCTTCTTCTTCTATTCTTTCTTCTCTTGCTCGAGGGTGAGCAACATTCTAAGTTTGGTGTGGTAAAAGCATAGCTTTTTTTTGTTTTTCTATAACCATTGATGGCACCTAAGGCCAGAGAAACCTCTAGAAAGAGAAAAGGGAAGACAAAAGCTTCCACCTCCGAGTCATAGGAGATGGAGAGATTCATCTCAAGGGTCTATAGCTCAGTGGTAGAACATTTGACTACAAATCAAGAGATCCCTGAGATACCTCAGGGGATACATTTTCCTCCACACAATTATTGGGAGCAACTAAGGGTGGAACATCAAGAGCACTCCATCATCCTTCATGAAATTAGAGAAGATCAAAGAGCAATGAGGGAGGAGCAACAAAGACAAGGAAGAGACATAGAAGAGCTCAAGGACATCATTGGTTCCTCAAGGAGAAAACGCCACCATCACTAAGGTGAACTCATTCCTTGTTCTTAAATTTTCTGTTTTTCATTTTTTTATGTTAAATGTTTATTTATGTTTGTGTCTTATTACATGATCATTAGTATCTAAGTGTCTATGTCTTAAAGTTATGAATGACCTATGAATCCATCACCTCTCTTAAATAAAAAATGTTTTTAATTCAAAAGAACAAGAAGTGCATGAGTTTCGAATTTATCCTTGAACTTAGTTTAATTATATTGATGTGGTGACAATACTTTTTGTTTTCTGAATGAATGCTTGAACAGTGCATATGTCTTTTGAAGTTGTTGTTTATGAATGTTAAATATGTTGGCTCTTGAAAGAATGATGACAAGGAGACATGTTATTTGATAATCTGAAAAATCATAAAAATGATTTTTGAAGCAAGAAAAAGCAGTGAATACAAAGCTTGCAGAAAAAAAAAATGGCGAAAAAAAATAGAAAAAGAAAAAGCAAGCAGAAAAAGGCAAAAGCTCTTAAAACCAAAAGGCAAGAGCAAAAAGCCAATAACCCTTAAAACCAAAAGGCAAGGGTAAATAAAAAGGATCCAAGGCTTTGAGCATCAGTGGATAGGAGGGCCTAAAGGAATAAAATCCTGGCCTAAGCGGCTAAACCAAGCTGTCCCTAACCATGTGCTTGTGGCGTGAAGGTGTCAAGTGAAACCTTGAGACTGAGCGGTTAAAGTCAAGGTCCAAAGCAAAAAAAGAGTGTGCTTAAGAACCCTAGACACCTCTAATTGGGGACTTTAGCAAAGCTGAGTCACAATCTGAAAAGGTTCACCCAGTTATGTGTCTGTGGCATTTATGTATCCGGTGGTAATACTGGAAAACAAAGTGCTTAGGGCCACGGCCAAGACTCATAAAGTAGCTGTGTTCAAGAATCAACATACTGAACTAGGAGAATCAATAACACTATCTGAACTCTGAGTTCCTATAGACGCCAATCATTCTGAACCTCAACGGATAAAGTGAGATGCCAAAACTATTCAAGAGGTAAAAAGCTACAAGTCCCGCTCATCTGATTGGAGCTATGTTTCATTGATAGTTTAGAATTTATAGTATATTCTCTTCTTTTTATCCTATTTGATTTTCAGTTGCTTGGGGACAAGCAACAATTTAAGTTTGGTGTTGTGATGAGCGGATAATTTATACACTTTTTGGCATTATTTTTAGTATATTTTTAGTAGGATCTAGTTACATTTAGGGATGTTTTTATTAGTTTTTATGTTAAATTCACATTTCTGGACTTTACTATGAGTTTGTGTGTTTTTCTGTGATTTCAGGTATTTTCTGGCTGAAATTGAGGGACTTGAGCAAAAATCAGATTCAGAGGTTGAAGAAGGACTGCTGATGCTATTGGATTCTGACCTCCCTGCACTCAAAGTGGATTTTCTGGAGCTACAGAACTCCAAATGGCACGCTCTCAACAGCGTTGGAAAGTAGACATCCTGGGCTTTCCAGCAATATATAATAGTCCATACTTTGCCCAAGTTTAGATGATGCAAAAGGGCGATGAACGCCAGTTCTATGCTGCAGTCTGGAGTTAAACGCCAGAAACACGTCACGAACCAGAGTTGAACGCCAAAAACACGTTACAACTTGGCGTTCAACTCCAAAAGAAGCCTCTGCACATGTAAACTTCAAGCTCAGCCCAAGCACATACCAAGTGGGCCCCGAAAGTGGATTTATGCATCAATTACTTACTTCTGTAAACCCTAGTAACTAGTTTAGTATAAATAGGACTTTTTACTATTATATTTACATCTTTGGATTATCTTTTGATCTATTGATCACGTTTGGGGGCTGGCCATTCGGCCATGCCTGAACCTTCATTACTTATGTATTTACAACGGTAGAGTTTCTGCACTCCATAGATTAAGGTGTGGAGCTCTGCTGTTCCTCATGATTTAATGCAAAGTACTACTGTTTTTCATTCAATTCAACTTATTCCGCTTCTAAGATATCCATTCGCACCCAAGAACATGATGAATGTGATGATTATGTGACGCTCATCATCATTCTCACTTATGAACGCATGCCTGACAAACACTTCCGTTCTACATGCAAACAAGCTAGAATGAATATCTCTTGGATATCTAATACAGGGGACCGAGTCCGAGTTATTAGTGTCTTCGTGGTATAAGTTAGAACCCGTGGATGGCCATTCCTGAGATCCAAAAAGTCTAAACCTTGTCTGTGGTATTCCGAGTAGGATCTGGGAAGGGATGGCTGTGACAAACTTCAAACTCGCGAGTGCTGGGCGTAGTGACAGACTCAAAAGGAGGGTGAATCCTATTCCAGTATGATCGAGAACCTCCAGATGATTAGCCGTGCCGTGACAGAGCATTTGGACCTTTTTCACAGAGAGGATGGGATGTAGCCATTGACAACGGTGATGCCCTATATAAAGCTTGCCATGGAAAGGAGTAGGAATGATTGGATGAAGACAGCAGGAAAGCAGAGGTTCAGAGGAACGAAAGCATCTCTATACGCTTATCTGAAATTATCACCAATGAATTACATAAGTATTTCTATCTTTATTTTCTGTTTATTTATTATTATTATTCGAAAACTCCATAACCATTTGATATCTGCCTGACTGAGATTTACAAGATGACCATAGCTTGCTTCATACCAACAATCTCCGTGGGATCGACCCTTACTCACGTAAGGTTTTATTACTTGGACGACCCAGTGCACTTGTTGGTTAGTTGTATCGAAGTTGTGACAAATTATGAATTAAGATTAGAGCACCAAGTTTTTAGAGCCATTACCAGGGATCACAATTTCGTGCACCAGCTACTCAAAAAAGAACTACCAATAGCATTAAGTTTAAACATACAAAGTATGATCAAGACTATAGAAAATTAAAATTAAGGAAATACTTTCGCCAGAAAAGAGTAACTTCATATAGGTTAATAAGAATTCCAAAGCTAGAAAATGGCTTAAGTAGGAAATAAAGATGGAATCATATCTCTGCAGAGACATGCCTAAAATAAAGTTATGAAGCAAAATAAAAAAGGGTAATTTTCCAAAGTGATTAACTCCATCAAAGGCAGCAAAGTAATGCATTTCATGTTAGGCCTGTGCATCTCTGTATAGTGATGGTGGTCATTTATAAGGTGCTTCTTTCCAAAGTCAATTTCTGTTTACAAACTCTGCTGGTAAGTTTAGATAAAAAAAAAAAACGCGCTTCCGAGGCCCTCTTTCCTAGCGCACTTGCGAGAAGAGCATCCATTATTGTCTGAGCTCCCTGATCCGGAAGGCTTATCGAGTTATGCTATTACACCTATGCTTGCAGCATATATACAATAATCCTTTTTCACTAAGTACCATTTCTGATGAGCATCCACAAAGTCAAACTGAAGAAAAGATATAAAAGAATCTTCATAACACAATATAACACAATGAAGTTCAAAACATTAAATAGCTAGTTAGGTTGGCACAACATTTTGTATGCTAAAACATTTTCTTCCAGAGTAAACTGAAAGAAATGTATTCAATTATCTGCAAACGTTATGCACATCACACTCCTCAATTTGCCGGAAACAAAATTTTTATGTAAACTCAAATACTATATATTAACTTTCTCATTGATTCTCATCATTACTCTTATTACCATTGTCATTTTGCTCTCAACTAAAGGACACAAAGGAATATTCTTAAAAAACAAAATAAAAAAATTGCAGAGGAAACTTGAATAACCAAAGGAATCAAAGACACAGGAAGCAATAACATTGCTGCACAAACGTTCACTTTCAGCGAATTAGCTGCTACTACAAAGAACTTCAGCCAGGAGTGCCTCATTGGGGAAGGCGGATTTGGTAGGGTTTATAGAGAACATACTAAATGTAAAGGAGTGACGCCTTCTCTTTCTATTAATTAGTCCAAAATAGAGAAGAAATAGAGACAGAGAAATAGAGAATCAGGGAAGAAAGACTTACCAGTGCTTGCGGAGCCGATTAAGGGAGAGACCACTAAGACAGAGATAGAGGGTTCCAAATCTAACAAGGGTTTGCAAGACAGAGACCACTGAGGGAGTAGGAGGGCATGCCGATGCCTGGGCACGTCGATGCCTGCAAAGGATAGAGAAGAGGACGATGGGTCAGCTGCGACGCTGGTCAGACGAAGGCGGTGATGCTCGAGACAAAGAGACAATGGAGCTTGAGGCGCAGTAAATCATGCACCACGGATCTCGAGGCGCGGTGAAATAAAGATGACAGAGCTCCAGGCGCAGTTAATCGTGGACGGCATGAGTAGTGATGAGAGTGGTGAATGAGAAAGTGATTTAGGGTTTGGGTACGACAGAGAGAAGGTTGGGTTTGAGGGTTAGATGAAGGGCTAGGTGTGAGAGTTAGATGAACATGAAGCCGAGCTTGCTGGGTGTGAGGGTCATCGCGATTGACTTGGTGTGACGGCAGCTTGCTGGGTGTGACGGCAGCTTGCTTCTAGGTTAAAAGTGAATTTGGGAAGAACAGTGAAGTGTATGAGCTGTTATTAGATCACTTCTAGCTAGGTTAAAAGTTAACTTAGAAAAAGGTTAAGTGTGGAAAAAAAGGGTGGGAAATCAAATATTGGGGTGAACTCTATTGGTACACTTATGCAGGGTGCCTAATTAAACATAGCATATCGATGTGCTTTAAAAATGTCACGTTAGAAGACAAATTAGCCACGCTTTTAAAGTGTGCCAGTTTCTCTCTATGGCCAAGCGTGGTCAAAATACAAATTAGTAGCCACCCTTGTAAAAGCGTGTCGGTTTCTCTCTAAAAAGCATGGCAAAAAAACGTGGCCAAATCACAGATTAGCTGCCACCCTTATAAAAGCGTGCCCATTGACCATTTTTTGCCATGCTTTAAAAGCGTGGCAAGAAAAAAGTGTGCCGATAGGCCTTTTTTCTTGTAGTGATATTCTGAAAGAGGTTAAAAGTAAAAACTAAGTAATTAAAGGACATAAAAGCAAAGGATACTAAACGTTGGGTTGACTCCCAACAAGCGCTTCTTTAACATCACTAGCTTGATGGTTGTTCCTTGTTAAGGTGGAGGTTGATAGTGCTTCACCTCTTCCCCTCTTGTAACATCCTACCACGCAAAGCTTTACGCTTAAGTCGTAAAACAGGGGTGATATGGCATTATGACCTCTAAAATTTAAATATATATACATATTACCATAGAAAGAATATAATTTACGAGGAGCCTTAAAAAACGGGTAAAACAAAAATCACAAAAAATAAAAAGCCAACGCTCAGAAAAAACATAACTTGCGTACAGAGAAAGCTATGGTTCCTAAACGTATACATATATAAAGTAAGAACAGAGGATCAAGAATACGAAATAACAAGCTCCTAACTCAGCCTGTGAAGCTAAGGCAGGTTGGAGAATATTTACATACATAGTATACAGCCTTTAACCCAAAAATAAATACATGTTTAAAAACCCTAGTTCTCCATAAACCTCTAAGACGTTCAACAGTAAAGACAAAAAGACAAAAAGTATATATATGTATAGACTCACCTCATGCATGCATGAGGAGAGTCTATAGATATATAGCAAAAGACAAAAAGTAGAAATCCCATAATGAATCCACTTCACTGCAGAAACTCCAGACGCCTAGCGAGGTGCCTCTCGACCTGTATCTTAAAAACAACAGAATATTCTAGGGATGTCAATGGGGCGGGATGGGGGCGGGGGATGCCTCCCTGCTCCCCGTCCCCGCCCTCAGATTTTGTCCCCGTCCCCGCCCCGATCCCCGCCATGGGAAGATAATTGCCCCCATCCCCATTCCCCGCGTTTCCCGTGTTCTCCGCGGGTCCATATTCCCCATCTCTTTATATTAAACATTTATATGAAAATTACAATAAAATACGCAAGAGATGGTGGAGCAGTGGGATGCAACGCGGCGAGCAGCGAAGAGGCGGAAGAAAATACGCAAACGCAGGAGTGGAGAGGGGAAAGACACCGCGTCTGAAGAGAGAGAACGACGCAGTGGCGCAGGAGTGGCCGGTGGCAGGAGTGGCGACCGATGACGGTGAATGAGATAGTAGAGTAGAGTAGATGGCACAGGCACGCAGCAAGGTAAGAAGGGAAGAATGACTGAATGGGATAGTAGTACTGTAGTAGACGACGCAAAGTGAGAAGGGAAGAATGGGAATATGAGATACTGATAATAGGGTTAGGGGACTTAGGGTTTTTTAATGGGTAAAATTACTAAAACACCCCCTATATTAGTAATAAAGTAAAGGTATTTAGGTAACTTCAAAAATTCAGGGAATTTCAGAGATGGAGGCGGGGATCCCCGCTTGGATCCCCGCGCCTGTCTCGAGGGAATTTTGCTCCCCATCCCCATCCCCACGGGAAAAATTCTCCATCATCGGGGCCCCATTCGAGGCGGTCCCCACGGGATCCCCGTCTCCTGGGGATTTTTGACACCCCTAGAATATTCGTATGGAATGAGAATCGGGGGTTCTCAGCATGGTACAGGTGCCACGCACAATAATATTCCGTGGGAAGAACCCAAGCTGATATGGGAGAGACAACACCCCAAGCTCAATAATATTCCATGGGAAGAATCCCAAGCTGACATGGGGGAGACAACACCCCATGCTCAATAATATTCCATGGAAAGAATCCCAAGCTGATATGGGGGAGACAACACCCTAAGCTCAATGTTATATATATATATATATATATATATATTATATGCATGCCCATGGGGGAACTCAAAGAGTTAGTGTGCCCGGTGTGCCCGGTCACCTCTTATGTACAGGAGGTCAACAAATGTCTCGGTAAAAATTAATTACATCTCATAAATATAATTTTCAATCTTAATAATGATTCATAGCTAATACCAACATTCTCAATTATTTAAGCTCATCAATTGTCTCATATACTGCTTTCATCATCTTTATCAATCAAATACCATTTTCTCTAACTACATATTACCTTTTAAAAATCTTTCTTCATTTCTAAGTTACCACCATTTCCTAACTTCATCCTATTACTAGGCTTACTAACAAGATCTAGGGCCAAATGAATGAAAATATAGATTTAGAAGTTCGAAATTTAGCTTTAAAATACAAAACTTTGATTTGCTAAAATAGGGGCCACGCGTATGCGTGGGTGTGCGAATTCCCATGCTCGCGTATGCAAGCACCATGCTCGCATACGCTAGAATCCCACCCTGAAAGAGTTGGTCGCGTCGCGTGCAGGTGGTTGTGTACGCAACCCCTTAAAAATCATTGTTCGCCTATACAAACACACTGGTCGCATACGTAAAATGCTAAACCGAAGAATTTGGTCGCGTCGAATACAGTGGTCGCATACGCAAGCTGTGCAGAATTAGCAAAATACTGAATGCTGCAGAATTTTCAATTTTTTTCTCTGAACTTCCGACGCACATAATTTTTTTGTTTTAAAATATTTTTCATCTGTTCTTCAAACGGCGTAAACTTCACGGAACCAATTTTCATGTGAAACAAATTTGAAACCATTTGGGGATTCTGAAGCCAAGTTATGGTCCGCCGAAGTTCGGCCAAAAATTGATTTTACACAAAAGACTTCAAACCTCAATTTTCTTTGAAACCAAACTCATATCCACATTTTTAAAACTGTATTCATCACAATAACATGTCTCAACACACCAACATAGCACTACATTCTTCACATCATACCACCTTCAACCATACTTCATATTTACACAATGACAATCTAGTTTCCTTATTTACATCAACAATATTATCAACTCGTTACTCAATAGATATAATCATATCATCACCTCTTTCATCACCAACTCATCAATTAACATACTATTATCAACATAAACAACAATTATCCAACACATACTCATCAATTCACATCATTCTTCATCAAAGGCGCTAAGCATTGAATATTTTCAAGCATTCCAACCTATTCTATGGTCATCTAGCCTAAGTTTTCACAGAATATTATATATTAAATTTGTGAAATCTAAACCATATCTTGACCAATTTTTACGTATTATCTAAGACAACCCATAAGGCAAGCTCATAAGCCTTCCTCACCACAATTCCCAAGCTTTCAATCAAGCCTCTAGTGACCACAAATCAAACTCCAACATATTCAATGGCAAACAATAAAATGACCGCTAGGAGCAAACAATGATTAGGGAGGTCAGACATTATTAAAAGCTCAAAGAGTTGTTTCCCTAGTCATATGCTTGTGGTGTTCTTGTGTCAAGTAATCCTTGAGACAAAACATTTAGAGTCGAGATCAATTGCAATTAACAGAGTATGCCAAAGGCTTTGAGCACCACTGTCTGGGAGTAGCTGAAAGAAAAATCAAAACTTCAAAAGAGTTCCCTAGTTAAGTGCTTGTGGTGTTTCTGTGTCAAGTGAAGCTTGAGACAAAATATTTAAAGTCACGACTAGGCTCAAAGTGCAAAGCACCAAAGAAAAGAGAATCAAAGAAAAATTGCTGTGTTCAAGGGTTAAATTGAGTTACAAAAGATCAGAGAATTCATAATATTATCCTGATTCTAATTCCGAATGACAATGACATCCTTCTAATTTAAAGGAGAGTGAGATGCCAAAACTATTCAAGATTACAGTTGTAAACCCCACTATAAGAAGAGATATGAGCTTAATCAAACTCTTATTTTCATGCAAATTCACATTCTAAGCCTATATTAGTTTGGTTGCTTGAGGACAAGCAACAATTCAAGTTTGGTGTTGTGATGCGTGAGCATATTTCCTATCTTTTCCTAGTGAATTTGCATTCAATTTGTTGAGTTTAATCAAGAATTAATTATTTTTTAGCCACTATGGATGCTACTTTGAGTCATGTGCAATTCTGTTTATTTTAGGTAGCATTTGGTTGGATTTGATGGAGCTTCCGCAGAAAAAGAGAAGAAGGCTATATAGGGCAGGAATGGCTTAGAGAATGGAGAGGAAGCTTGCACATATGGAAGGAGCACAAGAATTAAAGGAGATGACCAGCGAGGGCAACGCGTGCGCGTACCTGATGCGTGCGCATGATTTGGAGATTTGCACAGCGACGTGTGCGCGTACCTGACGCGTACGCGTGACACGCGAAGAAGAGCATCGACACGTACGCGTGACTGACGCATACGCGTGACATGCCCCACGTGCAGAAAACGCAGAAAATGCTGATTATTTAATTAATTCTGATTTAAACTTTACTTTTATTTTCAAATAGGAAAATATATTATTTTAGTTTTAGAAAATAGATTTTAAATTAATTAGGATTAGATATAAAAGAGAAAAGAAACTTCTCTTTGGGGGATTCCAACATTATTCCACCTCGGCCCAATTTACAGTTTACCAGAATCCTAGTTTTCACTCTTTTCCATGAGCAACTAAACCTCCACTGTTAAGGTTAGGAGCTCTGTCTATTGTATGGATTGATACTATTTTTTTTCTATTTTAATTCATGTACTGATTTATATTTCAAGGATTATTTTTGTTCTTTATCTTATGAATTTGGGTGGAACAGAAGTATGACCCTCTTTCTAATTGAGTTCTTGTATAACTTGGAAAAGCTCTTTACTTGAACAACAGCTTGAAAACAATTTCTCCTAAATTCTAATTATATGGACTTAATGGGATACGTGACATATAATTCTCTTATATTTGGATAATTAGGATTTTTGTGGCATAATAACTAGAATTAAACTTCACCCCCTAATTGGAATTAGTTGACCAAGGAATTGGCGGTTGATGAAAGTTAAAGGAGACTAGAAAGGTCTAAGGAATTAGGGTCTAGTCACATATAGTTTGCCATGAATAAAATCCTGCATGATTAAAATAAATTAATAAGAAAAGTTAATCCGGAAAATAGATAACTCTGAAGCCTTAACTGCCTTCTCCATATTGTTTTTCCAACTTATTTATTGCTTGTCTTCTGATATTCTGAGTTTTGTGTTTTATACTTTTTGAACTCTCAAACACCATTTTCTGTTTGCCTAACTAAGCCAATCACTTGACCATTGTTGCTTGATCCATCAATCCTCGTGGGATCGATCCTCACTCACCTGAGGTATTACTTGGTACGACCCGGTGCACTTGCCGGTTAGTTTGTGGTTATAAATTCTGCACTAAGTTTTTGGCATTGTTTCCGGGGATTGATTGTGATTGACAACTACTGGTTGTTTGATTTCTTAGATTTGGCATTTTTGCTTTAATTTCATTTAACTTATTTCTTTAAATTTTCAAAAAAAATATTTTGATTTTTATTTTATTTAAATTTTTTTCTTTTCTCTTAATTTTTGAAATTAAGTTAGTTATTTTATTTATTGAGTTTAAATTTCCTTTATGTTCTTTCTTCTTTGCTTGCCTGTTTACCATATGGTGCGTTTAATTTTGTTTGGTATTTTTTGCTAAGGAAAAATAATGGAGAGAGATCACATGGGTTACTACTCACACCCAAGTAGTGATTCATATTATTGTGGATGGAAGAACTATTCGAATTTTGGTTGGCAAAGTCAAAACTAAAGAAACTTCAATGCTCCATGTTCCAACTATCAAGAACCACCATCTCCATATTCATATCAAGAACCACCACCTCTCTATTCATATCAAGAACCATCATCTTTCTACCCATATCAAGAGTCACCATCTACCTATTCATACCAAGAACCATCCCCTTTTTACACTTATCAAGAATCATCATCTCCTTCTTATTCATATCAAGAGCCACCATCTCCTTATTCATATCAAGAACCATCAGATCTTGAGCTTCTCATGAAAGAATTCATACAGGATATAAAGACGAGTGTCAAAAATATAGAGAAATATGTGTAGTTGATTATCAAGTCCTAGGAAGAGGAACAAGCAAATTCCTTCCCAAGAGATATAATGCAAGATCCTATGGAAGAAAGTGAGGAAATCAATCAAAGGAGTTTATACTCCAGTGAATTAGAGAACTTTTCACCCTCACACATGGAAGAAGAGGAAGATGCAAAAATAAAGGAGGAAGATGCACCAACAAAGAAGGAAGATGCACAAACAAAGGAGGTTGCAAGGGATGAAAACAATTATGGTAATCTACACTTCAATGAAACAGAGAGTGGCATAGAGGGTGAGTTTATTGAACCACCAATTCAAGAAGTTCTTGATGAAAGGTACACTCTAACCATCACACAACACAAAAATTTTGAAATCAAAGAAGTGAAGGCAACCAAGGAAAGCACTAAAACGGGGATTGTGACCAAGAAACAGAAGAAAATATCTATGATGAAGAAAAGGTTAGCAAAAAACAATCCAACCTCTACCCCAACAAGCAAGATGAATCAAGCTAATTACAATAAAAGAAAGCTTGTTAGGAGGACTTTATATCAGAGGGTACTAATTTTTACCTCCCCCCCTTGGAAACATTTCTTTTAACCAACTGGAAGAAGAGGAAGAAAATTCAACAATCAGGTGTCAAGCTAGTGACGTTAAAGAAGCGCTTGTCGGGAGGCAACCCGATAATTTCGTATCCTTAGTTATTTTTCGTAGTAGTGATTTTCTTTTTTATTTGATTTTTTATTGAGTTTTTACTGTTTTTCTTTTGTTTTACGCGTGTTCTGATCATGCAGCTATTTTAGAACAGGAACCAAACACTTTTAAAAAAAAGAGAGCACACGACGCGCAAGCGTCACTGACGCGTACGCGTCATATGTGAGTGCAAGAAAAATAAAAATTGAACAGAGAGTTGGACAGGAGTGGTGTTGGTGGCATGCCTTGCGCACAAGCGAGTCCACGCGTACGCGTCATTCACGCGTGCGCATCGTTTGTGCTTTTAGCCACCCACGCGTGCGCATGACCCAGATAATCGGCGTCAACGAGTGTTTGGGCAGAGAGTTATGCTGACTTGGGGCTGGAATTGTGCTAGAGGCACAAACTTGATCACACGTATGCGTCCCAGACGCGTGCACGTACTTTGCATAAATGGCCATCCACGCGTGTGCGTTCATGACTCGCACATGTCGTATGAGAATTTTGGTTCCCAGGCCACACGGATAGAGAGTTGTGCGTGCATGCGGCCGCCTTCGCGTGATTCGCACAAACCAAGAGCACGCGCGTCACTTTCAAAATCGGGCGACCCACGCGTACGCGTGCTGTACGCGCACGTGTCGCATGCGCCGCACAACTCCACTAGTGCGCCGCCCAGTTTTGATTTTCATTCTCTCTCCCTCCCGAATCCTAATTCTCTCTTGTTATTTTATCCTTTTATTCTTCTTTCATCATACTATTGGTTTTTGTTTTCAGTTCTTCTTTGCTTGAGGACAAGCAAACCTTTAAGTTTGGTGTTGTCGCTTCGCTTATCGCTTTTCTATTTATTTTTATGGTACCAAAGGTAGGCGAATCATCTTCACTAAGGAGCACAACCTGAAGAATAAAACGGCCACTAGAATAACTGAGGTGGTTGAGTTCCTTTCATTCTATTTTGTTTTTCGCTCTTACTATGTTATGTTCTGATTTTCTGCTATTTTGTCTCGTTTATTGCATGATCCTTTATTAGATAAATTCCTAGGTTCTAGTTTAGTTCTACTATTTTGAAATTTTCTGTTATTTGCTTTAATGTTGAAAGGTGCTTCATGTATTGCCCACTGAGCTTGAAATCAAAAAGAAAGAAGAAAAGATATAGTGCATGAGAAATTGAGTTTAATTTTTAGAGTAGTCTCATTCATTCAAATGTGGTGGTATTTTCTGTGGCTCTGAATGCATGACATGAACAGTGCATATTTAAATTTGAACTAAAGAATGTTGATGTACAAGGAACAAGGATTTAGAGAATTATTACGACTTCTCTGAAATAAATAAAAATTTAATCCTTGAAGCAAAAGAAAAAAAAGGATACAAAAGCAAGGTTCTCTTGAGTGTAATTCATATTACCACACATACATTTATCCAAGACATAATACCCAATACACAAATTCATGAAATTGACTGGGATTAACGATCCTTACTGTACCCACGGACCAAATGAACCAAGCCCAGCAAGCCCCTCAAGCTAAATCGAACCTAGAGTACCAAAATCAACGACATCTCAACATGAATACTCAAGATTTTCGAAAATCAAAGGGGTATTTATGAAATTGTTCTGATAGTTTCATAGAGCTTGATGCGGTGATCGCGTGGCTGTAAACGGTGCGGCGATCGAAGCTCGAAGTGAGGAGATATGGTTCTTTGAAATGGAGGTTAGGGTGTGGAATCCTTCTCCCTCACCTTAAGCATAGTTTCAGTGTCTTTTAGCTGAAGATAAGAAGAAGAGTGTTTCTTCTTTTAAGTGTCTAGGCTGATTGGTTGGGCCTTGGGTCCATTTTGGGCTCGGTTCAATCGGTTTTGCCCATTTGGCCCAATCTTAGGCTAAATTCTTTGAAATTAGTGTCAAAATTATCATTTTTTTTCTTTATTAAAATTTAATTTATGGACTAATTATTCGCTAATTTTAGGGGGTTTACACCTCTTACCTTGAATTTTCTCTCTCTGTCTTCATATGTTAGCTCACGATGTTCAAAGGAAAGAACACTACCCATTGTGTATGGCAATAGTGGGTGGTGAAATAACACTACTTTGTCCCCTGGTAAAAAGTCGTCAGTAGGAATTTTCTTGTTCCTCTACCTTGTAGGTACTTTTTTCTTAGGAGCTTCTTCCTTATTTGGTGCATACCCAACACCAAACTTAGTGTTGATGTCAGGAGGTTTGTTGACTGCAAAGGGAGGTTTTGGTTGCAAAATTTTTGAGGCTTTAGTTGAGTGTTCAACTTGTTGCACCTTCTCTTTCTCTACCTTTCTACTCAAGTATGAGGAATGTACTACATGGGGTGATTCATTTGGTGCTACCTTCAAATTTGGATTCTTGGCTTCAACCTTCATACAATCCTCCTCCTCTTTACATGATTCATGGTCTTGAAATCATGAAAAGTTTGATTCTCATCATGCACCCTCAACATTAATTCACCCTTTTCAAAATCAATAAGGGCTTTTCTAGTCGTTAGAAAAGGTCTCCCTAGAATGATTGAGGCATGCTCATCTTCTTCCATATCAAGAATAACAAAATCCACTGGGAGGAAGAATTTTCCCACTTTGATTAAGACATTTTCAACTATTCCATGTGCAAGCTTCATTGATTTGTCTGCAATTATAGAGCTATGTTTGTTGCTTTCAACTCTTGAATTTATAACCTCTTGATCACATATAAAGGTATTAGATTAATACTTGCCCCCAAATCACATAAATCTCTTTCAAATGTAATGCTGCCAATAGTGCAAGGACTTTGAAAACTCCTTGGATCTTTCTTCTTTTTTGGCAAGTTCCTTTGAATAATTGCACTGCACTCCTTAGTCATCACCACTGTTTGGCCACCCTTTAAAGATTTCTTCTTGGACAACAATTTCTTCATGAATTTTTCATACAAGGGTATTTGTTCAAGAGCTTCTATGAATGGAATTTTGATGTGCAAAGTCTTGAATTTCTCCAAGAATTTGGAATAATGCTTTTCCTTGTTTTCCCCTTAGAGCTTTTGAGGATATGGAATTTTTGGCTTGTAATTAGGCACTAGAATTCTCTCTTTTGGTGGAGCTTTTGTAATTTGAATTGTTTGCTGGAGGGTAGGCTGCACATGCTCCACTTAAAGATTAGTATCCCCTTGGGCCTCTGGTTTTAGTTTCTCCACCCAAAATTTGGATGATTTCTCCATCCAGGATTATAGGTTTTGGAGAAAGGGTCATTCTGAGGTGTCTTGAAGGGTTGCCCATGTAATTCACTTGCTCTAGAGAAGATTGTCCATACTGAATGCTTTCACATTAAGAGAATCCATTACTTACACCATACAAATTATTTTGAGAACTCACAGCCGAGACTTGCATTTCTCCTAGGTGTTGAGTAATTGCTTTGATTTGTTGGGACATAACTTTATTCTGAGCCAAAAGAGTATCCGAAGCATCTAACTCCTTGACTCCTTTCTTCATTGATCTTTCAGAAGAATTGAGATATTGATTGTTGGCTACCATCTCAATCAATTCTTGTGCTTCCTCAGTGGTTTTCTTCATATGCAAAGATCCTCCAGCTGAGTTAACCAGTCAAACCTGTGTGGCGAGGGTGATCTCATCATAAAACATCTGAAGCTGGACCCAGTCAGAGAACATATACCTCTCCCAAGCTTCATAGAGGGACTTTCCTTCATGTTGTCTGAAGATCTGAATGTCGGTTCTGAGCTTAGTCACCTCTGAAGCGGGAAAAACTTGTTTAGGAACTGCTTAGCCCTATCCATTACAGCTAAAGGGAAGAGCAGTAGACGATAAACCTCAGCCGAGACGCCATTTGTCTTGACAGTATCACAGATTTACAGAAAATTGGAGATGAATAAATTGGGATCTTCTTGCGGGCTTCCACTAAACTGACAATTTTGTTGAACCAGTATAACAAGCTGCAGTTTTAGTTCAAAATTGTTGGCTCGGACAGTAGGTGTAATAATGCTACTTCCACAAATTGTTGGATTAGGATTAGTGTAAGATCCGAGAGTTCTCCTGAGTGGAGGGTCATTGGCATTGTTGTTATCTGCCATGTCTTGTCCAAAAAATCCTTCTTCGACCACTTCTTCAATCTCTTCTTCAACTCTTTGATTTCTAGCTTGTTTCTACTATCACTAATACGAATTTTATAAACAACAATATCCACATAACTACCGGCAAGTGCACCGGGTTGTATCAAGTAATAAACTCACGGTGAGTGAGGTCGATCCCATGAGGATTAACGGATTAAGAAAACAATAGTTAATTAATTTTTCTAGTTAGACGTTCATATTTGAGTGATGATCAAACAAAAAATGTAAATGAAATGAAATTAAATAAAAGTAATAATGAACAAGAAAGTAAATAACGAAAATATAAGGTGTTGGAAATTAAATTGCAAGAATGTAAGTTGCTGAAAAACAAATGACAAGAATTGAGAATGAAAAGAACATTGAGATCAAGAGATGTTGCATTCTCAGGATCAATGATAAAACACTATTTTATGATTCATCTTGTGCTCAATTGAGTGTTTTTATCAATTCTTCACCCACTTATTCTTATAATTTGCATGGTTTTACAAATCATTCCTTATTCTGTGATATATGTGAAAACATGTTTCCTATGCCTTAAAAATATTAATTTCGATTATCCTTTATTACCATTCAATACCGTGATCTGTGTGTTAAGTATTTTCAGGCTTCATAGGGTAGGAATGGCTTAGAGGACAGAAAGGAAACATGCAAAAATGGAAGGAACACACAAAATGATTTTTGAAGAAAATGGCAGCGACGCGTACGCATGGACGACGCGGACGCGTGCCTGGCGCAGAGCACAAATGACGCGTACGCGTGACTGACGCGTACACGTGGCAAGGAAAATATCCAAATGACCCACACACATGACCCACGCGTATGCGTGACAGACGCCATGTGCAGAAAGCTACAGAATTTGCCCCCAGCAATTTCTGGGCCCTTTTTCGGCCCAAATTCAAGCCCAGAAACACAGAATAGAGGCTGGAGAATGAGGGAATCAAATCATTCAATCAACATTCATTTATTACGAACAATTTTAGATTTTAGATGTAGTTTTCTAGAGAGAGGTACTCTCATCTCTCTTAGGTTTTAGGATTAGGATTTCTTCGTTTTCTTCATTCCAGGTTCAATGTTCCTTTAATTTATATTCTCTTCTACTTTATTCATTCTATTACTTTAGTTGTTTACTTTCCCAAATTGACTTATGAATTCCTATGTTTAATTTGATTTTTTATTTAATATAATTTGTGGTATTTCAGATTTATGATTTTAATTTAGCTTTTTATATTATTAGCTTTAATTGATGAAAAGGAATTTTTATTCGAATAGATTTTCTCCCTTTTGGCTTTGGTTGAGTAATTGGTGATACTTGAGTTATCAAACTTAGCTGTTGATTGAAAATTAGAAATTGCTGATTGATTTGGATCCCTCTAAAGCTAGTCTTTCCATAGGAGTTAACTAGGACTTGAGGAATCAAGTTGATTAGTCCACTTGACTTTCCTTTATTTAGTAAGGGTTAACTAAGTGGGAGTAATAAACAATTCTCATCACACCTGATAAGGATAACTAGAATGGGATTTCTAGTTCTCATACCTTGCCAAGAGTTTTCTTAATTTTTAACTTATTTTTCTTGTCATTTAATTTACTTGTTCTTTAATTCAAAAACCCCCAAAAATACACCCTTTTCCATAACCAATAATAAATTATACTTCCCTGCAATTCCTTGAGAGACGACCCGAGGTTTAAATACTTCGGTTATCAATTTTATTAAGGGTTTATTACTTGTGACAACCAAAGTTTTTGTACGAAAGGATTCTTGTTTAGAAGCTATACCTACAACGTGATTATTTTTATAAAATTCTTTACTAGCAAAAGTCCTCTCGTCAAAATGGTGCTGTTGCCGGGGAATTGCAATTGTGTGCTTTATTATTGGTTATTGTAAATATTTTATTTTGCTTGTTTATTTGTTTTTATTTTTGTTTTTAATTTTTATTAGCTACTATGAATTCTCACCCCCGTCGCTTTGAGTTTGGTTCTAATGTTGTTGAAAGGAATGGAAGCTATAATAGGAACATGCGTCAAGGTCGAAACAATCACAGATGGAAGGAGCCACGAGAATCTGATCAACCCTTTTGGCAACAACACCTTCCAAGATACCATGGACACATCCATTCTACAATGCATGCCAAGACAATAGTTATGGTGGACCCTTTCGTGACAAACCACCTCCACCAAATTACTATGGTCAAGAGCCATCCCAAGGTGCATACCAAGATGATAGATATGGTGGACCCCCTTGTAGTTACCAACAAGCCCTATCATATGCCAATGAACCACCTCCTCAACATAGCTTCGAACCACCATACTCACAAGCCACTTACAACCATTCACCTCCATATGACCATAACCTTTATCCACCTCAATTCCAATCCAATTACTCCCAAGAACCACCACTTTTATATGCACCATGTCCATATCCATCAACCCAAGAATCACAGGCTCGCCTCAAGGAAACAGTAAATCAATTTAATGCAACCCTTCATTAACTGGAACAAGCGATAAATCAATTAGCTTTCCGACGTTTCGGCACTCAAGGAACTCCCATGGCTTCATGTGGAGAATCTAATGAAAAACGTAGCATGAAGGAGACACTAGAAGCTCCGGTTGATAGTACGGAGCATGACTTTGTACTGGAACAAGTAGAGGAAGCTGAAATTATCAAGGAAGAAGAATTGGTTCAAGACTTAAGAGACGCTAAACCTCCATGGGAATCAAGAGTTGTGGAGAATTCCGCCCAGAAATTTGCAATTGATGCTAAGGAGGATAGTGCACAACCCCCAAGGCATGTATCTTATGAAGAAATGGATGGAACAAATCAAGAAGCAAGTTTCCTTGGTAATGATGATCATGAATCAAGCTCTCCTAGTGATGAACTTACATCCGTAATTGAATTCTTTGAGACTGAAGAATCTGCCCCAAGTGAATATGAAGATGATGTAGAGGTAGATTTTTCTCAACTTCCAACTTATGACTTGAGTGATGAGGAAGAAATTGAAGACTTTGATCAAGACGAGGTTGCAGTTGAAGAGGTTTGTAAGGAAGTGGAACTATTCACCAAGGAGTACAAGAAAGTGGAGCTTGAAAGGCCACTGGAAACACCTCTCCCAAGGCCATTACCACCCAATACAAACTTCAAGTGGGTAAAATCCTTAGCCTTTATCTTTACCTTTCTACTTGAATACGGTTTGCTTGAAACCGATGGCCAACTTAGAGCTCTTTGTGGCTTTAAGAGTAAGAGGGAGATGGTTAGTGATAGAAGTTGGCATCTAAAGTTTAATACGGTTCCACGCTCCAAATGGAAGTGCAAGGATTGGTATAGAGCTCGATTGAATGAATTTCGGAAGAAGTTTGGGTATCTCAATAAAAATTCAGGTTGTGTACCGTCCAGTTGGAATAATAAAGATAAAAGCGAGGACGGGTACAAAAGCAAGGTTTGGGATCCTGGAATTTATTTTGACAATCAACGCTTCTGGAGCCAGAACACTTGCTTTAACTTGCTCGAAGGCTTTACGTGTCTAGTTTGGGACCCCGGAGGCTATTGGAATTGCAAATGTTGGTGGAGATTTCTGGATGAGTTCAAGCAGAAGCCACCATAACAATGAGCTCATCAAATGTCTAACTTAAGGACTTTAACTAAAACTGCTAGGTGGGAGACAACCCACCATGGTATGATCGTTCCTTTTTCAATTTTAATTTTATTTCGTTTTGTTTGTTTTTAGTATCATTTTATTTTATTTTATTTTATTTTCCCTAGAATCTTTCATAACATCCGCACTAGCATCTGCATTCTGCATATTCTCTAAAAAAATGCCTCACCACGCGTGGGCGTCGATCTCAATTCGGCATATCAGTCCAACGCCCAGAAAGTTGAGCTAGAATCATGCAGCTGGTATGCGTTAGGCATAATTTGGGGCACGCGTGCGCGTCAATAACGCGTACACTTCCTTTTCACTTACACACACCACGCATGGGCGTGGGTGACGTGCACGCGTCGCGTGAAAATTTTTGCCCTCTTAATTGAAACAGAGAGTTGTGCCAAAACGATGCTAGATTTGTGCGTTTAGCATAATTCTAGTCGACGCGTACACGTGTCTCACGCGTACGCGTTATTTTCATTATCCTTCATGTACGCGTTCGCATCAAGGACGCCTCCGCGTCGTTGCACTTTTGCCTCATCCACGCTGTCGCGTGATCCACGTGTTCGCGTGGATTTAAATTCCCTAACCCCTGACACAGAAACCCTAGCCTCCCCCTCGTGTCATTTTCCACCCCAACCCCTCAGCGCTTCCTCTCCCTCCTCTAACCTTCCACCTACCACCAGCCACCACCGTCGCCGACCAAGTCCACCGCGTCGCCCTCACCCCATCCTCACCCCCTCTTCCCCCCATTCTCTTCCTCTTCTTCCCCTTCCTCCTCCCTCCTTTCCCTGCCTCCACCGCGGCCAAACCAAACCCGCCGCCACCACCACAGTGCCGCCGTTGCCACCCCTTGGCCGCCCCGCCCCCCTTCTCTCCTCTCCCCCTTCTCCCCCTACCCCCTCTCTCGCCCCCTGCCCCGTCGCCAACCCCCAACCCCGTCGCCCCACCCAGACTGCCAGTAACCACCACCACCAACGCCACCATTCCTTCTTCACCCCTCCTTCTCCCCTTCTTCCCCTTCTCAACTACAACCCAACCATCACCACTGCACCTCTGCCGTGCCGCCCTGCCCCATTGTGAGAACCGTCGCCACCACAGCGCCACCGTGCCACCCACCAATGCCACCACACCACCACCCTCTTTCTTCGTTCAATTTCTTTTACTGCACACACCAGGTTCCACTGCACTCCGATTCCTTTCCCGTTCCAGTTAGTTAGTTTGCATATTTTTCAATTATGTTCAAATTAGGATAGTTAGAGATGCATGTTCGTAGTGGATTTTAGGTGGTTAGGTAGCTAGGATGTGGTTAGTGGATTTAGGCTGATAATTGCGTTGTTTTTGCTGCTTGCTTTATCTATTTTGCAATTTTAAAATTACTGTGCTGATAATGCTGCTAATATACTGTTCATTACTGTTTAATGCTGTTTTAACATTATTCAACCTAAATTGCATTTCTTGCTGAAGATTGAGTTTGTTTCTTCTAAATTCATGTGACTTGCTAATTGCTACTCTTTTATGTACTACTTTCACGTCAAATGAACTAAATTTCTGTTGCTGTTTATTACCCGGGAACGTCCAATTTATAGCCGGAATGCTGCCCAATTTTTTTGCAAATTATTTCACTCAACTCTAATTCATAAATTGGCTTTGATACTTTTGAATTCTGCACTAATTAGTTTCATTAAAGCCAATTCCTGGAAGGATGGGCTAGAATTCCTACTCCTTCTGGTTCCCTTCTTAGTTAAATCGCATTATTGATAATTTTATTCATTTTGCACTTCTTTTATTTATATGATTTATCATCAATAATCTGTATTCTCTGCTTGAATGTGAGTTGCTGGTTCTTCAAGTTTGTGCAATTTTTGTTAATTAGGAACTACAATACCATGCCACTCACTTTAACTTCACTTTTTAACTCTTAACTGCATTAACTTTCTAACTTCTCTCTTAGTTTTCAACTAACTACTTTCAACCCATTTCAAGGCATGATTATTGTTGTTCCTGATAAACAAGCATTCTGCATATCATAGATCTTGGATTGTGATTTTTATTTCAATTCTTTGGCTTTTAGCTTGCATACAGTCCAAAATTCTACATCTATGTAACTCACTTCATGCTTATATTGCTATTTTATTCCTCTTTTGCCCATCTATGCTTATATTGCTAAAATACTATCTGCTTACCTTTTTTCCTGCTTTAGTTTAATAAACTGTATCCTAGAACCTCTGCTTTTCAGGTTGTCTAACCCTAAAGGGAAAGGAAAAGCTAAAGCAGGCACGGGCAAACGGAAAAGAGGAGAGTCCTCTATGGATATCCTGGATATACTGCATGATGATTCCTGGCGGGAGAAGAATTTTACTCCGCAGGAAAAAGCTTATCAATTAGTGCCTGCAACCAACCCAGTCAAGTTTGCAAACCGATACTATGAACTAAAGTATCCAGTCTTTGCAACTTCAAGCAACTTATATCTAGAAAAGACCCTCCGAATTCCAGCCGAATTACAACAGTACACCATAGACCAAATCAAACAGAGAGGCTGGTTCTTTCTGGAGAGGGATTTGACTGAGGTTAATGCATCTTGGGTTAGAGAATTTTACTGCAACTATTTTAAAATGACCCTGGATGCAGTACAGCTCAGAGGGAAGTAGATTCTAGTTACTGAGGAGGCAATTGAAGATATCCTCCATTTCATGCCTAAATTCGATAAGCCAGATGGTTATCAGCAAGCTGAGGAAGATATGAGATTTATGAGATTTAATTGGAAAGCAGTGAAGCGCACTATAGCTATTGATCCTGCTGTCCCATGGGTTATGGGTAAGTCAACAGTGACCCCAAAAGGCATTAAAATTATTTATCTGAATGTTGAGGCTCGGCTATGGCAACAAATCCTAAGCAATTATGTGATGCCGAGCACTCACGAGACTGAGGTGCCAGCTGCCATGATTACTCTTATCTGGTGCGTGATAGAGGGCAAGGACCTGTACCTTCCCCAATTTATCCGGTACTACATGGCCAGGGTCCATGTCCGAGGCACTCTGTCCTTCTCCTATTTGATTACTCAGATGGGCTGCCGAGCCGAGGTACCTTGGGAGCTTGTGGATGAGAAGCCACCAGCCGCTGACTGCAAGAAGATCATCCCACATGGCAGGAAGTTCATAGCTCTGGGCTACAGACCGCCCTCTCTCACTGCCTCCGCCGATGTAGCCACATCTTTTGCTGCCTCTTCAGTACCTGCTGCACCACCTACACCCACAACACCCTCATCTGCCTTCCAGCCCATTTACCACTTAGTGCACCACCTCTTTGAGTGGCTAGATCAAATGGAGCACCGCAACCAGCGGCGATATGAGCGGTCTGAGCGTGGTAGCAAGCGACGTGATGAGCGGATAATTTATACGATTTTTGGCATTATTTTTAGGTAGTTTATAGTATGATTTAGCTACTTTTTAGTATATTTTTATTAGTTTTTAAATAAAAATTATATTTCTGGACTTTACTATGATTTTGTGTGTTTTTCTGTGATTTCAGGTTTTTTCTGGCTGAAATTGAGGGACCTGAGCAAAAATCTGATTCAGAGGCTAAAAAAGGACTACAGATGCTGTTGGATTCTGACCTACCTGCACTTGAAGTGGATTTTCTAGAGCTACAGAAGCCCAATTGGTGCGCTCTCAATCGCTTCGGAAAGTAGACATCCTGGGATTTCCAGCAATATATAATAGTTCATACTTTGCCCGAGTTTTGACGACGCAAACTGGCGTTTAAACGCTAACTTCCTGCCCTATTCTGAAGTTAAACGCCAGAAACAAGTTACAAACCAGAGTTAAACGCCACAAACAAGCTGCAACCTGGCGTTTAACTCCAAGAAGAGTCTCTACATGTGAAAGCTTCAATGCTCAGCCCAAACACACACCAAGTGGGCCCCGAAATTGGGTTTCTGCACTATCTGCACTTAGTTACTTATTTTCTGTAACCCTACCTACTAGTTTAGTATAAAAACTACTTTTAGTTATTTATTTACAAATATTTTGATCATTTTTGAGACTATCTTTGTATCTCTTTTGATCTCTTGATCACGTTTAAGGGGCTGGCCATTCGGCCATGCCTGGACCTTCATCACTTATGTATTTTCAACGGTGGAGTTTCTATACCCCATAGATTAAGGTGTGGAGCACTGCTGTTCCTCATGAATTAATGCAAAGTACTATTATTTTTCTATTCAATTCAAGCTTATTCTTATTCCAAGATACTCACTCGCACTTCAACCTGTTGAATGTGATGATCCGTGACACTCATCATCATTTTACATATGAACGCGTGCCTAACAACCACTTCCATTCTATCTGCAATAGCTTGAGGGTGTATCTCTTAGCCTCCATTCCGAAAGATCGGAGTCTTCATGGTATAAGTTAGAATCAATTGGCAGCATTCCTGAGTTCCGAAAAGTCTAAACATTGTCTGTGGTATTCTGAGTAGGATCTGGGAAGGGATGACTGTGACGAGCTTCAAACTCACGAGTGTTGGGCATAGTGACAGACACAAAAGGATCAATGGATCCTATTCCAACATGATTAAGAACCGACAGATGATTAGCCGTGCGATGACAGCGCATTTGGACCATTTTCACTGAGAGGACGGACGGTAGCCATTGACAACGGTGATCCCCCAACATAAAGCTTGCCATGGAAAGGAGTATGCCTGATTGGATGATAGCAATAGGAAAGCAGAGGTTCAGAAGCAATAAGCATCTCCATACGCTTATCTGAAATTTTCACTAATGAATTACATAAGTATTTGTATCTTATTTTATTTTATTCATATTTTAATTATCAAAACCTCATAACCATTTAAATCTGCCTGACTGAGATTTACAAGGATGACCATAGCTTGCTTCAAGCCGACAATCTCCGTGGGATGGACCCTTACTCACGTAAGGTTTATTACTTGGACGACCCAGTGCACTTGCTGGTTAGTTGTGCGGAGTTGTGAAAAGGGAATTGAGATTATGAACGTGCGTACCAAGTTTTTGGCACCGTTAAGATCACAATTCCATGCATCAAGTTTTTGGCGCCGTTGCCAGGGATTGTTCGAGTTTGGACAACTGACGGTTCATCTTGTTGCTCAGATTAGGTAATTTTATTTTAATTTTAAGTTTTTTATTTTCAAAAAATTTTCAAAAAAAAAAATTATTTTATGACTTCAAAATTTTTAAGAATGGATTCTAGAGTTTCATGATGATCTGTTGTAGTCTGGCTGGCTGTGAAGCCATGTCTAATCTTTTGGATCAAGGTTTCAACTTATCATCACAAGAGCTTGTTGATTTCTATCAATCTTGCTGTTGAATGTAATGTTCTGCTAAAGCTTGGCTGGACATTGGCCATGTCTAGTGTTTTGGACCGAAGCTTTCACATAAAGCTTGGCTGGCTAGTAAGTCATGTCTAATTCCTGGACAGGAGTTTTAGACTAACATTGCATGATTCCTGGAATTCTTATTAAAAAATTTGAAATCCTTATTTTTCTTTTTACAAATAATTCTCAAAAAATACAAAAAAAAATTTAATAAAATCATAAAACCAAAAATAATTTGATGTTTCTTGTTTGAGTCTAGTGTCAATTTTTAAGTTTGGTGTCAATTGCATTTATTTAATTTTCATTAAAATTTTCGAAACTCATGCATGGAGTTCTTCATAATCTTCAAGTTGTTCTTGATGATTTTCTTTGTTTGATCTTTGCAATTTCATGTTTTGTGTCTTTTCTTGTTTTTCATATGTATTTTCAATTTGTTAGTGTCTAAAGTTTGAAAATTTTTAAGTTTGGTGTCTTGCATGTCTTTCTTTTCTTAAAAATTTTTCAAAATTATGTTCTTGATGTTCATCATGATCTTCAAAGTGTTCTTGGTGTTCATCTTAACATTCAAAGTGTTCTTGCATGCATTATTAGTTTTGATCTTGAATTTTCATGTTTTGCATCATTTTAGTGTTTTTCTCTCTCCTCATTAAAAATTCAAAAATAAAAAAAAATATCTTTCCCTTATTCTTCTCATAAAATTCGAAAATTTGGATTGACTTAGTGATAAACCCCGATTTTGTGGTATATCTTGTGCTTAATTTTGGGAATTTTATCATATTTTCTCACATTTATTCAATGAAATAGTATGGTTTTGCAATTCTCCCTTGATTTGTGCTTAAATGTGAAAACATACTTTTTAGGCCCTAAAATTGGTGATTTTAATTCACTTTAATTCTATTCGATGCCTTGATATGTTTGTTGAGTGATTTCAGGTTCATAAGGCAAGTATTGGATGGAAGAAGTGAGGAGAAAAGCATGCAAAGTGGGAGAACTCATGAAGAAATGAAGGAACCGTAAAGCTATCAAGCCTGACCTCTTCGCGCTCAAACTACCATAACTTAAGCTACAGAGGTCCAAATGAGGCGGTTCCAGTTGCGTTGAAAAGCTAACATACGGGGCTTCGAAATGATATAAAATTTGCTATATGTTGCTTCGTGTATAGGGACGCACACATGCCATGTACGCATGCGCGCCGATGGAGCATATTATGATTGAAGACTTTGAAGAGGTTGATCAAGAGATGGATTCAATCATTGAGGAGTTGCTATCTATAATTGAATCCTCTCCCATTGGGCTTGAAATTGAGGTCAAAGAAGAAGATGAACAACCTCTCATGCCCTTGGTGAGCAATGAAGAAGAAATTGAATTGGAAGAGAGCCACCAAGAGGAAGAGGTTAAAATTGAAGAAGCTTGTGAAGAGGTGGAGATAATCAAAGAAGAGCACAAGGGAGTAGAACTTGCAAGACCATTGGAGACATCGCTTTCTAAGTCACCATCCAATACAACATTCAAGTGGGTAAAATATCTATCCCTAAGCTTTACCTTCCCACTTGAATATAGTTTGATTGAAAATGATGGTCAACTTAGAGCCCTTTATGGAGTTAAGAGTAAGAGAGAGTTGTGTAGTGGTTGGACACATCACTCTAAGTTCATGATGGTTGCATGCTCAAAGTTGAATGGCAGTGTTTGGTGTGGAGCTAAATTGTACGGGTCTAGGAGAATGTTTGGATGCTTATTTGAGAATTCTAGGGTCATGCCACCCAATTGGAATCATGATGATCAATTTGAAGATGGGTGTCAAAACAAAGTGTGCGATCCCGGATCACACAAGGAAAATCAACTTTGGGAGCTCATGGTTTGTGAAGAACTCCATCAAAGCTTGAAGATATTAAAATTAAAGAATGGAGGTTATTGGAGACTCAAGCATTGGTGGATGTTCAAGGATAGCTTCAAGCACAAGCCACCTTGAGAGGAGCTCCCCATAAGTCCAACTTAAGGACAATAAACAAAAGTGCTAGGTGGGAGACACCCCTCCATGGTAAACTCTTTTCATTTTTCTCTCTTTTGTACATATTAATAGAATTAGTTTAATTCCATGTTTTGTTTTGTTTGTTGAGTTTATTTGATAGTTTGATAGATTAAATAAGGTTTTATGGTGTTTTGGTAGCTGTTTGGAGGTTTGGAATGCTTGGATTGGTACCAAAAACATAGAAAAAATTTTTTGGAAAATAGAGTACCAACCCGCGCGTGCACGCACCTGGCGCGTACATGCGCCTCAAGCATTTTCGATCATCCAAGCGGACGCGCCAGTACGCGTACGTGTGGATGCAAAAATTCCACCCCCAGCCAAAAACCAGAGAGTTATGCCCAGTTTGTGCCTATTCTGTGCCTGCAACCCACGCGTGCGCGCATCTGGCGTGTACGCGCCCTTTGACCAACTGCGCATCGGTGTGTAAGCGTGCATGACGCGTCCGCGCCATGCAAAAAAGAAAAAAAAGAGTTTTTCTTCTCATCTTCCATTTCTTTTGTCTGTTGCATTCGCATAATTTTATTCTTCGCATTTTCATTTTGTTTTTATAGCCTGTTTTTACTTTATTTTTTTCGAGTTTCTTATTTGAATAATGGTGTTGAATATTCCTACTCAATTGTTGAGAATTTCTTGGTCAATCTTGGTGCTTCTTGACTTGTTTAATATTGATGGGTAATGAAATTTCTAATTCAGTGCTTAACCCTTGATGATACTTGTATCCTTTGTGCATTGATTTGAGCTTGCATGTCTTCCATGACCCACTCTTTCTAGTTGAACTTGATGATTTTGAGTGCTCTTTATGTTTTGACCTTACTCTTGCATCAAGTATTAGTTAACATGCCTTTGCTTGAATTGTTTTCTCACTTACATGCGTAGCTAACATGTAGTGAGAACCTTACTCTTATTTGGCATTAGCCCCTGCCTATGTTCTATTTGCTTTGATATCTTTGTTATAGGCTTAATTTTCTTTCTTTTTCTTTCCTTTTAGGTTGGCCACCAAGAAGGAAAGGAGTGGAAAGGCTTCTAAATGGGGCAACAAACAAGTTCACCCGCATAACTTTTTGAAGGAGCTCATCAATTGTGGCAACCCATCCACCTTGCTCTTCTTTGCATGCACCGAGGACGGTGCAAATTTCTAAGTGTGGGGAGGTCATCCGACCGACCTCCATGGGTAACAACTTCCTTTTCAACAGCAATTCTTGATTTCCTTTGTTAGTTAGTTGTTGCATTGCATAATAGGTTGCATGTTAGTTAGAATTTGTACATATTTCACCATTTCTTTTTATGTTAGGACTACTTGGTTAGGGTGATGATTTCTTTTCCAAGAAAAATTATTTTTAGGGCACCCTACCAATTTAAAAATTATTTTTGTGATGAACTTTCTTGAAGAATTTATTTTGGAACATGATTTTTGAGCTAAAAACATAAGCATGTGAGTTTTGAGCCTAATTGTGTGGTTACATCTTATAACCACTTATTTTCATTCTTGTGTGCATTATTCTCTTTCTATGATTGTGATCTTTGATTTGTTTGATTCTTTATGTCCATTATTCTATGTATACATGCATTTATATGACTGAGGCCATCATTTCGTTTAGCTCACTCACCCAAATAGCCTACCCTTCATCAACCATTGTTAGTCAAATTTGAGCCTATTTAATCCCTTTTGTTCTTAATGTTAGCACATCACTACCCTTAAGTAAAAAAATAATAAATGTCGTTAATTTGGATCTTCGATTAGCTTAGGCTAGTGAGGGTGTGTATCATTTGGGTATGGGAAACTTGGGACATTGGTTGAGGAAAAAGTGTAATTTTTATTTTTGTTGAAAATATTGGGAATTGGGTACATATTCATGCACTATATGTAAACCCATATGCATTGATACGTTTGTATATACTTTAAAAAAATGATGATAAAGAAAAAAAAAAGAAAAGGAACATATATATATATATATATATATATATATATATATATATATATATATATGTTCCTTTTCTTTTTTTTTCTTTATATATATATACATATATATATATATATATATATATATATATATATATATATATATATATATAAAAGAAAAAAATATATAGAAAAAGAAAAAAAGAAAAAGAAATAAAAAGGGGACAAAAATACCCCAAAGTAAAGTTCAATAAAAATCAATGCATATGGAATATGAATTAAAGAGAATGCATGAGTATGGGAAAAAGTGGGAATCATGGGTAGCTAGGTACTATATTAGAATTGTATAGGTTGTTACATGTGTTAGGTGAGAGCTTAGGCTCATCAAAGATACAAATTTCAAGCTCACTTGACCATATGCATCCCTACCTTTACCCTAGCCCCATTACAACCTATGAATAAGACCTTATGAAGAGTGTATGCATGCATTGAATAATTGTTGATTGTTAGATGAAAAGTAAACCATGGAAAGCATGATTAGAAGAGAATTGAGTGATCGACCCTATACACTAGAGTGACTAGACCGGATACATGTCCGGTGAGGGTTCGATGCTCAATTCCTTGTTCCCGGCTTTCACGAGCTTTCTTCTTGCAAGTCTATTTGAACTTCATTTTGATATTTGAATTGGTAGAGTTTGTGAGTCGTCATATGACCTTTGCCCTACTTGCTTATATATGTTCTTGGAGATTGATTTACTTTTAACCAAGTAGGTAGAATCATTTTGCATTTAGTTGCATTCATTTAACTAGGTTGCATATAGCTTCTTTGCATTGAATAAATGTTCATACCCCTTTTTTTGTCCTTCTTTATTCTTAGCATGAGGACATGCTCGGTTTAAGTGTGGGGAGATTTGATAAACCCCAATTTTGTAGTTTATCTTGTGCTTAATTTTGGGGATTTTATCACATTTTCTCACATTTATTCAATGAAATAGTATGGTTTTGCATTTCTCCCTTGATTTGTGCTTAAATTTGAAAACATGCTTTATAGGCCCTAAAATTGGTGATTTTAATTCACTTTAATTCTATTCAATGTCTTGATATATTTTTTGAGTGATTTCAAGTTCATAAGGCAAGTATTGGATGGAAGAAGTGAGGAGAAAAGCATGCAAAGTGGGAGAACTCATGAAGAAATGAAGGAACGGTAAAGCTGTCAAGCCTGACCTCTTCGCACTCAAACTACCATAACTTAAGCTACAGAGATTCAAATGAGGCGGTTCCAGTTGCGTTGGAAAGATAACATCCGGGCTTCAAAATGATATAAAATTTGCTATATTTTGATTCGCGTATAGGGACGCGCATGCGCCATGTACGCGTGCGCGCCGATGGAGCACATGGTTCACTAAAGTGAAATCGTGGCTAGCGATTTCTAGCTCATTTTGGGCTCAATACAAGTCATTTCTGATGCTATTGAACTCAAGGATTGAAGGGGAAATGAACCAAGTAGTCATAGTTTAGTTTTCATCATGTTTTAGGTAGAATTCTAGAGAGAGAATCTCTCTCTTCTCTCTAGAATTTAGGGTAGTTTAGGTTTAATTTTCTTAAATCCACTTTCAATTCTTGTTTTGATTTAGTTTTTCCTTGTTAATTTCTTGTTATTACATCTTAATCTTCTTATTTTCTCTTGATCATTTCCTTTAATTTGTTGCTTTTATGTTCATGAACCTTGTTCGATCTCAATTTTCTTTAATGCAATTTTTATGTTTCCATGTTCTTTTAAGTTGATCTTAGTTGCTATTATTGATCTCTTGCTTATGATGGCTATGGGTTCCTTTAATTCTTACATTTTATGATGTTTACTTTTCTTCCACACTAAGTGTTTGATATAATGTTTCCTCTAGTTTTTGAGTAGTTTTCTTTACTCTTGGCCTAGGCTAAGGGAATTGGGTGACCTTGAGTCATTGGGTCTCAATGATTTGGTGAATTGAGAACCCTTGGTGATCAATTTGATACTCATTGACACCAACCCACTACTAATCTAATTAGTAGGTAGGTTGGGACTTATGGGCTGATGTGATCAAACCTATTTGACGTACTTCAAGCTTAGGAGGAGATATTACGTACTTAAAGCTTTTGGAAGTAGACTTAATAGGTTGGCCTCTCATAATTGTCAATATATGGTTTGTAGACAAGGATGGTGATCTCATTTATCTATGTCTAGCCAAGAGTTCTTTTTCCTTATTTTATTAGTTCTTGTTATTTTACTTTCTTGTCATTTATTTTTCTTGCAAAAAAATATAAAAATCAAAACCCCCCTTGCATTTTCATAGCCAATAATCATTTACCTCATTGCAATTCCTTGTGAGACGACCCAGAGTCTAAATACTCTGGTTAATTTTCATTGGGGTTTGTACTTGTGACAAAACCATATTTTAATTTGATGTGAGAGTTGTTTGTTGGTTTGGAGCTATGCTTACAACGAAGTAATTCGTTTCTTTAGGAAGAAAATCTAGACCAACAACGATTTTTGCACATCACTTAGTCAAAAAGTTTTAAAATTTAATTGTTTCTTATCAGTCAAGTCAAATTTTCAATTTAAAAATCCTATCTTTTCAAAACCTTTTCAAAAATCAAATCTTTTTCATTTATTTTTAGATATTTTCAAAATTTTTTAAATTGATTTTCAAAATCTTTTTCTTATTCTTACTTCCTATTTTCGAAAATCTCACTAACATTTAATGTTTTGATTCAAAAATTTTAAGTTGTTACTTGCCTATTAAGAAAGAATCAATCTTTAAATTTTAAAATCATATCTTTTAGTTTCTTGTTAGTCAAGTAATCAACTTTAATTTCAAAATCAAATTTTTTTAAATTTCTTTTTCAAATCTTTTTCAAAATAAATTTCAATCATATCTTTTTCAAAATCAATTTCAAAATCTTTTCTAACTTCTCATCTTTTCGAAAATTGATTTTCAAATCTTTTTCAATTAACTACTTAACTTTTCAATTTGATTTTAAAAGTTTTCTATTTCAATCATATCTTTTTCAAAACCACCTAACTAATTTTTTCTCTCTAATTTTCAAAAACTCCTACCCACTTTTTCAAAATTCCTTTTAATTAACTAATTATTTTAAATTTTAATTTAATTTTATTTCTCTTTTTAATTTTCGAATACTAACTATTAATTAAAATAAAAACAAAAATATTTTTCCTCTTATTTTAATTTAAATTCAAATTCTTCTCTCTCTCATCTTTTTCTATTTATTTATTTATCCACTAACACTTCTTTTCTACTCATAATTCGAGCCCCCTCTTCTTCTCTATGTTCGAGTTTTTCTCTTCTCCTTCTTCTATTCTTCTCTTCTACTCACATAAGGGAATCTCTATACTGTGATATAGAGGATTCCTCTTCTTTTCTGTTCTCTTCTTTTTCATATGAGCAGGAACAGGGATAAAGACATTCTTATTGAAGCTGATCCTGAACCTGAAAGGACTCTTAAGAGGAAACTAAGAGAAGCTAAACCACAACCCTCTGGGGAGGATCTAACAGAAATTTTCGAAAAAGAAGGAGACATGGCCGAACCCAATAACAATGGTGGAGATGCAAGGAAGATGCTTGGTTACTTTATTGCACCCTCTTCTAACTTCTACGGAAGAAGCATCTCAATTCCTGCCATTGGATCAAACAACTTTGAGCTTAAGCCTCAATTAGTTTCTCTAATGCAACAGAATTGCAAGTTTCATGGACTTCCATTGGAAGATCCTCATCAATTCTTAGCTGAATTCATGCAAATTTGTGACACTGTCAAGACCAATGGAGTTGATCCCGAGGTCTACAGGCTTATGCTTTTCCCTTTTGCTGTAAGAGACAGAGCTAGAACATGGTTGGATTCACAACCTAAGGAAAGCCTGAACTCTTGGGAAAAGTTGGTCAGTGCTTTCCTGGCCAAATTCTTTCCACCTCAAAAGATGAGCAAGCTTAGAGTGGAAATCCAAACCTTCAGACAGAAGGAAGGTGAGTCCCTCTATGAAGCTTGGGAAAGATATAAACAATTGATCAAAAGGTGTCCTACTGACATGCTTCCAAAATGGAGCATCATATGTATATTCTATGATGGTCTGTCTGAGTTGTCAAAAATGTCATTGGACCATTCTGCAGGAGGATCTCTTCATCTGAAAACCCCTGCAGAAGCTCAGGAACTCATTGAAATGGTTGCAAACAACCAGTTCATGTACACCTCTGAAAGAAGTCCTGTGAACAATGGGACGCCTCAAAAGAATAGAATTCTTGAAATTGATACTCTGAATGCCATAGTGGCTCAGAACAAAATATTGACTTAGCAAGTCAATATGATTTCTCAGAGTCTAAATTGATTGCAAGCTGCATCCAACAGTACTAAAGAAGCATCTTTTGAAGAAGAAGCTTATGATCCTGAGAACCCTGCAATGGCAAAGGTGAATTACATGGGAGAACCCTATGGAAACACCTATAATCCTTTATGGAGAAATCATCCTAACCTCTCATGGAAGGATCAACAGAAGCCTAATCAAGGCTTCAATAATAATAATGGTGGAAGAAACAGGTTTAGCAATAGCAAGCCTTTTCCATCATCTTTTCAGCAACAGACAGAAAATTCCGAACAGAGCTATTCTGGCCTGGAAACCATAGTCTGTGATCTATCTAGGACCACACTAAATTTCATGAATGAAATAAGGTCTTCCATTAGAAATTTGAAGGTACAGGTGGGTCAGCTGAGTAAGAAGATTACTGAAACTCCTCCCAGTACTCTCCCAAGCAACACAGAAGAAAATTCCAAAAGAGAGTGCAAGGCCATAACCATGACCAACATGGCCGAACCTGGAGAAAGTGAGGAGGACATGAGTCCCAGTGAGAAAGGCCTCATGGGACGTCCTCTGGACAGAAAGGAGTTTTCCTTTGAGGAACCAAAAGAATCTGAGGCTCATATAGAGACCATAGAGATTCCATTGAACTTTCTTCTGCCATTCATGAGCTCTGATGAATATTCTTCCTCTGAAGAGGATTAAGACATCACTGAAGAGCAAGTTGCTAAATATCTAGGAGCAATCATGAAGCTGAATGCCAAGTTATTTGGTACTGAGACTTGGGAGGGTGAACCCCCCTTGTTCACCAATGAACTGAATGCATTAATGAGGCAAACATTACCTCAGAAGAAACTGGATCCCAGAAAATTCTTCATACCTTGTACCATAGGCACCATGACCTTTGAGAAAGCTCTATGTGACCTGGGGTCAGGGATAAACCTCATGCCACTCTCTGTAATAGAGAAGCTGGGAATCTTTGAGGTACAAGTTGCAAGAATCTCACTAGAGATGGCAGACAAATCAATGAAACAGGCTTATGGACTAGTAGAGGACGTGCTAATAAAGGTTGAAGGCCTTTACATCCCTGCTGATTTCATAATCCTAGACACTGGGAAGGATAAGGATGAATCCATCATCCTTGGCAGACCCTTCCTAGCCACAGCAAAAGCTGTGATTGATGTTGATAGAGGAGAGTTGGTCTTTAAGTTGAATGAGGACTACCTTGTATTCAAAACTCAAGGTTCTCCTTCTGTAACCATGGAGAGGAAGCATGAAAAGCTTCTCTCAATACAAAGTCAAACAAAATCCCCACATTCAAACTCTAAGTTTGGTGTTGGGAGGCCCCAACCCTGCTCTGATTATCTGTGAGGCTCTATGAGAGCTCACTGTCAAGCTATTGACATTAAAGAAACGCTTATTGGGAGGCAACCAAATGTTATTTAATTATATCTATTTATTTTCCATTGTTATTTTATGTTTCTTTAGGTTGATGATCATGTGAAGTCATAAAAACAACTGAAAAATCAAAAATAGAATGAAAAACAACATTAAAAATAGCTCACCCTGGAGAAGAGCTTACTGGTGTTTAAATGCTAGTAAGAGTAGCAAAATGGGCGTTAAACGCCCAATCTGGCACCATTCTGGGCGTTTAACGCCAGAAACAGGCACCAGACTGGCATTTAACGCCAGAAATAGGCACTAGACTGGCGTTTAATGCTAGAAACAAGCACCAAACTGGCGTTTAACGCCAGAACAGGGCACCAAGTTGGTGTTAAACGCCAAGAAAGGAAGAAAGCTTGCGTTAAACGCCAGAAACAAGTAGCAACCTGGCGTTTAACGCCAGAATTACACTATAAGGGCGTTTTGCACGCCTAAATGGAGCATGGATGATAAGTCCTTGACCCCTCAGGATCTATGGACCACACAGGATCCCCACTACCCCACTTCTCTCTCTCTTTCTCTCTCTCTCCCCCACCTTTTCATAACACTCTTTTCCAAATACCCTTCACCAATCACCTCCATCACCCTTACCCATCACCTCTTAACCAATCACATCCATCCACTCTTTCCCAAAAACCCCACCTACCTCAAAATTCAAAATCCTTTCCCTCCCAAACCCAACCCTAATACACGAAACCTAACCCTCCTCCCACCCCTATATAAACCCCTCACTACTCCTTCATTTTCACACATTACAACCACTACTTCTACCCCTTGGCCGAACCATATATCTCCATCCATTTCCTTCATTTTCTTCTTTTTCTACTACTTTCTTTCTTCTTTTGCTCGAGGACGAGCAAAACTTTTAAGTTTGGTGTGGTAAAAGCATTGCTTTTTGTTTTTCTATAACCATTCATGGCACCTAAGGCCGGAGAAACCTCTAGAAAGAGGAAAGGGAAAGCAAAAGCTTCCACCTCTGAGTCATGAGAGATGGAAAGATTCATCTCAAAGGTCCATCAAGACCACTTCTATGAAGTTGTGGCCAAGAAGAAGGTGATCCCTGATGTCCCTTTCAAGCTCAAAAGGAATGAGTATCCAGAGATCCGACATGAGTTAGAAGAAGAGGATGGGAAGTTTTCTCCAATCCTATTCAACAAGTTGGGATCTTAATGGTTCAAGAGTTCTATGCAAACATATGGATCACTAGGAACCATGATCAAAGTATAAACCCGAATCCAAAGAATTGGCTTACAATGGTTCGGGGGAAATACTTAGATTTCAGTTCGAAAAATGTAAGGTTGGCGTTCAACTTGCCAATGATGCAAGAAAATGCACGCCCCTACACTAGAAGGGTCAACTTTGATCCAAGGTTGGACCAAGTCCTCATGGACATATGTGTGGAAGGAGTTCAATGGAAAATTGACTCAAGAGACAAGCCGGTTCAATTGAGAAGGCCGGACCTTAAGCCTTTGGCTAGAGGATGGTTGGAGTTCATCCAACGCTCTGTCATTTCTACTAGCAACCGATCCGAAGTAACTGTGGATCGGGCCATCATGAACCATAGTATCATGATTGGGGAGGAAGTGGAAGTTCATGAGATTATACCTCAAGAACTCTACAAGGTGGTTGACAAGTCCTCCACTTTGGCAAGGTTAGCCTTTTCTCACCTCATTTGTCACCTCTGCAATTTGGCTGGGATTGTCATAGAGGAAGACATCTTCATTGAAGAGGACAAGCCCATCCCTAAAAAGAGAATGGAGCAAACAAGAGAGCCCACTCATGGACCTCAACAAGAGCATGAGAAAATTTCTCATCATGAAATTCCTGAGATGCCTCAAGGGATGCACTTTCCTCCACAAAACTATTGGGATCAAATTACCACCTCCCTAGGAAAATTAAGTTCCAACATGGGACAACTAAGGGTGGAACACCAAGAGCACTCCATCATTCTCCATGAGATTAGAGAAGATAAAAAAGCTATGAGTGAGGAGCAATAAAGGCAAGGGAGAGACATAGATGAGCTCAAGAGCACCATTGGTTCTTCAAGAGGAGGAAGACGCCACCCTCACTAAGGTGGACCCGTTCCTTAATCTCCTTGTCTATTTATTTTTTCTATTTTCGTTCTCTATGCTTTATGTTTTATTCATGATTGTGTCTTTATTACATGATCATTAGTGTTTAAGTGTCTATGCCTTAAAGCTATGAATGTCCTATGAATCCATCACCTTTCTTAAATGAAAAATGTTTTAACAACAAAAGAACAAGAAATACATGATTTCGAATTCATCCTTGAAATTAGTTTAATTATTTTGATGTGGTGACAATACTTTTTGTTTTCTAAATGAATGCTTGAACAGTGCATATATCTTTTGAATTTGTTGTTTATGAATGTTAAAATAGTTGGCTCTTGAAAGAATAATGAAAAAGGAGAAATGTTATTGATAATCTGAAAAATCATAAAATTGATTCTTGAAGCAAGAAAAAGCAGTGAAAAACAAGGCTTGCGAAAAAAAGGCGAAAAAAAAGAAAAAAAAGAAAGAAAGAAAAAGAAAAAGCAAGCAGAAAAAGCCAAGAGCTCTTTAAACCAAAAGGCAAGAGCAAAAAGCCAGTAACCCTTTAAACTAAAAGGCAAGGGTAAAAAGGATCCAAGGCTTTGAGCATTAATGGATAGGAGGGCCTAAAGGAATAAAATCCTGGCCTAAGCGGCTAAACCAAGCTGTCCCTAACCATGTGCTTGTGGCGTGAAGGTGTCAAGTGAAGAGCTTGAGACTGTGTGATTAAAGTCGTGATCCAATGCAAAAAGAGTGTGCTTAAGAACCCTGGATACCTCTAATTGGGGACTCTAGCAAAGCTGAGTCATAATCAGAAAAGGTTCACCCAGTTATGTATCTGTGGCATTTATGTATCCGGTGGTAATACTGGAAAACAAAGTGCTTAAGGCCACTGCCAAGACTCATAAAGTAACTGTGTTCAAGAATTAATATACTGAACTAGGAGAATTAATAACACTATCTAAATTCTGAGTTCCTATAGATGCCAATCATTCTTAACTTCAAAGGATAAAGTGAGATGCCAAAACTGTTCAGAGGCAAAAAGCTACTAGTCCCGCTCATCTAATTGGAGCTAAGTGTCATTGATATTTTGGAATTTATAGTATATTCTTGGTGCACGAAATTACAATCACACTTTTGCAACTCCGCACAACTAACCAGCAAGTGCACTGGGTCGTCCAAGTAATACCTTACGTGAGTAAGGGTCGATCCCACGGAGATTGTCGGCTTGAAGCAAGCTATGGTTATCTTGTAACTCTTAGTCAGGATATCAATAATTCTTAGATTTAATTGTAAAAAGTAAAAGAACATGAAATAAATACTTGTTATGCAGTAATGAAGAACAGGTTGAGGCTTCGGAGATGCTTTGTCTTCTGAATCTCTGCTTTCCTACTATCTTCTTCTTCATGCACGCAAGGCTCCTTCCATGGCAAGCTTTATGTTGGGCATCACCGTTGTCAATGGCTACTTCCCATCCTCTCAGTGAAAATATTCCAAATGCGCTGTCACCACACGGCTAATCATCTGTCGGTTCTCAATCATGTCGGAATAGGATCCATTGATCCTTTTGCGTCTGTCACTACGCCCAACACTCGTGAGTTTGAAGCTCGTCACAGTCATCCCTTCCCAGATCCTACTCAGAATACCACAGACAAGGTTTAGACGTTCCGGATCTCAGGAATGGCCGCCAATAATTCTAGCTTATACCACGAAGGTTCCAATCTTAGATTAGAAACCCAAGAGATACACATTCAAGCTTGATTGCATGTAAAACGAAGGTGGTTGTCAGGCACGCGTTCATAGGTGAGAATGATGATGATTGTCACGGATCATCACATTCATCAGGTTGAAGTGCGAATGAATATCTTAGAATAGAAGCAAGCGTGATAGAATGGAAAACAGTAGTAATTGCATTAATTCATGAAGAACAGCAGAGCTCCTCACCCCCCAACAATGGGGTTTTGAGACTCATGCCATAGAGAATACAATATGAAACATGTAAAATGTCATGAGGTACAAGATGAATCACTAAAAGTAGTTTTTATAGTAAACTAGTGACCTAGGGTTACAAAAAATGAGTAAGCTAGGGTGTTTAGTTTAAAAATCCACTTTCGGGGCCCACTTGGTGTGTGCTTGGGCTGAGCATTGAAGCTTTCATGTGTAGAGACTTTTCTTGGAGTTAAACGCCAGCTTTTGTGCCAGTTTGGGCGTTTAACTCCAGCTTTTATGCTAGTTCTGGCGTTAAACGCCAGAATTCTTAAGCTGACTTGGAACGCCGGTTTGGGCCATCAAATCTAGGGCAAAGTATGGACTATTATATATTTCTGGAAAGCCCAGGATGTCTACTTTACAACGCAATTGAGAGCGCGCCAATTAGGCTTCTGTAGCTCCAGAAAATCCATTTCGAGTGCAGGGAGGTCAGAATCCAACAGCATCTGCAGTCCTTTTTCAGCCTCTGAATCAGATTTTTGCTCAGGTCCCTCAATTTTAGCCAGAAAATACCTGAAATCATAGAAAAACACATAAAATCATAGTAAAGTCCAGAAAAGTGAATTTTAAATAAAAACTAATAAAAATATAATAAAAACTAACTAAAATATACTAAAAATAATGCCAAAAAGCGTATAAATTATCCGCTCATCAATTCTCTTCTTTTTATCATATTTGATTTTCAATTGCTTGGGGACAAGCAACAATTTAAGATTGGTGTTGTGATGAGCGGATAATTTATACGCTTTTTGGCATTGTTTTTAGGTAGTTTTTAGTATGATTTAGCTACTTTTTAGTATATTTTTATTAGTTTTTAAATAAAAATTACATTTCTGGACTTTACTATGAGTTTGTGTGTTTTTTTGTGATTTCAGGTATTTTCTGGCTGAAATTGAGGGACCTGAGCAAAAATCTGATTCAGAGGTTGAAAAAGGACTGCAGATGCTGTTGGATTCTGACCTCTTTGCACTCGAAGTGGATTTGCTGGAGCTACAGAAGCCCAATTGGCACGCTCTTAATTGCGTTGGAAAATAGACATCCTGGGCTTTCCATCAATATATAATAGTCCATACTTTGTCTGAGTTTTGACGATGCAAACTGGCGTTTAAACACCAACTTCCTACCCTATTCTGAAGTTAAACGCCAAAAACAGGTTACAAACCAGAGTTAAACGCCACAAACAAGCTGCAACCTGGAGTTTAACTCCAAGAAGAGTCTCTACACGTGAAAGCTTCAATGCTCAGCCCAAACACACACCAAGTGGGCCCCGAAAGTGGGTTTCTGCACTATCTGCACTTAGTTACTTATTTTCTATAACCTTAGCTACTAGTTTAGTATAAAAACTACTTTTAGTGATTTATTTACAAATCTTTTGATCATTTTTGAGACTATCTTTGTATCACTTTTGATCTCTTGATTACGTTTAGGGGGCTGGCCATTCTGCCATGCCTGGACCTTCATCACTTATGTATTTTCAACAGTGGAGTTTCTACACCCTATAGATTAAGGTGTGGAGCTCTGCTGTTCCTCATGAATTAATGCAAAGTACTACTATTTTCTACTCAATTCAAGCTTATTCTTATTCCAAGATATTCACTCACACTTCAACCTGATGAATATGATGATCCGTGACACTCATCATTATTCTCACCTATGAACGCGTGTCTGACAACCACTTCTGTTCTATCCGCAATAGCTTGAGTGTGTATCTCTTAGCCTCCATTCCGAAAGATTGGAATCTTTGTGGTATAAGCTAGAATCAATTGGCAGCATTCCTGAGATCCGAAAAGTCTAAACCTTGTCTGTGGTATTCCGAGCAGGATCTGGGAAGGGATGACTGTGACGAGCTTCAAACTCGCGAGTGTTGGGCGTAGTGACAGACGCAAAAGGATCAATGGATCCTATTCCAACATCATCAAGAACTGACAGATGATTAGCCGTGCGGTGACAGCGCATTTGGACCATTTTCACTGAGAGGATGGACGGTAGCCATTGACAACGGTGATCCCCCAACATAAAGCTTGCCATAGAAAGGAGTACGCCTGATTGGATGAAAGTAATAGGAAAGCAGAGGTTTAGAAGCAATAAGCATCTCCATACGCTTATCTGAAATTCTCACCAATGAATTACATAAGTATTTCTATCTTATTTTATTTTATTCATATTTTAATGATCAAAACCTCATAACCATTTAAATTTGCCTGACTGAGATTTACAAGGATGACCATAGCTTGCTTCAAGCCGACAATCTCCATGGGATCGACCCTTACTCACGTAAGGTTTATTACTTGGATGACCTAGTGCACTTGCTGGTTAGTTGTGCGGAGTTGTGAAAAGGGAATTGAGATTATGAACGTGCGTACCAAGTTTTTGGCGCCGTTGAGATCACAATTTCGTGCACCACGACGCTATGAGTATTTGAAGTTGATGATCCAGTCGGGCCACGTTGACATCCCCTCCGAGCCTGACACACCATCAGAGCCATCTAAGGTGGAGGAGGATGAACAGGAGGACGATGCACGGGCAGAGGCTGAGTAGGCTGTGCCACATCATGAGGAGCCCCACCAACAGATACAGCCAGCAGATCCAGAGACACCAGCAACACACCCTTCCGGAGATGACGCTTCTTCACACCTAGCTTGATTGAGCATCGAGGACGATGCTATTATATACGTGTGGGGAGGTCACCCTCTCTGGCGAATGCTATTTTGTTGAACTACTTTCAGACTCTTTATCCTATTTTATTTCTTTTTTGTATTTTTGTTTTATTTTTATTTTATTTTATCTTATTTTCCTTCCAGTACTTGCACAATTTCTTTTACTGTATTTTTTGTCTATTTCTACTTTATTACATTTTTCACCTTGGGCTGTATTTATATATCTTAGATATATAGCTTAATTTGCACTCCTAGCTTATTGGTTGTGATATAGAAAATATGAATTATTTAGTTTAGTTTATCCTTTTAGCATATGATAATTTGGTCTAATTGAACATAAGGAGTAAACTAGAAATCGTTAGATTTTCATAATCACAACAATCCACTTAGCATATATAGATATATAATGATAAATGTTGGTAGACTGACGACATTTTTCAAGAAATATATTTATTTTTATAAAAGCCATTAAAACATTCACATTGATTAGAGTTGGAACTCTTTACTCTTACTTGCATGACATATATAACTGATATATGGTTTTTGAGTCAAAGAACACACAACCCGTGAGTTTTTGAGCTTAATTGCATGGTTACATTATCTAACCATAGTTTTTATTCCTGTGTGTTTCCTTCTCTATAATTGCAATCTCTGCTTTGTTCCATTCTATATGTCTAATATTCAATGTATTTACATGCATGCATATGATTGAGGCCATGTTTCTTTTAAAAGCTCACTTATTCCCAAACAGCCTACCCTTTCAATCGCCTTTGTTTGCCACATTGAACCTTTTTAATCCCTTTCTGTTTTATAACCACATCACTAGCCTGAAGCATAAAAACAAATTAAAAACCCCAAATTGGATCTTTGGTTAGCTTAAGATAGAGATTGTGTATCAATTAAGTGTGGGGAACTGTGGGAACATGGGTTGGTAGGAAAGGATTAAATTGACAAAATAATCGGAATTTGGGTGCATGCTCATGTGAGAGTCAAATAATTAAAATACCATGTGCATTGATATTTTATGTTTATGTTAAAAAAATATCCCTTTAAGTAAATAAATAAATAAGGGGACAAAATTACCCCAATAATGAGTTTAGTAAAAAGATCAATGCACATAGGATAAAATTAAAAATAATCTGATGCATGAGTATGTGATACAAAACTGGAAAAATTGGGAAGTTAAGCATAATTTTAAAGAATAGTATAAGAGTATGTATAAGTTAGGTGAGATCTTAGACTAATCAAGGATTCAATTTATAGCTCACTTAGCCATATATATATATATACCCTCACCTTTGCCTTAACCCTATTACAACCTTGAAAAGAACTCATGATGTTTGTATGTGTACATTAAATATTTGTTGATTGGTTAGATGAAGAACAAAGTTTTAGAAAGCATGACTAGAGAAGAGTAGAGTGATTAACCCCAAACACTGAGTGATTAGAGTGTATATACAAATACAGTGAGGGTTCAATAGCTCATCTCCGTATATCTGTGTTTAATCACTATTTATCTTGCAAGTTTGTGGACTCTTTTGATCAACTCAACTCAATTGTGAATGTGTTTTTACATGATTTAGCCTTTGGCTGTGCATATATGTTTCGTTGAAAAATTTAACTCAATTTAACTATATATAAGTTTTATATATCTAAGTGGATAATAATTAGAATTGCATGATTTATTTAGGTAGCTTGCATTTAGATAGATTACATTGCATAGATTTCACCATTCTACCTTCACTCTTTTAGTTTCTCTTGAATTTAGCATGAGGACATGCTATTGTTTAAGTGTGGGGAGGTTGATAAACCACTATTTTATGATTCATCTTGTGCTCAATTGAGTGTTTTTATCAATTCTTCACTCACTTATTCATATAATTTGCATGGTTTTACAATTCCTTCCATATTCTGTGATATATGTGAAAACATGTTTCCTATGCCTTAAAAATATTAATTTCAATTATCCTTTATTACCATTCGACGCTGTGATATGTGTGTTAAGTATTTTCAGGCTTCATAGGGTAGGAATGGCTTAGAGGACAGAAAGGAAACATGCAAAAATAGAAGGAACACACAAAATGGAGTTTTGAAGAAAATGGCAGCGATGCGCACACATGAACGACACAGACGCATGCCTGGCGCAGAGCATAAATGACGCATACGCGTGACTGCCGCATACGCGTGGCAAGGAAAATCTCCAAATGACTCGCACGCGTGACCCACGCGTACGCGTGACAGACGCCACGTGCAGAAAGCTGCTGAATTTGCCCCCAGCGATTTCTGTGCCCTTTCTCGGCCCAAATTCAAGCCCAGAAACACAGAATAGAGGCTGGAGAATGAGGGAATCAAATCATTCAATCAATATTCATTCATTACGAACAATTTTAGATTTTAGATGTAGCTTTCGAGAGAGAGAGGTTCTCTCCTCTCTCTTAGGTTTTAGGATTAGGATTTCTTCGTTTTCTTCATTCCAGGTTCAATGTTCCATTAATTTATATTCTCTTCTACTTTAATCATTCTATTACTTTAGTTGTTTACTTTCCCAAATTAGCTTATGAATTCCTATGTTTAATTTGATTTTCTATTTAATATAATTTGAGGTATTTCAGATTTATGATTTTAATTTAGCTTTTTATATTCTTAACTTTAATTGATGAAAAAGCATTTTTATTCGAATAGATTTTCTCCCTTTTGGCTTTGGTTGAATAATTGGTGACACTTGAGTTATCAAACTCAACTGTTGATTGAAAATTGGAAATTACTGATTGATTTGGATCCCTCTAAATCTAGTCTTTCCATAGGAGTTAACTAGGACTTGAGGAATCAAGTTGATTAGTCCACTTGAATTTCCTTTATTTAGTAAGGGTTAACTAAGTAGGAGCAATAAATAATTCTCATCACACCTGATAAGGATAACTAGGATGGGATTTCCAGTTCTCATACCTTGCCAAGAGTTTTCTTAATTATTCATTTATTTTTCTTGTCATTTAATTTACTTGTTCTTTAATTCAAAAACCCCCAAAAATACACCCTTTTCCATAACCAATAATAAATCATACTTCCCTGCAATTCCTTGAGAGACAACCCGAGGTTTAAATACTTCGGTTATCAATTTTATTAGGGGTTTGTTACTTGTGACAACCAAAGTTTTTGTACGAAAGGATTCTTTGTTTGTTTAGAAGCTATACCTACAACGTGATTATTTTTATAAAATTCTTTACTAGCAAAAGTCCTCTCGTCAATCAATAATTATCATCTCCACTTCAATCATGCAATCATGGATCTCTTGGCAAATCATAAGTGATTGAATTCCAATTTCTTAGCAATTCAATCTCTCTCAACTTGAGCGATTGTCAATTCCTTGATCTAATTGTTCATGAGAAGAGATGAAGAGTGGTATCTGATTTAGAGCCACACAATTTCATGAATCAAGTTTTGGGATGATTATATGTCACGTATCAATCCTAAACCCAATTTCAAAACCATTGTGAGAAAGAACTTCAAGCATAATTCTATGATTCCTTTTCCGTAGTTCACATAGAAATCATATAGATTCATTCCTTTTCCGATAGAATTTGAATCATTAAAATGAAGAACGAAAATTTTTTCTAAAAAAACAATAAAAGAAGAATTGAAGATGAAGAATGAAAACAAATTAATCCATTAAATTGCAATAGAGCTTGATAAACCCCGATTTCGTGGTTTATCTTGTGCTTAATTTAGGGGATTTTATCACCTTTTCCCACATTTATTCAATGAAATAGCATGGTTTTGTAATTCTCCCTTGAATTGTGCTTAAGTGTAAAAACATGCTTTTTAGGCCCTTAAATTGATGATTTTAACTCACTTTAATTCTATTCGATACCTTGATGTCTTTGTTGAGTGATTTTAGGTTCATAAGGCAAGTATTGGATGGAAGAAATGAGGAGAAAAGCATACAAAGTGGAGAATGCATGAGAAAACAAGATGTGGGAATGCATCGATGGGCGCGCACGCGTACAGGGTGTGCACATGCATAAGTGATTTCGCATAGAGACGCAGACGCATGCTTGCCGCGTCCGCGTGGATGAAGAAACAGCCAATCGACGCGCATGCGCACATTGCGCGTACGCACCGATACTAACACGTGACCCACTTAAAGGCAAAATGCTGGGGGCGATTTCTGAGCTGCCCAGGCCCAAATCCAACTTGTTTCTGAGTGTATTTCATGCAGAATTGAAGTCCAAGCAACGGGGGAGAAATTAGTTAGTCAACATGAGCCTTTAGTTAGTTTTCTAGAGAGAGAAGCTCTCTCTTCTCTCTAGAATTAGGTTAGGATTAGGTTAAATTGTCTTGGATCTTGAATTAATTACTTGATTTTATCTTCTTTCTTTTATAATTTCTCATCTCTACATCTTGATTCTCTTAGTTTTAATGTTAAATTCTCATTTTGTTCTCTTGTTTGTTGATGAATGATGATCGGATAATTTATACGTTTTTTGGCATTATTTTTAGTATGTTTTTAGTAGAATCTAGTTACTTTTAGGGATGTTTTCATTAGTTTTTATGTTAAATTCACATTTCTGGACTTTACTATGAGTTTGTGTGTTTTTCTGTGATTTCAGGTATTTTCTGGCGGAAATTGAGGGACTTGAGCAAAAATCAAATTCAGAGGTTCAAGAAGGACTGCTGATGCTGTTGGATTCTGACCTCCCTGGACTCAAAATAGATTTTCTGGAGCTACAAAACTTAAAATGGCGCGCTTCCAATTGCGTTGGAAAGTAGACATCCAGGGATTTCCAGCAATATATAATAGTCCATACTTTGCCCAAGTTTAGACGACGCAAACTGGCGTTCAACGCCAGCTCTCTGCCCAATTCTGGCGTCCAGCGCCAGAAACAAGTTGCAAAGTGGAGTTCAACGCCCAAACTGGCACAAAAGCTGGCGTTCAACTCCAAGAATGACCTCTCCACGTGTAGAATTCAAGCTCAGCCCAAGCACACACCAAGTAGGCCCCGAAAGTGGATTTATGCATCAATTACTTACTTCTGTAAACCCTAGTAGCTAGTTTATTATAAATAGGACTTTTCACTATTGTATTAGACATCTTTGGACGCCTGGTTCTTAGATCAGAGGGGCTGGCCATTCGGCCATGCCTAGACCTTTCACTTATTTATTTTCAACGGTAGAGTTTCTACACTCCATAGATTAAGGTGTGGAGCTCTGCTGTTCCTCAAAGATTAATGCAAAGTACTACTGTTTTTCTATTCAATTCAACTTATTCTGCTTCTAAGATATTCATTCGCACTTCAACTGAATGTGATGAACGTGACAATCATCATCATTCCCTATGAACGCGTGCCTGACAACCACTTCCGTTCTACCTTAGATTGGATGAGTATCTCTTAGATCTCCTAATCAGAATCTTCGTGGTATAAGCTAGATTGATGGCGGCATTCATGAGAGTCCGGGAAGTCTAAACCTTGTCTGTGGTATTCCGAGTAGGACTCTGGGATTGAATGACTGTGACGAGCTTCAGACTCGCGAGTGCTGGGCATAGTGACAGACGCAAAAGGAGGGTGAATCCTATTCCAGTATGATCGAGAACCTCAGATGATTAGCCGTGCTGTGACAGAGCATTTGGACCATTTTCACAAGAGGATAGGATGCAGCCATTGGCAAGGGTGATGCCTCCAGACGATTAGCCATGCAGTGACAGCGCATCGGACCATTTTCCGGAGAGGATCAAAAGTAGCCGTTGACAACGGTGAAGTTCTTACATAAAAGCCAGCCCTAGAAAGGAGTAAGACTGATTGGATGAAGACAGCAGGAAAGCAGAGGTTCAGAGGAACGAAAGCATCTCTACACGCTTATCTGAAATTCTTACCAATGATCTACATAAGTATTTCTATCCTTGTTTTCTTCTCTATTTCGAAAACTCCATAACTATTTTATATCCGCCTGACTGAGATTTACAAGGTGACCATAGCTTGCTTCATACCAACAATCTCCGTGGGATCGACCCTTACTCACGTAAGGTTTATTACTTGGACAACCCAGTGCACTTGCTGGTTAGTTGTATCAAAGTTGTGACAAATTATGAATTAAGATTAGAGCACCAAGTTTTTTGGAGCCATTACCAGGGATCACAATTTCGTGCACCAAGTTTTTGGCGCCGTTGCCGGGGATTGTTCGAGTTTGGACAACTGACGGTTCATCTTGTTGCTCAGATTAGGTAATTTTCTTTTTGTTTTGTTTTCAAAAATTTTTCAAAAATCTTTCAAAAATTTCTCCTTTGTTTTCGAAAAAAATTTTTAAAATAAAAATATTTTCAAAAATATATTTTTCTTCAGAATTTTTAAGAATGAATTCTAGTGTTTCATGAAGCATATGAAGCCTGACTGGCTGTAAAGCCATGTCTAAATTCTTTTGGACTGAGGCTTCCAAACCATCAGCATAGAAGCAATTTACCTTGATAAGTAATGAGCAGTATATTCTCTGATGTTACATGCTAAAGCTTGGCTGGCTATTAAGCCATGCCTAACCCTTTGATTGGAGCTTTAGACTAAGAATTGAAGATTTGTAGAATTCATATTAAAAATTTTGGAATCCTTATTTTTGTTTTTCAAAATGATTTTCGAAAAAAATTAAAAGAAAATACAAAAAAAATCATAAAATCATAAAAATCAAAAATATTTCATGTTTAAGTCTTGAGTCAAGTTGAAAGTTTGGTGTCAATTGCATGTTCTTCATGATCTTCAAGTTGTTCTTGGTAAGTCTTCTTGTTTGATCTTGATGTTTTCTTGTTTTGTGTCTTTTCTGGTTTTTCATGTGCATTTTTGCATTCATAGTGTCTGAACATGAAAGATTTCTAAGTTTGGTGTCTTGCATATTTTCTTTTCTTGAAAAAATTTTCAAAAATAAGTTTTTGATGTTCATCTTGACATTCAAAGTGTTCTTGGTGTTCATCTTGACATTCATAGCATTCTTGCATGTATTCATTGTTTTGATCCAAAATTTCCATGCATTGAGCATTTCTAGTGTTTTTCTCTCTCATCAATAAAAATTCAAAAAAATCAAAAAATATCTTCTCCTCTTTCTCCTCTTTCAATTTCAAAAAATTTTTAAAAATCTAGTTGTTTTTATGAGTCAAATCAAATTTTCAATTTAAAAATCTTATCTTTTTCAAAATCTTTTTCAAAAATCAAATCTTTTTCATTTTTCTCAGTTATTTTCGAAAATTTTAAAAATATTTTTCAAAAATCTTTTTCTTAATTTTATCACATAATTTTCGAAAATAACATCATTAATTAATGTTTTGATTCAAAAATTTCAAGTTTGTTACTTGCTTGTTAAGAAAGATTCAAACTTTAAGTTCTAGAATCATATCTCATGATTTCTTGTGAATCAAGTCATTAATTGTGATTTTAAAAATCAAACCTTTTTCAAAACTAATTTCAATCATATCTTTTCAAAAATATCTTCTTATCATATCTTTTTCAAAAACTTGATTTCAAAATATCTTTTCTAACTTCCTAACTCCTTATCTTTTCAAAATTTGTTTCAACTAACTAACTAACTTTTTGTTTGTTTCTTATCTTTTTCAAAACTACCTAACTAACTCTCTCTCTCTAATTTTCGAAAATATCTTCCCCCTTTTTCAAAATTTCTTTTTAATTAACTAATTATTTTAATTTTTGATTTTAATTTTCGAAAATTACTAACCTTTTTCAAAAACTATTTTCGAAAATCACTAACTCTTTTTCAAAAATTATTTTCGAAAATTCTCCATCTCCCTCATCTCCTTCTAATTATTTATTCATCTACTAACACTTCTCTTCATCTCACATCACTGCTCCTATCCTTACCCTTGTGTTTGGATTCTTCATTCTTCTTCACCCCTATTCCTTTTCTTCTTCTACTAACAATAAGGAACCTCTTTACTGTGACATAGAGGATTCCTCTTCTTTTCTTGTTCTCTTCTCTTTCTTATGAGCAGGAACAAGGAAAAGGCATTCTTGTTGAGGCTGATCCAGAACCTGAAAGGACTCTGAAGAGGAAACTAAGAGAAGCTAAATTACAACAATCCAGCAAGCACCTGTCAGAAATTTTCGAACAGGAAGAGGAGATGGCAGCCGAAAATAATAATAATGCAAGGAGGATGCTTGGTGACTTTACTGCACCTAATTCCAATTTACATGGAAGAAGCATCTCCATTCCTGCCATTGGAGCAAACAATTTTGAGCTGAAACCTCAGCTAGTTTCTCTGATGCAGCAGAACTGCAAGTTTCATGGACTTCCATCTGAAGATCCTTTTCAGTTCTTAACTGAATTCTTGTAGATATGTGATACTATTAAGACTAATGGAGTAGATTCTGAAGTCTACAGGCTCATGCTTTTCCCGTTTGCTGTAAGAGACAGAGCTAGAGTGTGGTTGGATTCTCAACCCAGAGACAGCCTGAACTCTTGGGATAAGCTGGTCACGGCTTTCTTAGCCAAGTTCTTTCCTCCTCAAAAGCTGAGCAAGCTTAGAGTGGATGTTCAAACCTTTAGACAGAAAGAAGGTGAATCCCTCTATGAAGCTTGGGAAAGATACAAGCAGCTGACCAAAAAGTGTCCTTCTGACATGCTTTCAGAATGGACCATCCTGGATATATTCTATGATGGTTTATCTGAGCTATCAAAGATGTCATTGGATATTTCTGCAGGTGGATCCATTCACCTAAAGAAAACGCCTGCAAAAGCTCAAGAACTCATTGACATGGTTGCTAATAACCAGTTCATGTACACTTCTGAGAGGAATCCTGTGAATAATGGGACGCCTATGAAGAAGGGAGTTCTTGAAATTGATACTCTGAATGCCATATTGGCTCAAAACAAAATATTGACTCAATAAGTCAATATGATTTCTCAGAGTCTGAATGGAATGCAAGCTGCATCCAACAGTACTCAAGAGGCATCTTCTGAAGAAGAAGCTTATGATCCTGAGAACCTTGCAATAGCAGAGGTGAATTACTTAGGTGAACCTTATGGAAACACCTATAATCCATCATGGAGAAATCATCCAAATCTCTCATGGAAGGATCAACAAAAGCCTCAACAAGGCTTTAATAATGGTGGAAGATACAGGTTTAACAGTAGTAAACCTTTTCCATCATCCACTCAGCAACAGACAGAGAACTCTAGACAAAATACCTCTAATTTAGCAAACTTAGTCTCTTATCTGTCCAAGGCCACTGTAAGTTTCATGAATGAAACAAGGTCTTCCATTAGAAATTTGGAAGCACAAGTGGGCCAACTGAGTAAAAGGATCACTGAAATTCCTCCTAGTACTCTCCCAAGCAATACAGAAGAAAATCCAAAAGGAGAGTGCAAGGCCATTGAATTGATCACCATGGCTGAACCTGTAAAGGAAGGAGAGGACGTGAATCTCAGTGAGGAAGACCTCCTGGGACGTCCAGTGATCAATAAGGAGTTTCCCTCTGAGGAACCAAAGGAATCTGAGACTCATCTAGAGACCATAGAGATTCCATTGAACCTCCTTATGCCATTCATGAGCTCTGATGAGTATTCCTCTTCTGAAGAGAATGAGGATGTTACTGAAGAGCAAACTGCCAAGTTTCTTGGTGCAATCATGAAGCTGAATGCCAAATTATTTGGCATTGAAACTTGGGAAGATGAACCTCCCTTGTTCACCAATGAACTAGGTGATCTGGATCAACTAACATTGCCTCAGAAGAAACAGGATCCTGGAAAGTTCTTAATACCTTGTACCATAGGCACCATGATCTTTAAGGCTCTGTGTGACCTTGGTTCAGGAATAAACCTCATGCCCCTCTCTGTAATAGAGAAACTGGGAATCTATGGGGTACAAGCTGCTAAAATCTCATTAGAGATGGCAGACAATTCAAGAAAACAGGCTTATGGATAAGTAGAGGACGTGTTAGTAAAGGTTGAAGGCCTTTACATCCCTACTGATTTCATAGTCCTAGATACTGGGAAGTATGAGGATGAATTCATCATCCTTGGAAGACCCTTCCTAGCCACAGCAAGAGCTGTGATTGATGTGGACAGAGGAGAATTGATCCTTCAAATAAATGAGGACAACCTTGTGTTTACAACTCAAGGATCTCTCTCTGCATCTATGGAGAGGAAGCATAAAAAGCTTTTCTCAAAGCAGAGTCAACCAAAGCCCCCACAGTCAAACTCTAAGTTTGGTGTTGGGAGGCCACAACCAAACTCTAAGTTTGGTGTCAAACCCCCATATCCAAACTCTAAGTTTGGTGTTGGGAGGTCTCAACAAAGCTCTGCACATCTGTGAGGCTCCATGAGAGCCCACTGTCAAGCTATTGACATTAAAGAAGCACTTGTTGGGAGGCAACCCAATTTTTATTTAATTATATTTTTATTAGTTATATGTCTTTATAGGTACATGATCATGTGGAGTCACAAAATAAATCAAAAAATTGAAAACGGAATCAAAAACAGTAGAAGAAAAATCACACCCTGGAGGAAGACCTTACTGGCGTTTAAATGCCAGTAAGAAGCATGTTTTGGGCGTTCAACGCCAGAACAGAGCATGGTTCTGGCGCTGAACGCCAGAAATGGGCAGCATCTGGGCGTTTGAACGCAAGAAATGCACCCTGGAGAAGAGCTGGCACTGAACGCCCAGAAAAAGCATGGTTCTGGCGTTCAACGCCAGAAATAGGCTACAAATGGGCGTTCAACGCCCAGAACAAGCACCAATCTGGCGCTGAACGCCCAGAGTTGTGTGCAAGAGCATTTTGAATGCCTAATTTGGTGCAAGGTTATAAATCCTTGAACACCTTAGGATCTGTGGACCCCACAGGATCACCTCAGTATCCGTGGACCCCACAGGATCCCCACCTACCTCTACTTACTTATTCTCACCCCTCTTTCACACAATCCCATAAACACTCTTCCCTAAAACCCTTCACCAATCACCTCAATCTCTCTTCCCTATCACCACTTCACCACTCACATCCATCCACTCTTCCTCATAAACCTACCTCAAAAACACCACCTACCTTCAAAATTCAAAATCAATTTCCCACCCAAACCCACCCTAAATGGCCGAACCTACCCCCTCACTTCCCTATATATAACCCTCCATTCTTCCTCATTTTCTCACAACACAACCTTCCTTTCTCTTCTTGGCCGAAACACACCTCCCCCCTCCTCTCCATATTTTCTTCTTCTTCTTCATCTATTCTTTCTTTTCTTGCTCGAGGACGAGTAAAATTCTAAGTTTGGTGTGGTAAAAGCATAAGCTTTTTGTTTTTCCATTACCATTGATGGCACCCAAGACCAGAGAATCCTCTAGAAAAGGGAAAGGGAAGACAAAAGCTTCCACCTCCGAGTCATGGGAGATGGAAAAATTCATCTCCAAAGCCCATCAAGACCACTTCTATGATGTTGTGGCCAAGAAGAAGGTGATCCCCGAGGTCCCTTTCAAACTCAAGAGAAATGAGTATCCGGAGATCCGACATGAAATCCAAAGAAGAGGTTGGGAAGTTCTAACAAACCCCATCCAACAAGTCGGCATCCTAATGGTTCAAGAGTTCTATGCCAATGCATGGATCACTAGGAACCATGATCAAAGTAAGAACCTGAATCCAAAGAATTATGTTACAATGGTTCGGGGGAAATACTTAGATTTTAGTCCGGAGAATGTGAGGTTGGCGTTTAACTTGCCTATGATGCAAGGAGATGAGCGCCCCTACACTAGAAGGGTCAACTTTAATCAAAGGTTGGACCAAGTCCTCATGGACATATGTGTGGAAGGAGTTCAACTAAGAAGACTGGACCTCAAGCCTGTGGCTAGAGGATGGTTGGAGTTCATCCAACGCTCCATCATCCCCACTAGCAACCGATCTGAAGTTACTATGGATCGGGCCATCATGATCCATAGCATCATGATTGGAGAGGAAGTAGAAGTTCATGAAGTCATGTCCCTTGAACTCTACAAAATAGCCAAAAAGCCTTCCCCTGGGGCAAGGCTAGCTTTTCCTCATCTTATTTGCCATCTATGTTACTTAGCTGGAGCTTTCATAGAAGGAGACATTCACATTGAGGAAGAGAAGCCCATCACTAAGAAAAAGATGGAGCAAGCAAGAGAGCCCATTCATGGAGCTCAAGAGGCGCAGGAAGCTCATCACCATGAGATCCCAGAGATGTCTCAAATGCATTTTCCTCCACAAAACTATTGGGAGCAAATCAACACCTCCCTAGGAGAATTAAGTTCCAACATGGGACAACTAAGGGTGGAACATCAAGAGCACTCCATCATCCTTCATGAAATAAGAGAAGATCAAAAAGCAATGAGGGAGGAGCAACAAAGACAAGGAAGAGACATAGAAGAGCTCAAGGACATCATTAGTTCCTCAAGAAGGAAATGCCACCATCACTAAGGTGGACTCATTCCTTGTTCTTAAATTCTCTGTTTTTCATTTTCTCTATGTTAAGTGCTTATCTATGTTTGTGTCTTATTACATGATCATTAGTAGTTAGTAACTATGTCTTAAAGTTATGAATGTCCTATGAATCCATCACCTCTCTTAAATAAAAACTGTTTTAATTCAAAAGAACAAGAAGTACATGAGTTTTGAATTTATCCTTGAACTTAGTTTAATTATATTGATGTGGTGACAATGCTTCTTGTTTTTTGAATGAATGCTTGAACAGTGCATATGCCTTTGAAGTTGTTGTTCATGAATGTTAAATATGTTGGCTCTTGAAAGAATGATGATAAGGAGACATGTTATTTGATAATCTAAAAAATCATGAAAATGATTCTTGAAGCAAGAAAAAGCAGCAAAGAACAAAGCTTATAGAAAAAAAATAGGCGAAAAAAATAGAAAGAAAAAGAAAAAGCAAGCAGAAAAATCCAAAAGCTCTTAAAACCAAGACGCAAGAGCAAAAAGCCAATAACCCTTAAAACCAAAAGGCAAGGGCAAATAAAAAGGATCCCAAGGCTTTGAGCATCAGTGGATAGGAGGGCCTAAAGGAATAAAATCCTGGTCTAAGCGGATAAACCAAGCTGTCCCTAACCATGTGCTTGTGGCGTGTAGGTGTCAAGTGAAAACTTGAGACTGAGCGGTTAAAGTCAAGGTCCAAAGCAAAAAAAGAGTGTGCTTAAGAACCCTGGACACCTCTAATTGGGGACTTTAGCAAAGCTGAGTCACAATCTGAAAAGGTTCACCCAATTATGTGTCTGTGGCATTTATGTATCCGGTGGTAATACTGGAAAACAAAGTGCTTAGGGCCACGGCCAAGACTCATAAAATAGCTGTGTTCAAGAATCATCATACTGAACTAGGAGAATCAATAACACTATCTGAACTCTGAGTTCCTATAGATGCCAATCATTCTGAACCTCAATGGATAAAGTGAGATGCCAAAACTATTCAAGAGGTAAAAAGCTACAAGTCCCGCTCATTTAATTGGAGCTATGTTTCATTGATAGTTTGGAATTTATAGTATATTCTCTTCTTTTTATCCTATTTGATTTTCAGTTGCTTGGGGACAAGCAACAATTTAAGTTTGGTGTTGTGATGAGCGGATAATTTATACGCTTTTTGGCATTGTTTTTAGTATGTTTTGGGTAGAATCTAGTTACTTTTAGGGATGTTTTCATTAGTTTTTATGTTAAATTCACATTTCTGGACTTTACTATGAGTTTGTGTGTTTTTCTATGATTTCAGGTATTTTCTGGCTGAAATTGACGGACTTGAGCAAAAATCAGATTCAGAGGTTCAAGAAGGACTGCTGATGCTGTTGGATTCTGACCTCCCTGCACTCAAAATGGAGTTTCTGGAGCTACAAAAATCAAAATGGCGCTCTTCTAATTGCGTTGGAAAGTCGACATTCAGGGCTTTCCATCAATATATAATAGTCCATACTTTGCCCAAGTTTAGATGACGCAAACTGGCGTTCAACGCCAGCTCTCTGCCAAATTCTGGCGTCCAGCGCCAGAAACAAGTTGCAAAGTGGAGTTCAACGCCCAAACTGGCACAAAAGCTGGCGTTCAACTCCAAGAATGACCTCTCCACGTGTTGACTTCAAGCTCAGCCCAAGCACACACCAAGTGGGCCCCGGAAGTGGATTTATGCATCAATTACTTACTTCTGTAAACCCTAGTAGCTAGTTTATTATAAATAGGACTTTTCACTATTGTATTAGACATCTTTGGACGCCTGGTTCTTAGATCAGAGGGGCTGGCCATTCGGCCATGCCTTGACCTTTCACTTATGTATTTTCAATGGTAGAGTTTCTACACTCCATAGATTAAGGTGTGGAGCTCTGCTGTTCCTCAAAGATTAATGCAAAGTACTACTGTTTTTCTATTCAATTCAACTTATTCCGCTTCTAAGATATTCATTCGCACTTCAACCTGAATGTGATGAACGTGACAATCATCATCATTCCCTATGAACGCGTGCCTGACAACCACTTCCGTTCTACCTTAGATTGGATGAGTATCTCTTAGTTCTCCTAATCAGAATCTTCGTGGTATAAGCTAGATTGATGGCGGCATTCATGAGAGTCCGGAAAGTCTAAACCTTGTCTGTGGTATTCCGAGTAGGACTCTGAGATTGAATGACTGTGACAAGCTTCAGACTCGCGAGTGCTGGGCGTAGTGACAGACGCAAAAGGAGGGTGAATCCTATTCCAGTATGATCGAGAACCTCAGATGATTAGCCATGCTGTGACAGAGCATTTGGACCATTTTCACAAGAGGATAGGATGCAGCCATTGGCAAGGGTGATGCCTCCAGACGATTAGCCATGCAGTGACAGCGCATCGGACCATTTTCCAGAGAGGATCAAAAGTAGCCATTGACAACGGTGATGTTCTTACATAAAAGCCAGCCATAGAAAGGAGTAAGACTGATTGGATGAAGACAGCAGGAAAGCAGAGGTTCAGAGGAACGAAAGCATCTCTACACGCTTATCTGAAATTCTCACCAATGATCTACATAAGTATTTCTATCCTTGTTTTCTTCTCTATTTTTGAAAACTCCATAACTATTTTATATCCGCCTGACTGAGATTTACAAGGTGACCATAGCTTGCTTCATACCAACAATCTCCGTGGGATCGACCCTTACTCACGTAAGGTTTATTACTTGGACGACCCAGTGCACTTGCTGGTTAGTTGTATCGAAGTTGTGACAAATTATGAATTAAGATTAGAGCACCATGTTTTTTGGAACCATTACCAGGGATCACAATTTTGTGCACCAATGAACATTGTTGGATCTAATTTCCTTTTAATGTAAATTGATGTTTCCATGTCTCTTTTATGTTTATCTTCATAGATATTGTTGAGTTCTTGCTTATGTTAGTTATGGTTTCCTTAATTTTAGCATTTTGTGATGTTTACTTTTATTGCACATAAGGTGTTTGATAGAATGCTTTCACTAGTTTTTGAGTAGTCCTCTTGACCCTTGGCCTAGGCTAAAGGGATTGAGTGATCTTGAGTCCATGGTCTTCATTGAATTGGTAATTCTAGAACCCTTGGGGATTAATTTGATAACCATTGACTCTAGCCTACTACTAAGTTAATTAGTAGCTAGGTTGGGACTTATGGATTGATGTTGATCAAGCCATTTGATATACTCCAAGCCTAGGAGTAGACATTGTGTACTTAAGGCTTTAGTGAGTAGACCTAATGAGCTTAGTTCCTTATAATTATCAATGTTTGGTTTGTTGACAAGGATGGTGATCTCAATTACCTAAGTCCTAGCCAGGAGTTCTTTATCTTGCTTCCTCTAATCACTTTCTTGATTTACCTTTTCTTGTTCCTCTTATAAACCAAAACCTCCTTGCCCCTTCATAGCCAATAATTGACCATTTCATTGCAATCCTTGTGCGATGACCCGGAGTTTAAATACTTCGGTTAATTCTTATTTGGGATTTGTTATTTGTGACAACCAAATTTTTGATTGGGAGGATTGTTTGCTGGTGTAGAACTATACTTGCAACGAGAATTCATTCATTTGAGGAATTTCTATACCGACACAACAAAACTCGCGCATCAAAATGGCACCGTTGCCAGGGATAGTGATGACAAGTCATCTTAGCCTAGTTTCACTAGCCTTTTTCTTTTGATTTCAATAGAATTATGCACTTTCTTGAGGCATAAACAAGCCAATTGGGTAGATTTTCATGCTTCCTTTAATTTAATCAACCATGTATGAATTCATGCTATTTCATGAGGTTTTATGCTATAATTGTCACATATTATGAAAGAATGAATATCTCATGGTTTTGAGCATAGCTTTGATGTGTTTGGTTGATTAATGATAGGTGAAGAAAGCTTGGAGAAAGGTTGAAGCAAGGAGGAATGGTTAGGAGGAAGAGAGGACAAAAAGTTTGAGCAAAAGTTTTCCTCAAACTTTAGCTCAAACTTTTGGATTAATTGAAAATGAACCAGGGAGCAAAAAGCTGGACCAAAAGTTAGCCTCAAACTTTTGTGCAAACTTTTGGGCAAAAAGCTGGAGCAAAAGTTAGCCTCAAACTTTTTGGCTAACTTTTGGGCAAAAAGCTGGAGCAAAAGTTAGCCTCAAACTTTTTGGCTAACTTTTGGCATCACAAATCAACACCCTGGAGAGCAAAAGTTTGCGCCAACGTTAGCCCCTAACTATTTGGCTAACGTTGGCGCATGAAAAACACACCCTGGAGAGCAAAAGTTTGCGCCAACGTTAGCCTCTAACTTTTTGGCTAACGTTGGCGCCATGAGTATGCAAGGGGAGGCCAACGTTGGAGCAAAAGTTTGACCCCTAACTTTTGCCCCAACGTTAGTATCAGCAAAGAAGGGTGGCTGATGTGAAAAGTTGGAGTAAAATTTAGCCTCAAACTTTTACTCAAACTTTTACTCAAGCTTTCATGATTCCAAACCCGGTTCAATTCGGTTCTTCTCCAAACTCCAAGAGCAATCAACCAAGGCCTCTATCAACCCAATTCCATCAAGAGCAAAGGCCCAATTGAAGGCTTGAAGACCATTTGAAGAAAGTGTATAAATAGCATAGGATTTAAGTTTTTAAGGGGGCTTCCCTTTTTAGTTTTCATATAGAGCTTTCTTTTCTGGTTTTTTGGGAATTCACTTTTACATTCTAGCATTGTTGTTTTAATTCAAGAGAATTGGGGAGGAGAATTGATCTCTCTTCTTCCTTGTTCTTGCCCAGCACTCTTTAATTTTCTTGCTTCGGATCTTGGATGGAGAATTGAAGAACTTCTGTTTCAATCTCACCTTGGGATCTTGTTTAATTCTCTGCTTAATTGAATTTCAGTTTCGGTTAATTGCTTCTTCATCTACTTTCTTTGCAATTTACAATTTCTTTGCAATTGTTCTTGTTGGATCTAGGAAGGCATTGAGATCTAGACTTGGTTTTCTAGTCTCTTGGGTCCTGAGATCCGGATTTCCCATTTCCCATTCCCTGTTTACCGTTTTCATGCTCATTTACATTTCTGTTTTAAGATCCGATTCGATTCAAGACATCCTTTACTTCTCTGTTTGTTGCAATTTACTTTTCCTTGTTTAATTTCTGCAAATCCAACTCTGATGCCAAGGCATCTTAGGCTAGTTTCACTAGCATTTTTTTGTTAGTTTTAGTTGTTTTATGCATTTTCTTGAGCTTAAAGTAACCAAGAATGGTTAAAAGAATAACAAAGCAATGAACCATCCAAACAGTATGATTTTGATGCAAATTCCATGAGTTTTAGTTATATTACTTGAATGCTATGAATGGAAGATTTCTCATGAAATTTTGCAAGACTTTGATGCAATTGTTTGGATGATTTCAGGGAAGAAGAGGCTAGGCAAGGAAGCAACAAAATCAATAAAGGAAGCTTGAATATCACATGTGGAGTTTAAGTTCCAGTTTAAGCCTAAACTGGAGCTTAAACGCCAGAATCATGAAGGCTAAGAAATGCTGAAACTGAAGTTTAACCTCCAGTTTAACCTTAAACTGGAGGTTAAACGCCAGAATGAGAATTCCACTCAGGAAGCATTTCCACGTTTAACCTCCAGTTTAACCTTAAACTGGAGGTTAAACGCCAGAAATGGGAAAGGCACCAGGGAGCCATTTCCACGTTTAAGCTCCAGTTTAACCTTAAACTGGAGCTTAAACGTGTTCGACCAAGTTTTCTCCTCCAGGGTTGCTTTTTCCATTTCCACGTTTAAGCTCCAGTTTAACCTTAAACTGGAGCTTAAACGTGTTCGACACCTCCAGGGCTACCTTTCTCAGCTTCCACGTTTAAGCTCCAGTTTAACCTTAAACTGGAGCTTAAACGTGTTCGACCTCCAGGGCTGCCTTTTCTATCTCCACGTTTAAGCTTCAGTTTAACCTTAAACTGAAGCTTAAACGTGTTCGACTAAGTTACCCTCCAGGGCTGCCTTCTTCCATTTCCACGTTTAAGCTTCAGTTTAACCTTAAACTGAAGCTTAAACGTGCTTCCACAAAAGGCATCACTGGAAGTGTCTGGCGTTTAAGCTACAGTTTAAGCTTAAACTGCAACTTAAACGCCACTCGTGGAAAAGGTTTCTGGGCCAAAAATATTGCGGTTTAAGTTAGTATTTGAGCACAAACATTAACTTAAACTTACTCTGGTATGAAACCCAATTGAATATCATGGTTTATGGGATTGGGCCTGAAGGATTGATGAGTCTGAAATTTCAATTTATTGAGTCATGTGTCATTATTTGATTATCACTAAGTTGGCTCAATGAATGTTACAGAATTTGGATCAACAGCAAGATTATGGATCATAAACCCAAGGCAAAAGGAAAGCAGGGAGAGGCCTCAAAGCCCAAGAAACACAACAGAAGCTCAATATAGAAAGTGTATAAATAGGATAGAATTTAAGTTAGGAAGAACTTGACCTTTTCATTTTGGCTAGTTTTCATATCTTTGTAATTGAATTCAGAGCTATGACTCACTAAACCCCCTTTCATTGGGTTAGGGAGCTCTATTGTAATTCAATGAATCAATAATAGTTTATCTTCTTCTTCAATCTTTTCTCTTGAATTTTGTTAGAAAGCTTCTCGATCTAATTCCATTGGGTAGTTGTCTTGGGAAAGAAACTACCCATAATTGGAATCCTTCGGAACCTTGGGAAAGGAATGGAGGATTCATGCTAGAGAAGCTTTCTCACAGTGAATTGGATTGGGGTTTGGATGGATATTGTGACATGTAATCCTACCAAATTGTGGTTCATGAAACTGTGTGGTAAAATCAGTGATCGAGCATCATCTCTTCTTATGAACATTTAAACCAAGGGATTGGGAATTTGTTTGTTTTTAGAGAGAATTGGTGAGCCAAGGGATTGGGATCCAATCATATAAGATTGCCAAGCAAAATTCAATGAACGCATTGGTTGAGGAAGAGATAAACATGTTTTGATTCGGAGATCTCAATATCTCCTATAACCCAATGAATTCCCCATTTCTGATTTCCATTTTCTCTTTACATTCTGCAACTCAATTCATGCAATCACCCCCATTCCCTTTTAATTTCAGCAATTTAGCTTCTGCTCTTTAATTCATGCAATTTAAGATTCCGCCATTTCAATTTCTTGTCATTTACGTTTCCCGCCAATTTTACATTCCGCAATTTTCATCTAAATCTTGATTCCGCTCAACTAGAACACACTTCTAATCCGAATTGCTCACTCAACCAATCCTTGTGGGATTCGACCTCACTCTATTGTGAGTTTTTACTTGACGATAACCGGTGCACTTGCCGGAAGGAATTTTGCCGATCGTGCAATTTCCTAAATCGTAGCATAACAAGTTTATGCGCATCAAGTTTATGGCGCCGTTGCCGGGGATTGGTTTTCGATTGACAATTCTCAAATTGGAAGTTAACTAGATTGAGCATTTTTTTTTGTTTTGATTAATTCAGTACAAGTTACTTGTTGAATTTTAATTTCTGCACTCTGTTACATGCTTTCTTTCTTTATGCCTTTAAATTCAAGCAACTAACTCACTGACTCACTAACTGTTTGAATTAATTCCTCAACTGCTCTAACCATACTCTTCCATTAACCAAGAGTATTTCACTTGTTTGTCACCTGTGCTGTGTTCTTGTATGACAGGTAGGAGAGGAGAGACATCAACTCCTCCATATACCGAACCAGAGAGGACCCTTCATAGACTTAGAAGGGAAGCAAGAGGGAAGAGAGTACTGGGAGAAGAGGAATCTGAAGGAGAATCTGAGGACAATTTTGAGGAGGCTTTAGATCTCAACATGGATAGAGAAGTTCACCACCATGAGAGAGCTGATGGAAACAATGCCATTCCTGAGAGGAGGGTTCTTAGTTCATACATAAACCCAACCTCTGGGAATTGTGGTAGCAGCATTCAGAAACCACCCATTCAGGCCAACAATTTTGAGCTCAAACCACAGCTAATATCACTTGTGGAGAATCATTGTTCATTTGGTGGAAGTGCTAATGAAGACCCAAACCAACATCTCACAAAATTCCTGAGAATTTGCGACACTGTGAAGTCCAATGGAGTCCAGGAAGATGCCTATAAACTGCTTTTGTTCCCATTTTCACTTAGGGACAAGGTAGCGAAGTGGCTGGAATCATTCCCAAGGGGGAGCCTAACAATATGGGACGAGGTGGAAAGCAAGTTTCTGGCACGTTTCTACCCCCCACAAAAGGTCAATAGGCTTCGATCTGAGGTTCAGACTTTTAGACAACAAGATGGTGAAACTCTCTACGAGGCATGGGAGAGATTCAAGGATTTGACAAGAAAATGCCCACCAGACATGTTCCATGACTGGGTGCAATTGCATATTTTCTATGATGGACTGTCTTATGAATCAAGGAAGGCTGTAGACCATTCATCAGGAGGTTCATTGAACAGGAAAAAGACTGTGGAAGAAGCCATTGAAGTGATTGAGACAGTGGCTGAGAATGAGTACTACTATGCATCAGAGAGACACAACACTAAGGGAGTCATGGAGCTGAACCATGTTGATACAATTCTAGCCCAAAACAAGGTGTTTGCCAAGCAACTAGCAGAGCTCACCAGGAAATTAGAAACACAGCAAGTGGCCGCAATACACACACAAGATCAAGAGGAAGTAAGCACTGAAGGAGGTGATTGGGAAGAGGCAAACTATGTGGGAAACCAACAAAGGCAATCATATGATCCATATTCCAACACTTACAATCCAGGATGGAAAAACCACCCAAACTTTGGGTGGGGGAACCAACAAACCCAACCACAAAACCATAAACCTTACAACCACAACCAACACAACAATCCCACATACCAAAACTCCAACCAAAGATCATACCAAGCCACACAAAACACTTACTCCCAACCATCATATCATGGCCAAAATAATCAACCTACCCAACCTAATCCGAACCAACAATTTCAAGATCAATTAAACAGAATAGAAGGAATGCTGGCAAACATGGGTCAGGACATAAGTGAGTTGAAAAGCTTTAGGGATGATGTGAGATCTACCTTAAGGAACCATGGTGAAAGACTCAAGAGGATGGAGTCTCAAATAGGAGAGCTATCTCAACAGGCCCCCAAGTCAACTGCAGTGTTCCCTAGTGACACAGAAAAGAATCCTAAAGGGGAACAAAAGGGAGTGAGATGGGAAGAATGCAAGGCCATCACCATATTGAAGGAAGTCTCAGAAGAAGAAGGAATCAGACCCTCAGAACAGGAGCCAGAAATCTTGAAGGAAGGTGTGGAAGAAGCTAAGCAGGAAAGTGAAACTGAGCAAGCCAAGGAACTGCAAAAAGGCATGCTGGAAACATACCAACCAAAAGCACCATTTCCTCAGAGGTTAGGAGGAGGTGAAAAAGGGAAAACCTATTCAAGGTTTTTAGAGACATTTAAGTCTCTCCATATCAATATTCCCTTTCTTGAGATTCTCCAGCAGATGCCTACACATATCAAGTATTTAAAGGAATTGCTGAGCAAGAAAAGAGTTTTGAAGGGAGGACAAACTGTAATAATGAACAAAGAATGCAGTGCCCTCATCAAGAAGGACATAGTCTCTAAGAAAACAGACCCAGGAAGTTTTCATATCCCCTGCATCATAGGGGAAACAAAAATTGACAGAGGATTCTGTGATCTAGGAGCTAGCATAAATGTGATGCCTCTGACTCTTATGAAGAGGCTACAACTGAATGAGGTGAGATCCACTGATGTAATCATACAACTGGCTGACAAAACTCAGAAGCAAGCTGAAGGGGTAGTTGAGAATGTGCTGGTGAAAGTGGGAAATTATTTCTTCCCCACAGACTTTGTCATTTTGGACATGGAGGAAAGCTACCTACACCCTATCATTCTGGGAAGGCCATTTCTAGCCACTGCTAGAGCGCTCATAGATGTAGAACAAGGAGAGCTAATTTTGAGAATACATGATGAACAGCTCATTTTCAATGTTTTCAAACCTGCATCTGAGCCTGAACCAGAACCTGAAAAGCCTAAGGATGATAGTAGCCATCTGTGTTTGGAGGAAAGCAATCCAGCAGCTGAAATTCTGAAACAGTCCTTGGAAGGCAAACAAGAATTGCAAGAGTTAAAGCCACAAAAATCAATAGAAACAGATCAGAAGGATCCTCCTGACATAAGGGTCAATGAAGAAATCCTCAAGAGAAAGGGAAGAATTGTAAAGAAATTGCCAAGAGGGTGGAGAAACAAGAAAATTCCCACTGAAGGTTTCTCTCCGGGAGATAAAGTGATATCAAGTCATTATCTGCCAATCCCACCTGGCCTCAAAACCATTCCTTCCCAGCTCCCTCAAGTATTCACAATCAGGAAAGTTCTTTCTATGGAACATTTAGAAGTCATGAAGGAATCAAATGGGGACGTTTTCATAGTGAGAGGAGAAGACATCAAGCACTACAATCCACCCTAACAAGGGGCAACCGTCAAGCTAGTGACGTTAAAGAAGCGCTTGTTGGGAGGCAACCCAACCTGAGGTAATACTCCCTTGCTGTTTCTTTTATTTGTTTCAATAAAAAGGGTGAAGTAGTTTCTGTGCATTGCAAAGAATTAAGTTTGGTGTTTCACACCAAACAATGAATTCGTGGATCAATAATTCAAAGGGGAATGTGTGACTCTAAGTTTGGTGTTCCACCATAAAGATCAACTGAACACAATAACCTTTGAATTATATGAAAGGAACAACCATTCGAAGCAATCACAGAAATGCTTAAAATCCTTAGCAGCAACTTCATTCCAAGGAGAACTCAAGGATTCAAAGAACAGAGAGTAAGTAGGAGACTAAGTTTGGTGTTCACACACTAACTTAAGACTCAGACACTTGCCCATACATAGTTGAGCTAACCACTCAAGTGCTTGAGAAGCAAGCAACTTCATAACTCTTTGCAGGAAAGGAAACAAGGATCTTAGAAAGAACATGAAGCAACAACTAGGAGAAGAAGGAGAAATCAAATTGTTTCCTGGCAACAAAGAGAAAACAGGAAATTTCACAAGGTGGTAGTGTTCCTTGACCATTCTTTAAAAGGGCAAACAAAAGCATGCTCGTTCTGGTTTAAACTGTAATTGTTGAATCTTTCTGGAATGTGAAGTTTTTAGTATGAGTGTCTGTTTACTGCTTTGAATAAAGTGAATGCCTAGATGTTTGGATATAACTTCACCTTCTTAAACAAATGCTTGCCATGCTTGTTCTGTTTCCAAAAATAAAAGAAAAGTTTGAACAAAAGTAACTTGGCTCAATTAGTGACAAATCAAGTAGAATTAAGTGGTGGTATGCATGCTTGATTGTTTAAGTCAGATCACTGGAAATAGAGTGTAGAATTATCATTTTTTTTGTGTAGAATTTGAAAACTGTCTATGGATCTTGATGAATAAATGTCTTTGGCCATGAAAAAGAAAGAAAAAGAAGAAGAAAAAGCCACTGAAAAAGGGCAACCAAAAAGCAAAAAAAAAATTGAGAAAATAAGCTAGGCATCAATGGTTTGAACTTCTGAGACAAATGCCTGTGGTGTTTATGTATTAAGGATATGCTTGGATGAATAGGTTCTGAGGAGTGTTTCAACACTTGGTAACTTGGGTTAACTAACCCGGGATTATCAACCAAAAGTCCATTATCAAGAGCAACCTAAATACAAAACATTTAGTCACACAAAGAGGTGCTGGGCACCAATGTCTCAAGAAGAAATGTGAACTAAAATGCCTGGAGTGGATATGTGTAGTACACTGATAAGAAAAAGAAAATGCCAAAGGCTTGTGCAACACATGACACTAAGCAAACAAGGAGCAAAAGGAGCTCTAAGAAAAAGGAAAGAAAAACAAAGAAGAGAAAAGTGCCAAGGACATAAGAATAACAAGAGGCCATAGCAGTGTTTGATGGATGCAATGAAAAAGTGATAATCTTACCTGATAAGAATGAAAAAGTGATGCTGCAACTTTCTGCATAAAACCCTTCTGATGAACTTCAAATGCTTGCTAATATAGCCAATGTAATTGCTTTCTGTTTCATACTTTCTTCTCAAATAACTCAGGACTTGCTTAGGGACAAGCAAGTATTAAGTTTGGAGTTGTGATGCCAAGGCATCTTAGGCTAGTTTCACTAGCATTTTTTTGTTAGTTTTAGTTGTTTTATGCATTTTCTTGAGCTTAAAGTAACCAAGAATGGTTAAAAGAATAACAAAGCAATGAACCATCCAAACAGTATGATTTTGATGCAAATTCCATGAGTTTTAGTTATATTACTTGAATGCTATGAATGGAAGATTTCTCATGAAATTTTGCAAGACTTTGATGCAATTGTTTGGATGATTTCAGGGAAGAAGAGGCTAGGCAAGGAAGCAACAAAATCAATAAAGGAAGCTTGAATATCACATGTGGAGTTTAAGTTCCAGTTTAAGCCTAAACTGGAGCTTAAACGCCAGAATCATGAAGGCTAAGAAATGCTGAAACTGAAGTTTAACCTCCAGTTTAACCTTAAACTGGAGGTTAAACGCCAGAATGAGAATTCCACTCAGGAAGCATTTCCACGTTTAACCTCCAGTTTAACCTTAAACTGGAGGTTAAACGCCAGAAATGGGAAAGGCACCAGGGAGCCATTTCCACGTTTAAGCTCCAGTTTAACCTTAAACTGGAGCTTAAACGTGTTCGACCAAGTTTTCTCCTCCAGGGTTGCTTTCTCCATTTCCACGTTTAAGCTCCAGTTTAACCTTAAACTGGAGCTTAAACGTGTTCGACACCTCCAGGGCTACCTTTCTCAGCTTCCACGTTTAAGCTCCAGTTTAACCTTAAACTGGAGCTTAAACGTGTTCGACCTCCAGGGCTGCCTTTTCTATCTCCACGTTTAAGCTTCAGTTTAACCTTAAACTGAAGCTTAAACGTGTTCGACTAAGTTACCCTCCAGGGCTGCCTTCTTCCATTTCCACGTTTAAGCTTCAGTTTAACCTTAAACTGAAGCTTAAACGTGCTTCCACAAAAGGCATCACTGGAAGTGTCTGGCGTTTAAGCTGCAGTTTAAGCTTAAACTGCAACTTAAACGCCACTCGTGGAAAAGGTTTCTGGGCCAAAAATATTGCGGTTTAAGTTAGTATTTGAGCACAAACATTAACTTAAACTTACTCTGGTATGAAACCCAATTGAATATCATGGTTTATGGGATTGGGCCTGAAGGATTGATGAGTCTGAAATTTCAATTTATTGAGTCATGTGTCATTATTTGATTATCACTAAGTTGGCTCAATGAATGTTACAGAATTTGGATCAACAGCAAGATTATGGATCATAAACCCAAGGCAAAAGGAAAGCAGGGAGAGGCCTCAAAGCCCAAGAAACACAACAGAAGCTCAATATAGAAAGTGTATAAATAGGATAGAATTTAAGTTAGGAAGAACTTGACCTTTTCATTTTGGCTAGTTTTCATATCTTTGTAATTGAATTCAGAGCTATGACTCACTAAACCCCCTTTCATTGGGTTAGGGAGCTCTATTGTAATTCAATGAATCAATAATAGTTTATCTTCTTCTTCAATCTTTTCTCTTGAATTTTGTTAGAAAGCTTCTCGATCTAATTCCATTGGGTAGTTGTCTTGGGAAAGAAACTACCCATAATTGGAATCCTTCGGAACCTTGGGAAAGGAATGGAGGATTCATGCTAGAGAAGCTTTCTCACAGTGAATTGGATTGGGGTTTGGATGGATATTGTGACATGTAATCCTACCAAATTGTGGTTCATGAAACTGTGTGGTAAAATCAGTGATCGAGCATCATCTCTTCTTATGAACATTTAAACCAAGGGATTGGGAATTTGTTTGTTTTTAGAGAGAATTGGTGAGCCAAGGGATTGGGATCCAATCATATAAGATTGCCAAGCAAAATTCAATGAACGCATTGGTTGAGGAAGAGATAAACATGTTTTGATTCGGAGATCTCAATATCTCCTATAACCCAATGAATTCCCCATTTCTGATTTCCATTTTCTCTTTACATTCTGCAACTCAATTCATGCAATCACCCCCATTCCCTTTTAATTTCAGCAATTTAGCTTCTGCTCTTTAATTCATGCAATTTAAGATTCCGCCATTTCAATTTCTTGTCATTTACGTTTCCCGCCAATTTTACATTCCGCAATTTTCATCTAAATCTTGATTCCGCTCAACTAGAACACACTTCTAATCCGAATTGCTCACTCAACCAATCCTTGTGGGATTCGACCTCACTCTATTGTGAGTTTTTACTTGACGATAACCGGTGCACTTGCCGGAAGGAATTTTGCCGATCGTGCAATTTCCTAAATCGTAGCATAACAAGTTTATGCGCATCAAACTCCCAATTCCCTTTACAATTCAAGCCATTTACATTTCTTGCACTTTAAGATTCTGCAATTTACATTTCTTGCGTTCTAAGTTTTTGCCATTTAATTTCTTGCTCTTTAAGATTCAGCACTTTAAATTCCAGTTCTCTTTAATTTCATGCAATTCACCCATTTCCTTTACTTTCTATGCAATTTAAATTCTGCAAATCACAAATCTCTTAACCAAATCTTGATTCGCTTGACTAAATCAACCACTAAACTAAAATTTCTCAATCCTTCAATCCCTGTGGGATCGACCTCACTCCCGTGAGTTATTATTACTTGATGCGACTCGGTGCACTTGCCGGTTAGATTTGGGTGTTTTGGAGAAATTCATTTTTCCACAAAAATATCCCATCAAGTTTTTGGCGCCGTTGCCGGGGATTGATTAGATTGACAATGATTAAGTGAGGTGGTGATCTAGATCTAGCATTTTTATTTTCTGTTTCTCTAATTTTCAATTAACCCGCTAACTGTTTGAATTTTTGCTTAAGCTAACTAAAACTTCATTCTAGCAGTAGATTGAAGTGTCACTGGTTTGTGTGTTTCTTATGTTCTGCGTGTATGTCAGGTACAAGAAGAACCACACCCACCTTTCATGAACAAGACAAAAGAACTCTCAGGAGGTTAAGAAGAGCTGAAAGAGGGAAAAATATTGTTGGAGAAGAGGAATCAGAAGAAGAATTCCGATTCCAAGATATGGAGGAACATTCAACCAATCCACCTGGTGGAGCAGACAATAACAACAACAACCCACCCCAGAGGAGAGTTTTGGCCTCCTATACCTTTGCAAATGCTAGACATTGTGGAAGCAGCATTCTCACCCCTAATGTCAATGCAAACAACTTTGAATTGAAGCCACAACTCATTACATTGGTCCAAAACAACTGCTCGTTTGGGGGAGGACCATTGGAGGATCCAAATCAACATCTATCTACCTTCTTAAGGATTTGTGACACTGTCAAGTCCAATGGCGTGAATCCTGAGACCTACAAGCTTCTGCTGTTCCCGTTCTCATTAAGGGACAAGGCTGCACAATGGCTTGAAACTTTTCCTCAAGGAAGCATCACTAGCTGGGATGATTTGGTGACTAAATTTCTAGCCAAATTCTATCCACCTCAAAGAGTTATTAGGCTAAAAACTGAGGTGCAAACATTCACACAATTGGATGCTGAAAATCTGTATGAAGCATGGGAGAGATACAAGGCTCTGCTGAGGAAATGTCCACCAGAAATGTTCACTGAGTGGGACAAGCTACAGAACTTCTATGAAGGACTCACTCTAAAAGCTCAAGAATCACTTGACCACTCAGCTGGAGGATCATTGCAACTAATGAAAACAGCAGAAGAAGCTCAAAATCTTATTGACATGGTGGCCAACAATCAATATTTCTTTGCTCACCAAAGAAATCGCCAACCATCACAAAGGAGAGGAGTAATGGAGCTAGAAGGAGTGGACTCAATCTTGGCTCAAAACAAGATGATGCAGCAGCAAATTCAACAACAATTTGAGCAAATGGCCAAGAGGATTGATAGCCTCCAAGTTGCAGCAGTTAACACAAGCCAACCATCATCCACATGGGGGCAAAATGAAGAAACTCAAGAAGAACAACAACAAGAGCAAGTGCAGTATATGCACAACCAAGGACCAAATAAAGTGTATGGTGATACATACAATCCATCCTGGAAGAACCACCCAAACCTCAGATGGGGAGATAATCACACCCAAAACCAACAACCATGGCAGAGGAACTCAAACCAAAACAACCCAAGAAGCAACCAAAACCACAACCAGCAGCAAACTAACCAGAACCCCTACAGAAAACCTCAAAACAACTACCCCAACCCCAACCAGTACCAATCCAATAACCAACCCACCAACCAAAATGCCTACCATCCACCACCCACATCTCATAACCCACCTCAAGTATCACCTGAATCTCAAAGACTCACTAACTTGGAGACCTTGATGGATAAAATGTTGAAACACCAGGAAATGACAACCAAGAACCATGAAGCCTCCATAAAGAGCCTAGAGAGGCAGATGGGGCAAATCTCCAAGCAGATCTCTATTGAGAGACCTTCAAGCTCTCTGCCGAGTGACACAATTCCAAATCCTAAGGAAGAATACAAGGCAATACAATTAAGGAGTGGGAGAACATTGATGAGCAATAATGACACTACAAAGAAGCAAGCAGAGAGCAGCAAAAGGCCAATAGAAGATGAGGAGCAAACAAAGGCAGATGAAACCAAGGATCAAGTTGTGATGCCAAACAAGAGCATTGAGAAACTCAAAGAGAAGGACAACCAACCACACGGTTCAAAAGAAGTAACTCAGGGACAGCAGCAAATAGGAAAGAGCATCACACCTCCACTGCCATATCCCCAGAGGTTCAACAAAGAAACTAAGGACCAACATTTTCATAAGTTCCTTGAGACTTTCAAAAAGCTGGAAATCAATATTCCCTTGGCTGAAGCACTTGAGCAAATGCCTATGTATGCCAAGTTTTTGAAGGAGCTTATCAATAAGAAAAGAAGTTGGGATGAGAAAGAAACTGTACTGCTTACTGAGGAATGCAGAGCCTTGATTCAAAAAGGACTTCCTCCTAAGCTTGAGGACCCAGGGAGCTTTTTGCTACCTTGCACTATTGGGGAATTAACCATCACTAAAGCAATGTGCGATCTAGGAGCAAGTATCAACTTAATACCATCCTCCTTGGTAAAAAAGTTGCATATAGAAGAAGTTAAATCAGTATAGATATCTCTAGAGCTAGTAGATAAGTCAACAGTATACCCCAGGGGTATGATTGAAAACCTTATGGTCAAGGTGGACAATTTCATATACCCTGCAGATTTTGTGGTTCTGGATTCAGATGGGGATGATGGTGATTATATTATACTGGGAAGGCCATTCTTGGCCACTGCTAGAGCTATCATAGACATAGAGCAAGGAGAACTAACTCTCAGGATGAATGATAAGAGTGTCACTCTGAAAGTATTACCAAAATCCCAGTTTAGTAATAGGAGGAGGGACTCTATGGAAATTGACAAGGTGATTCACAACAATATCCCAAGGCAGAAGATTGTGCAGAAGGATAAAAAAGTCCAAGAGGATATTGGAGTATTAGCCACTGAAGAGAGAAATCCCCAAGGTAAGTCTATAGCCATAAAAGAAAGATCAACAAAAAAGGGGATGAAACGCAGAAACAAAACAAAAAGGGGTTGGAAGAATAGGAAGATTCCAACAGAGGGGCTTTCCAAAGGTGACAAAGTGCAATTGATATATCAACAACTGGGAGCAAGCCGACAGACTGATGACTATTACAATGTTAGCAACATACTCTCGTTGGAACATGCTAAAATTGAACACCAGAGAACAAAGAGGAGGATCACAGTCAGGGGAGACAAGTTGAGGCACTACAATCCTCAACCACCATAAAAGAAAGCTCCAATGTCAAGCTAGTGACAATAAAAGAGCGCTTGTTGGGAGGCAACCCAACCTGAGGTAGTTTTCTTTTCATAGCTTTTTCAATAAAAATGTTGAATAATTAATATGTATTGCAAGGAGCTAAGTTTGGTGTTGCACACCAAAAACAACTCAAGAGAGAATGGAGGATTCCAAGTTTGGTGTTCCACCAAAACCTCATTCAAAAGCACATTTTAACTTCCTGCACATTGCTAGTTCCAAGCAATCAAACAGATTATTCAACCACTTAACTTTTTTTTTAGTCTTAAACTTCATAACCTTTAGCAAGGACACAAAATTTTGCCTAGAGTTAACCTGCGGTGTCCAGAAAAGTGGCAAGAAATTAAGTTTGGTGTTCACACACCAAATTGAATCCACAAGCCACAATCAATTCATGCATACTAACTGGTCATCTAAGGGCTTGAGAAGCAAGCAACTTTTGAGAATTATGCAGGGAATTCACCACCATTTGAAGACACTATGCATCATAACTCAAAAGGGCACAACAGAAGGAAGGACAAAGGAACTGCAAACCAATAGGATGTATTTACACTTAATTCTTACTGTTGAAAAATGTTTTGACTTGTGTTTTGTTAAAGTGTTCATCTAATACAAGTAGAATCACTCTTAAAATAAGTAAGCTAGTCTATGTGTATGCTTGTGTGTTTACTTTCACTAAGCAAGAAGCATGCTTTGTCCCCTGCATTTTCAATTCAATAAAAGAAATGTTTGAATGTGAAGTGAGATAGTTCTCTGTTAGATAGAAGTACAATAAAAGTAAGTGGTGGTGTGTGTGTGATTGTATAATAGCTCACTTTAGTGAATAAAAGAACTAGGATGTCTCCTTCTAAGTATAGAGTGGCCTACTGTCAATGAATCTCAATCAAAATAAAAATCCTTGGTTAGAAAGAAAAACAAAAAGAAAAAAAAAGGGAAAGAACAAAAAAAGAGCCAAAGAGTGGCAGAACAAAAGAAAAACAAAAAGAAACAAAGCTGGACACCAATAGCTTGAACCTTAGAATATATGCCTGTGGTGTCTTTGTATTAGGATCTGCTTGGATTATTAAGCTCTTTGGAGTGCATCAACACTCGGTGACTTGGGTTAACTAACCCGGGATCATCAGCTGAAAGTCCACTATCAAGAGCAACCTAACTACAAGGCATTTAGTAGCCCAAAGAGGTGCTGGGCATCAATGTTCTAAGAAGGAATGTGAGCCAAGTGTCTATAGTGAATAATGTGTCAAGTATAAAGAAAAGGAAATGAACTTGCTACACATGACACTCAAATAAAGCTTATGAACAAGATAATAGCCAAAGGAATAATGAGAGGTCATAGCAGTATGTTACTTGAAGCTTGAAGGAGGCTTTCTAGGCTTAAGAATCAATAAGAGGTGAGTGTGTACATGTCCACATAAAACCCCATGAACTACCAATAACACTCTACTAGCATGAACATCCTCTTCCATTTCATTCTTTCTTCTCAATAAATCATTTCTTGCTTGGGGACAAGCAAGCTTTAAGTTTGGTGTTGTGATGACAAGTCATCTTAGCCTAGTTTCACTAGCCTTTTTCTTTTGATTTCAATAGAATTATGCACTTTCTTGAGCCATAAGCAAGCCAATTGGGTAGATTTTCATGCTTCCTTTAATTTAATCAACCATGTATGAATTCATGCTATTTCATGAGGTTTTATGATATAATTGTCACATATTATGAAAGAATGAATATCTCATAGTTTTGAGCATAGCTTTGATGTGTTTGGTTGATTAATGATAGGTGAAGAAAGCTTGGAGAAAGGTTGAAGCAAGGAGGAATGGTTAGGAGGAAGAGAGGACAAAAAGTTTGAGCAAAAGTTTGCCTCAAACTTTAGCTCAAACTTTTGGATTAATTGAAAATGAACCAGGGAGCAAAAAGCTGGACCAAAAGTTAGCCTCAAACTTTTGTGCAAACTTTTGGGCAAAAAGCTGGAGCAAAAGTTAGCCTCAAACTTTTTGGCTAACTTTTGGCATCACAAATCAACACCCTGGAGAGCAAAAGTTTGCGCCAACGTTAGCCCCTAACTTTTTGGCTAACGTTGGCGCATGAAAAACACACCCTGGAGAGCAAAAGTTTGCGCCAACGTTAGCCTCTAACTTTTTGGCTAACGTTGGCGCCATGAGTATGCAAGGGGAGGCCAACGTTGGAGCAAAAGTTTGACCCCTAACTTTTGCCCCAACGTTGGTATCACCAAAGAAGGGTGGCTGATGTGAAAAGTTGGAGTAAAAGTTAGCCTCAAACTTTTACTCAAACTTTTACTCAAGCTTTCATGATCTACTTTCTTTGCAATTTACAATTTCTTTGCAATTGTTCTTGTTGGATCTAGGAAGGCATTGAGATCTAGACTTGGTTTTCTAGTCTCTTGGGTCCTGAGATCCGGATTTCCCATTTCCCATTCCCTGTTTACTGTTTTCATGCTCATTTACATTTCTGTTTTAAGATCCAGTTCGATTCAAGACATCCTTTACTTCTCTGTTTGTTGCAATTTACTTTTCCTTGTTTAATTTTTGCAAATCCAACTCCCAATTCCCTTTACAATTCAAGCCATTTACATTTCTTGCACTTTAAGATTCTGCAATTTACATTTCTTGCGTTCTAAGTTTCTGCCATTTAATTTCTTGCTCTTTAAGATTCAGCACTTTAAATTCCAGTTCTCTTTAATTTCATGCAATTCACCCATTTCCATTACTTTCTATGAAATTTAAATTCTGCAAATCACAAATCTCTCAACCAAATCTTGATTCGCTTGACTAAATCAACCACTAAACTAAAATTGCTCAATCCTTCAATCCCTGTGGGATCGACCTCACTCCCGTGAGTTATTATTACTTGATGCGACCCGGTGCACTTGCCGGTTAGATTTGGGTGTTTTGGAGAAATTCGTTTTTCCACAAAAATATCCCATCAGATAGCAATGGTGCTATGTTATTGGCTATTGTATATATTGTGAATAGCTTGATTTTTGGTTTGGTTGTTGTTTTTTTTTTTGCTAGTAGTAGGACTTAGTTTTCTTTATTTCTTGTTAGCTTTTGTTTTTATTTTTCTCTTTTACTATGAATTCTCATCACTTTGGCTATGAATGTGGTTCCAACTATGTTGTAGAAAATGGAAGCATCAATGAGGATGTGTATCAAGGATTTGAAAATCAAGGATGGGAGGAGCCCCAAGCTTGTGAACAACGTTCTTGGCAACAACCTCCTCCGAATTCTTATGGGTATAATCCTAATCCTAATGCATACCAATCCAATGTGTGTGATAACCCTTATTATGGTTGTCAACCACAACCACCAGATGCATATGAACCCCCTCCTCAACATAGCCCTCCACCATACTCACAAGCCTTCTACCACCATCCATCTCCACATGATCCTAACCCATACCCACCATATCAACCATCATATAAACCATATCAAGAGCCACCACCATTCCAACACCAATATTCCCAAGAACCACAAAGTCTACACACACCACCTCAAGAATTTCACCAATATGAACCACCTTCTAATTACAATAACCTTCCCTCTAACAATGAACCCTCTCTTCCACCATCACCTCCCAATGAAGCCCACATGCTAGAATTCAGAGATCTTGAATCTCATATCTTAAGGTGACACGAGGAGGATGAAAAGAAGTTTGAGGAGTTAAGAGCGAAAATGGCTATCATGGTAGAAGCCATTGCCAACATAGTCTCATCCCGCCTAAGCCTATGCGATCAAGGCACTCCCATTGTTGAATGTGGAGAAGCAACCAAGGAGCTTAGTGAGGGAGTGAACTTGAAGCTCCAAGGTAAAGAAGAGGAGTTAAAGCAAGAAATACAACAAGAGGAGGAGGTAGAGATTATTGAACAACAGGAAGTAGTGGTTAGAGCCTTAGGATATGTTGAGTACATAGAGGGAGCACAAATTGAAGAGCCTTCTTCCATGGAGTTCGAAGTTGATGTTGAGGAGGAGAGTGCACAACCTCCAAGGTACAATGTGATTGAAGAATTGGAAGAAGTGTCCCAAGTAATAGGCCCTCCTATTTATGATGATTCCATACCAACATATGATCCTTTTGAGATTAAAGAATTCTTCCCCACTATGCTCAGAATTGATGATGAGGTAGATTTCACTCAACCTCCTATGTATGATTTGAGTGATGGGGAAGAGCTAGAGGACATTGGTGAAGAAGAATGTGAACTTGAGGAAGCTTGGCAAGAGGTAGAGCATGAAGTATCTTGCCAAGTGGTGGAAGCCTTCTAAAACAGATGGATGGGAGTGGAGCGTGTTTTGTCAAAACCGTTGGGAATTCCTCCACCTAGGTTGTCATCTGATCCTTCATTTGAGTGGGTAAAACTTCTAATTCTTAGCTTTATTATCCCACTTCAATATGGTTTGCTTGAGACAGATGGCCAACTTAGGGCGCTTTGTGGAATTAAGCATAAGAGAAGGATGTTTATTGGCTGGCGTTGTAAGTCTAGGCTCATTATGGTTGGAAGCTCAAAATTGAGTAGCATGAATTGGTGTAGTGTTCAATTGAATGAGTCTAGGAGGATAGTTTGGTGCTTCCATGAGAATTCATCTCTCTTGCCACCCGGAGGAAATCACCATGATCAACTCAAGGACGGGTGTGAAAACAAAGTGTGGGATCCCGGATCGCACAAGGAAGATCAACTTTGGGAGCCTATGGTTTGTGAAGAACTCCATCAAAGCTTGGCGTTATTAACTTTGAATGATGAAGCACAATGGAAGTCCAAGCATTGGTGGATGTTCAAGGATGGATTCAAGCACAAGCCACCTTGATGAAGAGCTCCCCATAAGTCCAACTTAAGGATAATAAACAAAAGTGCTAAGTGGGAGACACCCCACCATGGTAACATCTTTTCATTTTCTCTTTTGTAAATATTGGTAAAATAGGTTTAATTCCTTGTTTTGATTGCTTAGTTGAGTTTATTTGGGAATCTAGTAGGTTAAATAAGGTTTTGTGATATTTTGGTAGCTGTTTGGAGGTTTGGAATGCTTAATTTGGTGCAAAACATAGAAAAATTTTGAAAAACAGAACACCATCCACGCGTACGCGTGCCCAAGTATTTTCGGCGATCCACGCGCACGCGTCATGCATGCGTACACGTGGATTGAATTTTTCCACTTTCCAACCATGTTTTCGAGAGTTGTGCCTGCACTGTGCGCGTTTTGTGCCTCTCGCGCAAGGCTACTCATGCGTACGCGCACTGCACGCGTACGCGTCACTTCCATTTTATCGTTCCACGCGCACGCGTCACTGACGCGCACGCGTGGATTGTCCTGTTTCACTCACCTTCTTTTCTTCTCTTCTTTCCATTCCTTTCCTTCTTCTCTTATCTTTTCACCCTTCAAACATCATCCAACACTGCCAAGCATCATGTAACACCATTTATTTTAGTTAGTTAGTTAGTTTAATCTTTGTTTTCCATTATAAGTGTTGGATTACTAATCTTGTTTACTGTTTACTGCTGCTTATTACTAATAGGATGTTAGTTTAACATCATTGATGTTAATTGTCATTCTTGGATTTTTTGTTGAGGTTATATTTGATTACTTGGTTCGGAACTTTTCATGTTTAATGCTTTTGAATACCAAGTACATGTTACATTACCTTCATGCATCTTAACTCTTTGAATTGAATGTTTTGGCCACCATGCATTCATCATCTATTGTTAGGCAATTATACATTGTCAATGCAATTTTTTTAGGTGATGCTTGTTTATGATTGACCCTTTGTCCATATCACCTATTTCATGCATTGAGAGTGTAGGTGTGAAATTGGATCGAAAGCTTACCTAGTGATATATTTTTGAGCTTTTCAAGCTTTGTGGACTATGCTTGCTATGTGATTGATCTTAACTCTTATATTTCTTTTTCTAAGTTCCATAGCATCCATGTGTTTCACCTTTATGTCACTTAGGTGTTGCAACAACTTCAATAGGTGTCATTGATTGTGGTGTAAGTTTCATATACCATTATGTTCATTAAGTTCACTTACATATCAATCAATGCCCATTCATTATCCAATTTCACAATCACTTGATTTTTGCTTGAATGCTTTTATGCTTCTTTACTACTTGTTCGGTTACCTTAACCTACAAGTCTTTCAAAGTATCTCAAGCACACTAGAACGAGCGAAGTGTATGCTTTTTTTAGTATAATTGTGACATAACTTTTTGTACTAGTGTGTGCGTTCTAAACCGCGCGCAATTTTAGAACCCACACACTTATTTTTCATCAATGTCACAATAATTCACTCACTCCATTCTAGTGGTTCTTACCTCATCCCAACAATTCACGCTTCCTTGCTTTTCTATTTTCTCATCATACGGTGTTTATATTGTTTTTCATGATCGATGCACCATAAGCAAAAATAGAAGCGGAAGGAAGAACACGCAGCACCTGTTGACCTACCAGATGAAGGTGGCAACTCGGAGAGTCGCCATACCCCCTTGTTCATCTTTACAAAATATTTATAAAAGTGTGTGAAAGAAAATGGAAGAAGAGAAGAGGATGAGGGTGAGAAGAGAAGAGTCCGAAGACCCCCTCCAGGTAGTGTCTTTTCAAATGATGAAACTAAGACCCTATTTATAAACTATCCTAAATAACAAATTTAAATGAAATTCAAATTACAATTAAATGCAAATGAACTAACTACTTTTAGATTATTCTTGTGATCTTGATTAGTTGACAATTGTGGGTTTGCTTGCATGAATTTAGAGTGGGTTTTGAGTGAGATAAGTGGACCAGATTGAGGCTCCAGAAGTCACTTGAAATAACACTTCAAAGATTGCCAAATATGCTTCGGAGGTTGGGCGCTTGAGGCGCCAGTTTCTTGCCCAAATTGTTCCTCTGGATGGTGGCATAAGGAAGGCGCTTGAGGTGCTGGGAATTGGCGTTTGAGACACCAGGTTCTTGGAAAGAATTGTTCCCTGGAATATGACATGAAAGTGGCCGGGCGCTTGAGGCGCAACACTTGTGCCCAAGGTTGATGCTCTTGGAGACATGGTGCTGGGCGTTTGAGGCGCCAAGGTTGGGCACCAGAGGCGCTGGGCATTGGTCTTGAAATGATGCTCCTGAAAGCATGTCATGTTGGCGCTCGAAGCGCTGGCCTTGGGCGCTCGAGGCGTCGCATTTCAAGCGTTGGAGACGCGAGCGTTTGCATTGCCAAGGGTTCGAAGGCGTCTTCAAAGTCAGGCACTTCATTCTTCTTGGCGCTTGAGGCGCTACCTTTCTTCCTTACCTTCCCGCTAATGCGTACTTCCATTAATTAATTGGTCGTCCATGCATTGCTTCCTTTCTTCATTGGCATTAAATTTATATCGCCTTCATGCATGCTTCGTATATTCACGCTAGCAAAAAATGCATGCAATACTTTATTATATCATATGCTTCATTGCTTTATTGGCTCCATGCATTATTCATATAATTGATTGGCTATTACTTCATACGATTCACGCATGCTTCATTCCTTCTTGGCATGTTTTATGTGGCTTTGTTGAATGGTAACACATGCATGCATGCTTCTTTGATTAATTGATTAGCGTAATTCACGCTAATATATATGCATCTTATGGCTTCATATGCGTGCATGCCTTCCTTTGATTAACGCCAAAAGCGTGGCATAAATTTCCAAAGCTTGTCCAACCTTCAAAGTGTGTCTAAATTTTTTTTTCTTCTTTTAAGCTTGTTTTGTGTATTTTGTTTTTTTCTCTATTATTTCTTACAAAATTCATCAAATCAAGCAATCAAATTAATATACAATTTAAGTACCAAAATACTTCATAATTAAGTAGTATGAATTAATTTTTTATATGAAAAAGTATAGAAAAATACAACATGATGCACATATATCACAACCCTAAACTTAAATTTTGTTTATCCTCAAGCAAATAAAAAATCATGCAATACAATTTGACAATCCAAGGTGTGAAGAATAGCAATTTAATGTTTATGGCTGGCTAGTTTTCTATGCATGCAATAATCATAAAAGAAATTTAAATGATTGATGTTCTATCTAGCTCATTTTATGAAATCTTTTCTTTATATTCCTTCCTTGAAGCAAGCTTTTTATCTTTTTCTTAGCTTAGCTTCTTGGTTGCTTTGCTCCATTTTGTTTCTATCTTCGACTCTAAATGCTTTATTTTCAAGTATTACCACTTGATATATAAGCACCACAAGAATTTAATTAGAGGACTCTTTAAGCTCATTGGTTTCTTTTCTTTAATATCTAATCAATGATGCTCAGAGTCTTGAGCTTTGAGGGAGTGCTTTGTGCTTGAGCCTAACCTTGACTCTAAGTGTTTTGTTTTCAAACTTTTTGCTTGATACATAAATACCACAAGTACTTGACTAATAAATTATCATTGGTATTCAAAACCTTCGAAAACGAATCTTTTTGTCATTTAAGAGGTAAGGGGGAGAATGGTAATCTCATCACGTTCAAAGATTTGAATACTAGAAGAATTGTATCATGCCGGTCTTAGACATCAAGAAGACCAAGAGTCCGTCTCAAAAACAGTGGTACTGAAATAGCGACAACTCATAAGGTCCATTGGGCTAAGGTAGGACAACAAGAAGCCCAACAATACTTTTCAAATTTAATGGGAGGCAAAATTTATTATAATTTTTTTAATTTTTAGGCATTTATTTTAACTTGTTTTGCTGTTAGAGTTTGTTAAAAGATTTGATTTACTTCTGATTTACTTAGTAGTATTTTTAGGAATTTTAAATTTAAATCAAACCTGATCTAATCTAATAAGATCAAATCTGATTTAAATTAATTGTCATTTTTTTAGATTTTAAAATTTAAATCAAATCTGATCTAATCCAATAAGATCAAATCTAATTTAAATTAAGTTATCTTATCTTATCTTTTAGTTAGTTTGTTAGGGGCTTATTTAAACACCTTTGGTGCGACAATTTACACAACTTTCGATGAATAAAATTTTCTTAGTGCTTTATGCACTTTTTTTTAGTGTGATTAAGTAAGGTGAGTGATTTGCTTCGCTTGTTGCATAAAGAGGGTTGATGGATCCAGCACTAAGGTGAATCTGTGTGGTGGTTTCTTTCAATTTTCATCCCTCTGATCTAGGTTATCAAGGATAGGTTTTTTGAAGGTCTAATAGAGAAAACCCTTCTGGTGACCTAGGTTGCTAAGAACAAGTTTCTTAGATGTCTAGTAGAAAAACCTATCCAGTGACCTAGGTTGCTAAGAATAAGTTTCTTAGAGGTCTAGTAGGAAAACCCCTTATCTTTTTATGTTTCCGCTGTGTCTTTTCTGTTGCATCTTTTCTCCATCTTTTTCTTATCCCTTCTTCCTTCGTAATAATTTTTTTTATCATCTGGTATCAGTTACAAGTCATAGGTAATTCTTATTTGTCTACACGTTCCATGGGTCTTGTTTAGTCTCTTTATCTTTTCTCTTTAATTTCTGCAAATTCACTTTAGAGTCCACAAAAACCAAAAAAAAAAAAAAAGAAAAGAGTCACAAAAAAATGATTGAGTATTACGATAGTGATGATGAAGGAATCTCATATGCGAAAAGGGTTCTCGGTTGCAAATCCTGCATTTAAAAGGAGGAATGATCTTGAAGCTTATTTCAGATGGAAAAGGAAGGTAGAGTCGATTTTTGCAAACTGCATTCTTTCAGAGGAAAAGATGGTTTGACTGGTACAAGACAATTTTTCTGATGATGCCCGTATATGGTGGACTGATTTAGGAATATCTAGAAGACAGTATAGAAAGAATCCAATTTGCAGCTAAGAGAAGATGAAGAAAATCATGAGGAGCCAGTTTGTGCCATTATCATACCACAAGGATTTTTTTATAAAATTTTGTAAGTTACAACAAGGTTCACAATCAGTGATGGAGTACCACAAGGAGTTTCTATATTTGATGGACAAGGCTAATATTAAAAGGATTCCTAAGGTTCTTATGGAACGATTTTTGTTTAGATTACACGAGGAACTTGCATATAAAGTACAACGTTACCGTTACGTGTCCATGGAGAATTTGGTCGAATTGGCTATTAACATGGAGCATATGCAACAATTTACAACAATTTAGGATTCCAAAGGAACAAAATTTGAGGATCAAACAAAATTCAAAGTTTATGATTTCAAGAAGAATATTATAGATCGACATAAGAAGAGGATTTCTTCTACGCCTCTCTTTAAATCTTCTTCAAAGTTAGAGATGGAAGAATTTGTTGAGTATATTGTAGATAGAGATGTGTCCTTGGAAGATTCAAAAGTGCATAATTTCTCAATTGGGTCTTTGGGATGTGAGGAATTTGAAAAATATAAGAGACAAAACATTGAGAAAGAGAGTGAGTGTTTGAGTGAAAAGAATCCATGTTTGATTGAAAGCGAGAGTTTTAAAGAAAAGAGGAGAATAATGAACGAGAGAAGTCAATGAGAGAAAAAGAAACTGAGAGCAATAAACACACTTGTGAGAGAGATCTAAAAAGTTCTAGCTTAGACAAGAGTGCATTAGTTTCATTAAAATCTACCGAGTCCTTAGTTTCTCATACATCTAACCATGACATTTATAGTATTTTTATATCAACTTATCCAGGCTTTGTAGATTCACTGGTCAATTATGGAGGCATTAATATGGATAAAAAGGAAGAAAGAAAAATTGCACACTTTAGACAAGATGGTAAAAGTATGGTTGGAAAGATTGAACTTGAACATATGAGGGACATAGCCACAATTCAATGGATAGAGAAGAGCCATCAAACCATGGTATTTAAACCCAGAGATTGAGTTTGGATTCCTTGGTGGAAGAAGTGCTTCTCATTCAAGATTCGAGGACGAATCTTTTTTAAAAGGGAGAGGATGATACGTGGTTAGGAGGGCATTTTTGTCAGTTTAGAGCTAAGAGGGAATTTGTAATCTCGTCACGTTCAAATAATGGAAAACTAGAAAAATTGTACCATACCGGTCTTGGACATCAAGAAGACCAAGAGTCCATCTCAAAAGCAGTAGTGCTGAAATAGCAACAACTCATAAGGCCCATTGGGCTAAGGTAAGACAACAAGAAGCCCAATATTATTTTCAAATTCAATGGGAGGCATAATTTATTATTATTTTTCGAATTTTTTAGGCATTTATTTTTATTTGTTTTGCTGTTAGAGTTTATTGAAAGATTTGATTTACTTCTGATTTGCTTAATAGTTTATTTGGGGATTTTAAATTTAAATCAAATATGATATATTCTAATAAGGTCAAATCTGATTTAAATTAGTTATTATATCTTTAAGATTTTAAAATTTAAATCAAATATGACCTAATCTAATAAGATCAAATCTGATTTAAATTAATTTATCTTATCTTATATTTTAGTTAGTTTGTTAGGGGCCTATTTAAACACCTTTGGTGAGACAATTTATGAAACTTTTGATGTATAAAATTTTCTTAGTGCTTTATGCATTTTTTTGGTATGATTAAGTGAGGTGAGTAATTTGCTTCGCTTGTTGTATGAAGAAGATTGATGGATCCAGCACTAAGATGAATTTGCGTGGTGGTTTCTTTTAGTTTTCATCTCTCTAATCTAGGATGTCAAGGACAGGTTCTTTGAAGGTGTAGTAGAGAAAACCCTTCCGGTGACCTAAGTTGCTAAGAACAAGTTTTTTAGAGGTCTAGTAGGAAAACCCCTTCCAGTAAACTAGGTTGCTAAGAACAGGTTTCTTAGTGGTCTAGTAGGAAACCCCCTTATCTACCCTTTTTATGTTTTCGCTGTGTCTTTTCTGTTTTGTCTTTTCTCCATCCTTTCCCCTTATATATGCATCTTATGGCTTCATATGTATGCATGCCTTCCTTTGATTAACGCCACTTGCATGGTTCATAGGCCCCATTTTCAAATGTGTGGCCTAAGGTTCAAAAGCGTGTCAGACAATCAATTAGAGTTTTGATCCCACAAAGACTAATAGACTAAGCAAGCAAAATCAACCTATTAACCCAGTCAGACAATCAATTAGAGTTTCAAAATTCTTTAAGCATAAACAGCAATTAAACGAAGCAAAAACAGAAGCAATAGTGAGTGTGAAAAAGATGTATGATTAAGAAAGTTAAGGTTTTAGTGATATTAAAACGTCCGGATTAATACTTTTCCCTTCTACCCTAATCGTGCAATGATTCTTTTATGGAAAATCATTAGTAATTAAACCCTAATCCCTTCGTGATTCAATTTCTCTTTAACCTAATGAAATGTTTATCCCTTAATCACTTAATCAAGAAAATAGTTAAGCACACCTCTGATTTATAAAGCCACACAATTCATAAGAATTTAACATAGTTAATTTTATGTTACTTATCAATCCAGTTTCAAAAGTTAAGAATTATGAGAAATAATTTTTAAGCTTAATTGA